>NW_024355205.1:1200380-1757888 GCF_902729225.1 Pteropus medius | reverse complement strand
TTTGGCTGCTCAGCATCTGTACCTCCTTAAACTGTTTGAGAAGTCTCCCACCTTAGGAATTTCAGAGTCTGCCTTTCACTCTAGAAGGTGAAAAGGCAAGATACTTGCTTTCCTAGGGCACAGCCACAGGCCAGAGGTCTGCCAGACAAAAGCATCTGTCTTAAACTTTGAAGACAGAACTAGCGATGCATGCAAGTGACCCGAAAGAACTCTCTGACAGTGGCAAAGGATGCAGAAGCTCAACTTTTTAGGCAGCATTTACATCTAGAATGATCAGAGTCCATAGACCAAGCTCAGATGTGGTTCCTAGTGGTGGTGGCTACAGAGCTGTTCTCTCTACACCAGTTCTACAATGGGATTTTGAGCATTGCTCCTGGCTCAAGGTCCGTGACATTGGCACTGGTCCCAGTGATTCTGTGGGATACCTGGTACCCTTTTGTTGTTGTTAACTTTTTAATATGAACATTTCCAAACATATACAAAAATAGAAGAAATAGTCTAACAAACCCTCTTTACCTATTCCTTATTATCTGACCCTCCACTCTTCCAGGTGTAATTTACTTACTGTAAAATTCACACATTGTAGTTGATCGACTCAATGAGTTTTAGTAAATTAATAGAGTTGTATAACCATCACCACAATCTACTCATGCTTTTGTTTTGTTTAAGTGTACAGGAATTTTGACACATGTATAGACTTACTTAACTACTACCACAGTCAGGATACAGAAGAGTTTCCTTTACCTTGAAGAACTCCTTCTTGTTCTTTTTAG
Source organism: Pteropus medius (assembly GCF_902729225.1). Classification (NCBI taxonomy): domain Eukaryota; kingdom Metazoa; phylum Chordata; class Mammalia; order Chiroptera; family Pteropodidae; genus Pteropus; species Pteropus medius. The sequence continues at coordinate 1,757,115 of NW_024355205.1, read as the reverse complement.
TTCTACCTTCCCCACTCCTAACTCCTGGCAACTATTGATCTGTTCTCTGACCCTGGAGTTGTATTTTCTTGAATATCATATAAATAGAATTATATAGTAAGAAGTCTTCTATGTCTGTGCATAATGCCTCTGAGAGTCTTCCAAGTCGTTGCATGTGTCAGTATTCTATTCTTTTTTGTTGAGTGATATGATGTTATATAGATGTACCAAAGTTTGTTTTTCCATTTACCTCTTGATGGACATTTGCACTGTTTCTGGGTTTTTTTTGGAGGAGGGGAGGGTGGCATTATAAATAGAGCTGCTATCTATGTTTTAAAACATAGTTTTTATTTTGAAACAATTAAAAATTTACATAAAGTTGGGAGTACCATTACAGATAACTCTTTTTGAACCATTTGAGAGTAATTGCTGATCTGATGTCCCATAACCCCCAAATACTTTAGTATGTATTTTCTACAAACGAGAACATTCTCCTACATAACCGCAGTACAATGATTAAAATCAGGAAATTAACTTTAAGATATCATTACCACCTAATCCTCAGACATATTCAAGTTTATTCAGTTGACCTAACAATAAATTTCATAGCAAAGCATTCAGGTCACGATCACATCAAGCATTTAACTGTCATGTTTCTTTAGTCTCCTTATGTTTGGAACAGTTCCTCAGTCTTTCAATGGCTTTCATGACCTTGACACTTTCAAAGATAACAGCCCAGTTATTTTGTAGAATATCCTTCAGTTGGGTTTGTCCGATGTTTCCTCATTATCGGATTTGTTATCATTTTCGGAAGCGATTGTATCCTATAATTTCTGTTTGTCCCATTACTGATGATGTTTATTTGATCTTTTGATTTAGATGATGTATACCAGTCATAATAAGTATTTGTGGAGTGGTACTTGGAAAATATCTAGTTATCCTATTCTGCACAAAAGTTCGTTTTACACACACACACACACACACACACACACACACACACCATTGTTTTCATGTATCTATATTCCTATAGTTCTCTGTTTTATTTAGTAGGTTATAATCCTTTATTATCATTGTTTATTTTTATATTCAAATTGTCCCAGATTTGGCCAGATGAGAGTTCTTTCTCGCTGGCTCCTGTGTTCTTCTGATGTCCCCATCATTCTTGGAGCATGTTCTTGCTTTCTGGCACCATAAGATGTTCCAGCATTATCTTGTTCTTTCCATGTGCCAGACATGTTAATCGATACTAGATATTGCTGCTCCTAGTCTTTTAGTGGACAGACTGGGGAGTAGGTAAGCATATGCATATATACACACATTCACATCACATTTATATTTATTTCTATCTATCTATCCATCATCTATCTATCTATCTAATGAAAACTGTTACCTCCAGTTCCAAATCAACACTACAGAGCTTATTTTAGTTTTTTTTTTCTCCTTTCTTTAGACTGCCAGTGAGAAACATGGCTCACATTATTGCTGAATCATATAGTAGTTCCATTTTTAATTTTATGAGGAAACTCCATACTGTTTTCCATAGTGGCTGTACCATTTACATTCCCAGCAACAATGCACAAAAGTTCCCAGTTCTCTACATCCTCACCAACACTTGTGATTTCTTGTCTTTTTCATAGTAGTCACAGATATGAGGTGGTATCTCATTGTGGTTTTGCTCTGTATTTCTCTGATGATTAGTGACGTGGAACACCGTTTCACATATCTATTGGCCATTTGTATGTCTTCTTTGGGTAAATGTCTATTCAGTTCCTCTTCCCATTTTTAAATTGAATTGTTTGTTTGTTGTTGGGATGTACAAGTTTTTTATATTTTTAGATATTAATCTTTTATCACATATATGATTTGCAAGTATTTTCTCTGATTCTGTATGTTGCCTTTCCATTTATTGCTGCTTTGCTATACTGGAACTTTTTAGTTTGATATAGTCCCATTAGCTTATCTTTGCTTTTGTTGCCTTTGCTCTTGTTGTCGAACCCAAAAACTCATCACCAGTACCAATGTCAAGGAGCTTACTCTTTATCTTTTCATTTAGAAGTTCCATAGTTTCGGATCTTATGTTCAAATCTTTAATCTGTGTTAAGTTAATTTTTGTATGTGGAGTTGTGGAGGACTGTTCTAAGATGTGACCTCTGCCTAACCCACAAGCTGGAACCAGCCCAGAAGGGGGAGGTTGCTTCCCACAAATCTCCTTTGGAGACTGTCTGATCATAACTGATGTTCATTCTGACATAAACCAGTACCCTTCTCCTGCCTCCCACTGCATGCTCGTTTCTGGAACAGGAGATTGTCTTGACCTGGTCACGCACATAATTTCCTTTACCAGGTAGCGTTCATGTACCAGTACCCATGACCACTCCCTGTTTTACCCTATATCATTCTTTGGCACCTGCCAAGTGGGCAGGGATCCATTTTTTCTTGCAGTCACCCACAACATGCCTCATATGTAAGTTTTCCTTAATAATTTTATTAATTACCAGTCTGGAGTCACCAGTCTCTTTCTTCAGTTTTTCCCTGACTTCCACTTATGGATGTAGATTTTCAGTCCCATGATCTTTCCCTGCGTCTGGCTGTACTATCAGGTGTAAGGCAGAGGTCTGATTTTACTCTTTTACATGTAGCTATCCAGTTTCCCAATATCATTTCTTGAAGAGACTATCTTTCCCTCATTGTATAGTCTATGCTCATTTTTCATGTATAATTGAGCACAAATGTATGGGTTTATTTCTGGGCTTTGTATTCTGTTCCATTGATGTATGTGTCTCTTTTTATGCCAGTGCCATACTGGTTTCATTACTATAGCTTTGTAATATAGGTCGAAATCAGGAAGTGTGGCGCCTTCAGCTTTGATCTTTCTCAATATTGCTTTGGCTGTTCAGGATCTTTTGTGGTTCCATACAAATTTTAGGATTGTTTGTTCTATTTCTTTGAAAAATGCCATTGGAATTTTGATAGAGGTTGCATTCTTTCTGTAGATTGCTTTGGGTAGTATGGGAATTTTAACAATATTAATTCTTCAAATCTATGAGCATTGAATATCTTTCCATTTACTTGTGTTTTTCTCAATTTCTTTCATTGGTGTACAGGCCTTTCATCTCCTGGTTTAAATTATTTTTAGGTATTTTATTCTTTTTAATGCAATTGTAAATGGGATTGTTTTTTAATTTCTTTTTCTGATAGTTTGTTATTAGTGTATGCAAACAACTGAGTTTCATGTATTGAGTTTGTATCCTGCAACTTTACTAAATTAGTTTATTAGTTCTGACAGTTTTTTAATGGAGTCTTTAGGGTTTTCCATATATAATATCATGTCATTTTCAAACTGAGGCAATTTTACTTCTTCCATTTTGACCTGGATGCCTTTTATTTCTTTTTCTTGCTTAATTGTTCTGGCTAAGACTTTCCATACTATGTCGAATAAAAGTGGTCAGAGAAGGCATGTTTCCTTGTTCCTGATCTGAGAGAAAAATCTTTCAGCTTTTCACTGTTGAGTACGATGTTAGTTGTGTACATTATTATGTTGAGGTACATTTTCTCTATACTCACTTTATTGAGAGTTTTATCATAAATGGATGTCGAATTTTGTCAAATGCTTTCTCTGCATTTATTAAGAAGATGTTATGATTTTTATCCTTCATTTTGTTAATTTGGTGTGTCACATTAAAAGTTAATTTATTTGCAGCTGTTGAACCATCCTTGTATCCCTGGAAATCCCACTTGATCATGGTGAATGATCCTTTTAATGTGTTATTAGATTAGGTTTGCTAATATGGATGAGGAGTGTTTGCATCTATGTTCATCAGAGGTATTTGTCTATAATTTTCTTTTCTTGTAGTGCTTCCATCTTGTTTTTGTATCAGGGTAATTCTAGCCTCATAAAATGAGTTTAAAAATATTCCCTCCTCTTCTATTTTTTGGAAGAGTTTGAGAAGGATTGGTGTTAATTCTTTAAATGTTTGGCCAAAAAGCACCAGTGACTCTATCTGGTCCTGGACTTTTGTTTGTTGGTAAGTTTTTAATGATCAATTCAATCTCTCTGCTAGTAATCAATCTTTTCAGATTTTCTATTTCTTCATGATTCAGTAGGTTGGTAGGTTGTATGTTTCTAGGAATGTATCCATTTCTCCTAGGTCATTCAATTTTTTGGTGTATAGTTGTTCATAATAGTCTCATGATACTTTGTATTTCTGTGGTAGGAGTTATGACATCTCCTCTTTCATTTCTGGTTTTATTCATTCTAGTCCTCTCTCTTTTTTGGTGAGTATAGCTAAAGGCTTATCTATATTTGTATATCTTTAAAAAAAAAACTCTTAGTTTTATTTATCTTTTCTATTGTCTTTTTAGTCTCTATTTCACTTATTTCTTCTCTGATATTTGGCATTTTCTTCTTTCTGCCATGTTGAGTTTAGTTTGTTGTTGTTCTAATTCCTTTAGGTGTAAAGTTAAGTTGTTTGTTTGAGATCTTTCCTGTTCTTAATGTAGGCATTCATCACTATGAACTTCTCTCTTAGAACTGCCTTTGCTGCATCCTATAAATTTTGGTATGTTGTGTTTCCATTTTCATTTGTCTCAAGATAGTTTTTGATTTCTATTTTGATCTGTTCTTTGACCCATTGGTTGTTAGCAGCATGTTGTTTAATCACCACATTTGTGAATTTTCCAGTTTTCTTCTTATAACTGATTTCCAGTTTCATACCGTTGTGGTCAGAAAAGATGTTTGACATAATTTCAGTCTTCTTAAATTTACTGAGTTGCTTTGTGGCCTATCATAAGATCTATTACGGAGTATCTTCCATGTACCCTTGAGCCGAATGTGTATTCTGCTTCCTTTGAACTGAATGTTCCGCATATGTCTGTTAAGTTCATCTGATCTAACATGTTGTGTAAGTCTAATGCTACTTTATTGATTTTCTGTCTAAATGACCTATCCATTGATGAAAGTAAGGTATTAAAGTTCCCTAATGTTATTGTAGTGATATCTATTTCTCCCTTTAGTTCTATTAATATTCTTCTTTAGGCGCTCCTATTTTGGGCGCATTCATCTTTACAAATGTTATATCCTTTTGTTGGATTGACCTGTTTACCATTATATAATGCCCTCCTTTGTCTCTTATTACAGTCTTTGACTTAAAGTCTATTTTGTCTAAGTATAGCTAATCCAGTTTTCTTTCGGTTTCCATTCGTATGGAATATCTTTTCATCCTTTCACTTCAGTTTGTGTGTGTCCTTAAAGGTGAAGTGAGTCACTTATAAGTAGAAAATAGTTGGGTCTTGTATTTTTATCCATTCAGTTACTCTGTCTTTTAACTGTAGAATTTAGTTCATTTACCTTTAAAGTAATTATTGATTGGTATAGACTTTGTTAAATGTTTTCTGTTTTATGGTTTCTTTGTTCCTTTTCTCTTGCTTTCTTTTTTTGCGACTTGATGATTTTCTGTAGTTGTATGCTTAAATTCCTTTCTCTTCATTTTTTGTGTATCTACTATGAGTGGTTCTTGCTTTGTGGTTACCGTGAGGCTTATCTACAACAACTTATGTTTATAATAGTATACTTTAAGTTAATAACAACTTGTTTGAATGTATTCTAAAACTCTACATTTTTATTCTACTCCTCTTCATGCTTTATAATTTTGATGTCACAATTTACATCTTTTTATCTTGTTATCCATTAACAAATTACTGTGGTTATTTACCTAATTTTTTAAAATAAATTAATTTTTTCCCATTAATCCAGCCCAAATTAGTTTCTCTTGCTTGCAATTAAGAACCAGACTGCTATTCTTCTATAACTGGAATGTCCCCAGACCTTAGCAGCTGAAGGTACAAAAGTCACTTTACCACTTAGACACTTATTTTGTTAGTCAAATTGCCCACACCTTTGTAACTTTAGTTTTCCAGGGCTGTTGTTTATTTTCAAGTGTTGGTATTTGTCTTCCTTCATATGCTTGTGGACATTTCCAAGCCCCTTGTGCCACTACCCATTTCAGTAAGATGACTTAGCCCCACCTACCACTCAACAGTCTGCTTGGGCCATTGTTCACATGTTATTTCTTCTGTGTACTAGGTAATGACTTGTGAATACCGTTCTTCTTGTTACATTCTTAGAAGCCCCCAGGAGAGATCCTTAGCCCCAGGTATCACAGAGTTTAATAAGGTGAATACTTTAATTTTACATAAGCTCTTTCCTCTTTAGAGCTCCTATGTTGTCAAGGGGACTGGCCAGGGCCAGGCTCCTGTAATAATCACTGTGCTCTAGCTGGAACTGCTGTTCTCCTTCAAACCTTAGGCTTACTGCCAAGTCCTGCTCAGCATCCCTGACTTTTTCTTCCTATAGGATGAATTCACTCTCAAAGGCTCTGTAGTTAATGCATTTTCATTTTTTGAGCTGCCATTCTCCTGGCAGTTCACCAGTTAAGACTTTCTTGGTGACAACTTCTACTACGCACATCTATCATGGGGTGGATGAGCAAGTTCAAAAGACCCTGGGCCTGGGTAAAGCCTGAGCATATGGTAAGTCTCAAGAGTATCCATTACTTTCTTCTCATCTTGTGCTTAATTCTCCTCTGTTTCCCCACCCCCCCCAAAAAAAACATTAGAGGAACCTCTCTTTAACCTTGTTTAGTTGAACATCTTGTCCTTACCCTGGAGATTTCCAGCTGAGCTCAGAGGTGAGAGGCTGTCTCTGTTACAAAGTCCCTATAGGCACTAAGTTATTTCTGCTGCTTTGGGCACTTCTCATTTTCTCTCTGCCATTGATATGTGCATTACTTGTCTATTTCTGTTTTACAAATTAACCCAAAACTTACTGGCTTACAATAACATTTATTATCTTGCAGTTTCTGTAGGTCAAGAAAACAGGAGCAGCTTAGCATAAAGATCCGACAACCCCAATTGAGCCTTCACATGACAGTAGTTCCTTTAGCTACAACTTCATGAGAGACCCTGAGACAGAACCACAAGGCTAAGCAGTTTCTAGATTCCTGACCTACAGAAAATGTGAGGATAATAAATATTTTTTTGTTTCAAGCTGCTAAATTTTGTCATAATTTGTGACACAAGAATAGGTAACTATGAACCTGTGCCCTCATTTTTTGTTGATGATGTACTCAGAGAGGGAAAAAAATGGCATAGATGATAGAGGCTCTAGAGGTTCATTCCTCTGGCAACCAAATCAAAATTGTAATGGAAATAGGAGCAGCAGCAAGGAAAAATAGCCTGGGATCTAGATGAATAAGCCATACAACTAGGGAGAAATCCAAGAAATCACCCTGCAACAGCAGAAGGTAGGACAGGGCGAGGACGCGGGGCTGCCTGGTCTCCAGTGGCTGAGTGAGACAGAGGTTGTGGCATTGGCAGTGGCAGACACTTCTTAAAGGGGCCGTGTCTGCAAGCGGATTTTTGAGGTGATGGACCTGCTCACTCTGAGCACCAGTGCTGATTTGGCTGCGTGCAAGGGGTTCCAGGGACTTACAGGGAGACATTGTCGGAGTGAGGGCCAAGGTGAGACTAGCTCTGTACAGAAGTGCCAGCGGTATCCATTGTACCCTGTTGAGCCCATCACCCTCCCAGTGCGCAGACACAGCACCACCATAGCAGAGATGTCATCAAACTGGAGAACAGAGGTCACTCTACCTGGAGGATTCCCTGAAATCCCACCTACCACAACTCACAGCCCCACCCAAGCCACATCCAGGTATATCCTCAGTGAGTCAGGTGCCCCTTGCTGAGCAGCACCTAGACTCACACTGGAGGCAACTGGCCTTGGTTTCTGGTGTGGCCTTTTGAGGCAACTATACGCACAGCATCTGTGGATTGCTTGCTGAACCTTAACAGGTGGCCCTGGAGGGGTAGAGGCTCGGGCTAAGTTTGGCCTGCAGCTGAACCATCTCAGGACTGTGCCACTGGACAGACACCTACTTCACAAATCCACACTAATAAGACCAGGATACCGAGGAGCTTTGCTTAGTACATAGAAACAGACACGGAAAGACAGCCAAAATGGGAAGGCAAAGAAGCAGAAACCATATGAGAGAACAGAACAGAGATCCAGAAATAATGAAGTCAAGAAATCTAACAGATGCAGAGTTCAAATCACTGTTTATAAAGATGCTCAATGAACTTTTGGGAAGTCTAGGTAAATTCAGTGAGAAGTTCAACAAAGAGATAAAACCATAAAAATGGAAATGGAAATTATAAAAGGGAACCAGTCTGAAATGAAGAACACATTATCTGAGATGAGAAGTATATTTAATGGAATAAACAAAGGAATAAACAGAGTGAATAGAGAAGAGGATCAAATGACCTATTTAGAGGATGGAAAAGCCAAGGACACTCAATCAGAATGGCAAGAAAAAAGATGCCAAGACTATAAAAATAATTTAAGGAGCACATGGGACACTATTAAAGGTCAAAATATTCATCTCATCAGCGTACCTGAAGTAAAACAAGATGTTGAACAGCTGTTTGAAGAAATAATGATGAAAAACTTCCCTGACCTGGTGCAGGAAATGGACATAAAACTCCAGGAAACTCAGAGAATCCCAAAAAACAGAGATCCAAAGAGGCCCACACCAAGACACATCATAATTAAAATGCCAAAGGTTAAATACAAAGAAAGAATATTAAAGGCAGCAAGAAAAAAGCAGATAGTTACCTACAAGGGAATACCCATAAGACTGGCAGTTGATTTCTCAAAAGAAACTATGCAAGACAGAAGAACTTGACATAAAATATTAGATGTGATGAAGACCCAGGATTTACAACCAAGAATAATTTATTCAGCAATGTTATCATTTAGAGTTGAAGGACAAATAAAGAGCTTCCCAGACCAAAAAAAAGGAATTTATCACCACCAAGCCAGTATTACAGGAAATGTTGAAGGGACTTTTTTAAGAAGAAAAATCGTGTATCAAAAACAGGAATAAAGAATGGTAACAACCATATTCCTATCAGTAAGTACCTCAAAAGAAAAAGAATTAAGTGCTCCAACTAAAAGATAGAGTGGATGAATGAATAGGAAAACAAGACCCCTACATGTTGCCTATGAGAGACTCACTTCAGTTTAAAAGACACACATAGACTTAAAGGAAGGAGATAGAAAAAGGTTTTGCTCTGATGGACCTAGAAGGTATTTAAGTCAGACAGAGAAAGATAAATATCGTATGATTTCATTTATATGTGGAATCTATGAAATAAAAAGAACAAACTAATCAAAAACGGACTCACAAATATAGTGGACAATTTGGTGATGGACAGAAGGGAGAGGGGTTAGGGGGCTGGGAGAATGGGGTGAAGGGTTAAAGAAGTACAAATTAGTAGCTGATGGATGGTCATGGGGATAGGGAGCACAGCATAGGGAATGCAGTTAGCATTAATATATTGGCTATGTGGAGGGTCAGGGGAGGGACGGAGCAATTGGAGGGATCATTTATGAACTATATAGATGTCTAATCAATGAACTGTTTACTTGAAACTAAAATAAAGAAAGAAAGAAAGAAGTACTCAGAGCTCTTATTTTTTTAAAGTCAAGTTTATTCAGATATAATTTATATACAGTAAAATTCATCCATTTTAGATGTATAGTTTTATGAGTTGTGAAAAATGTATATAGTCATATAATCCCCTCTACAATGAAACTTTAGAATATTTCTCTCTCTCCTCTCAATTTTCTTATGCTTTTTGTAATCAATCTCTTACTCTACCCACATTCCCTGGCAACTGATCTGACTTTAACGTGTTTTCCATAATGTGATATAAATAGAATCATACAGTACGTGGCCTTGGAGTTTGGCTTTTTTCACTTAACATAATGCTTTTGAGATTCATCCATATTGTTGCATATGTTATTCATTTGTCTCTTGTTATTGCTGAGTAGTATCTCATTGTAAGGCTGTTTCACAATTTGTTTATGCTTTCACAATTGATGAACATTTGGGTTATTTCCAGGTTTTGGCAATTAAGAATACAGCTGCTATAAACATTAGCTTTGAGGTGTTTCTCTGAACGTTTTCATTTTAATCGAAATACTCAAGAGTGAGATTGCTGATCAAATGAATCACAGATCTAAATGTAAAACTTAAACCTATTAAACTTCATTTTCCAATAGAACTTTCTGTAATGATGGAAATGTTTTATTATTCTGCTTTTTAAATTTTATATTGCTGTTCAGTACAGTACCCAGTAGCCACATGTGGCTAATGCAAATTTGAAATGTGACTAATGTCACTAAGGAACTGAATTTTTAATTTACTTTAATTCGATTCTAATTAATTTAAATTTAAGTACTACGTTTGACTAGTGGCTATCATATTAGAAAATGCACTTTTAGAAGAAAACATAGAAGGAAATCTTTAGACAAAAAATCAAATCACGAGCCATAAAAGAAGTTGTAGATTAGACTTCATCAAAATTAAAAATCTGCTTTTTAAAAGATGCTCATGAGAAAATGAAAAGATGAGCCACAGACATAACATATTTTCAAAACACATATCTGATAAGAACTCTCACAAATCAATAATAAGAAAACAACCCAATTTTTAAAAGTAGGTAAAATATTTAAACAGACACATCACCAAACAGATTTAGATAGCAAATAAGCACATAAAAATATGCTCAAGGTAGGTATTCACTACAGAAGTGTAAATTAACACTACAATGAGATGTCACCATATACATGTTAGAATGCCTTTGAAAATACTGATAATGTCATATTGCTGGAAGAAATACAAAATGTTTAGACATTTGAAAAAAATTCAGATCTCTTATTAATTGGAGATTAATTGGAGATTTTATCAATTATATTTCCAAGGAAACTTTATAAACATCAGCCAGTGATTATTTAACACCAAGGAAAAAGTGCCTCGGTTTGCTCAGTACTCAGCTTTTCCCCTAATTTTAACACTCTTTGCTCTATGGATCAACATTCTGTGCCCCTTGCATGCACTGAAATAAAGAATGGGTGTTTTATTTGCTCTTTTTGATGAGAAATATAATATCTAGTTTTTGATTCCAGCTGAAAACAGATCACTTTTCCATTGGGCAAGAACAAGGATGGAATGACTTTCTCATATAACACCATGTTACACCTTCCCAGGTTGCAGCAGCTGTTTATAATAACTTTCCACCCACTGGTAGGTAAACAATGGCAGTATCTCTCAAACTTTAAAAGTCAGAGGAATCACCTGGGGATCTTCTTAAAATGCAGATTCTGATGGAGAATTCCAGGGTGGGGCCTGAGATTCTGCACGTCTAACAAGCATCCGGGCGTTGCAGCAAAATTCAGAATCTGATTAATATTTGTTTGATACCTTACCAAGAGGACTGACATACTGTCTCTTTTTCAAGGAGGTTAATGAAATAGTACAAGGATAAGGGGGTCAATAGTTGGAAATAATAACTCGGATATTCTTTCAAAACGAAATTTATAAGGTGTTTCCATAAACTAGTTCTGGAAAGTAGTAAATTAATGGCAACTGCTTATCGTGTTTTACTGTCTTCTGAGCACTGTGTTAAATATACCGCATACCTCATTTCGCTTATTCCTCACAACAATCCAGTAAGAATGGGCACGATTAGCCTCATCTTAAAAGTCAAATATCTGAGGCTCAAAATGGTAAAACAGAAGTGATGGAGACTGGATTCTTAAGCCCTGTAGAATTACCTGCAATACACTTATATACGCACTCCAGTGATTATCACAAACTTGGGTGAAGCAAGTGATCAAATATGTTTATAAAATAAATATATACCAAATATATAATAAAAAATGGACAAATGCCTGTTGGATTAAACTTAAACCACAAGCACCTTTTCTGTTTGTTTCCTGAGGATAATTTTTGTCCTTACTAGTCTAGTGGAGTGTGGTGATTAGGGGTGATTGCCTTGACATCTCATCAGATCACATTTAGCTTGAAGACTCTGATGGAGGGTTATTAAAAAAATACTTTATGCTTCTAGGGAGAATGTGAACTTTTACATTAGATATTGGAGTCCGAAAAAATAAAAGCAAAGGTTAAATTTTAGCGTTTAAAGTTTTAGATACAGGGCAAAAGATAAAACAGAATATATTTGATGGAAGAACTTTATTTCATCTGTGTACATTCTTGCTGAAATTGTTAGTTTTTATTCATAGCTTTAATTGAAGGCCTAGCTAGTATTTGGTTCATAATTGATAAATGGATGGATGGATGGATGGATGGAGATTAAGCTAGGGGTGGCCAAATATGTCTAATCTCAGTGGAGAGAAAACTTAATCAAATAAACAGATACATTTGAAATCTTGACTGGGATACCTGCTGTGGTGCTGAAAGAGCCTGTATCAGGCACAAAAGGCCTTCACTTAATGGCGGAGAGAGCGGGGAACTGGGATCAGAGAAAGCTTCCTTGAGGAAGTGACAATTGAGTTGAGACTGGAAAAGATGCGAAGAATTACTATGGAGGGAATGGAAAAAAGTACATTTCAGGAAGAGGGAACAGTCTTTGTTTTGGAAGGACAAGAGCATCAAAAAATTAAGTTGGAGTTGCTTGAAAGTTGGAAAGGATGGTGACTGATGATTCAAGAAGAGGAAATAGCCTGAAACTGGTGAGGAAGAGTCAGCTCTTCCAAGCCTGGAAGAAGGGATGGGTTTGAAGAATAGTGTGGTGGGAAGCTGTGGGTGGTGGACTCCTGGACCTTCATGGAATGCAATACCTTACAGGTGGCTCAACCTGTGGGTGGTAGCAGAAGGCTACATACTGAGCCTTCAGATCATGCAGGGTTGCAGTGAGGAGCACCGGGCCTCCCCCACTCTCTGCCCACCCCCCATGTCTGAATTAAAGAAAGGATTAACATTTGACCGTGAATATTGTAAGCACAAAAAGCAATGAAACAACACTTTAATGAGTGGCAGTGTATGTGGAGGCACGACCAGCTCAAATCCCAGCTATCCTATTCAATAGCGTTTTTGCCTGTGATGCAGGACTAGGCAAATTTCCCCAAGTATGAGGAGGCAGAGAGACCAATCCCTGCATGGAGAGAAAAGGGTCCTTTGGCGGAAAGAAAGAAATCAACACACACGCCAAAGTTAGAGTCAACAGGAAAGTTTATTAGTAAAAGGGTAACACTCCACAAAGCATGGTCTCCTCTCAGAGGCAGAGAGGTACAGTGTTAATGACTGTGAGGAGAGAGAGAGAGAGAGAGAGTGAGAGTGTAAAGGCACTGAGAGGGACCTTGAGTGTTCAGAGAATTCAGTTTGTATATCATTCTTTAGTTCTTGTGAGTTATTGTTTAAAAGACTTTAACCCATTTCTTTTGATATGGAAATACAGTGAGGAAGGGGAAAAGCATGTAGCATGAAAAAGTAAGAATATGTAAAGTGAAAGACTTACTTGCTGGCAGTTCCCAGCCTCTAATTTATAGGCTCCCTATGATTTTAGCCATAGGGAATGACTCTTGGTTTGTTTCCTCTTCACAGGTGTGGAGCATGGCTTGTTAGCAATCCAGCAGAAATTTTCCTTTGTTCTGAAGGTGTGCTCAGGGCTGGCGGCAGGGCTGATCAACATATTGCAGTCTCTCACTGTGGCTTGATTAACATTTTAACTCTCTTGCTTCCTCCCTACATTACTTGGAGCAGTTACTTCACCTCTCTGGGCCTCAGTTTTCCTATCTTTAAAGTGAGGTTAACAAAATCTGTTTTATCAAGTGGTGGCGAAGACTTAAATTAATACACGTGAAGCTCATAGCAGTATCTGGCACAAAGTGTGTGCTGTGTACTTTGGAGAACAATAGCCAGATGTGAAGCACTTTTCCAATTTTCTGGTACAGTCTACAGGAGCAAAAAGACCTCCAAAGTGGGCTGGATTTCCAGCCAAACTGTGGGAAGCAGTTGAAGTCTGAGCTGAGAAAACAAATGTTAATGTAACAAGTTTTGCACCCAAGTTCTCAGACCAGTCTCCTTCTGGGTCCGCTAGCATGCCCGTAAGCAATTACATTCTAGGAAAAGTAATGCTGGTAGTAAACCCGAATTAAAGATTAAGGGAAATTTTTAAGGGAACTCACACACTGGAGCCATGTGGGCCACTGAATGCTAGAGGCCCTGAACCTGTTTCCTTTAGACACAGGGGGTAAGGATCTCAGCACGGCGCTCAGGTTTGTGGGGCTAGTCTGGGAATCCAATAAACCATCATTGGAAAATTGATGTTTCAGGGAAAGCCCCAACATTTGAAATGCTGTCCTGAAGTTGTGAGACTCAGCTGTAGAATCAAGGAGGAAAGTCGGTGGTAATTCACGATATAGCTGAGAAGCTCAAAAAGACCAGGGAAGACTCCGCCCCTCTCTCGACTCTCAAAGAAAGATAAGCAAAGAAACAAAAGTTAATAAAGAACAAGACTAGGGAACAGCTCGGGGAGCAGTCTGGGTGTCCAGCAGGGGCCGCTGCAGCCCCGGCAGGTGGGCCGCTCCGCTCCGCCCGTCCCATCGCCACCCCGGCCCGATCCCGCGCCCGGGCCACCGTTGCCGCCGTTCCCGCCTTCAGCAGGTGCGTCTCCCCCGCCGGGGTCTCAGCGGCCTTTCTCCCTCGCGTTCCGGGCCTTGGCCGAGCGCGCACTCCGGGAGGCAGCGAGCACAGCCGGGTGCCGACCTGGGGCGGGGTTAGGGGGCGGGTCCCTGCGCGGCGCGCATGCGCAGCCCAGGCGCCTCTCCGCGCCTCGGGCCGCGGACGGTGGCGGAACGAGGCGGGAGTAGAGAAGGGGGAGGAGAGCCGGCCCGGCCTGTGCGGGAGGGCCCCACAGGCTCCCGCGTCTGGACCGCAGCGCGTGGGGAGGCCCGAGGGCCTGTATCTTCCGGGGCCTGCGCGGGGGCAGTTGCAGCCCGAGACACGAGGGAGGGGGCAGGAAACGAGGTCGGAAAGAAACGCGGCCGGAGCAGGTGGGCCGCCGTGGAGGGGAAGCCCCCGGAGGGCTCTGAGCTGAGTATCCCCGTGAAGTAGAGTCACTCTGGCTATTGGAGCAGTCCGGGTGACAGCTAATGGTGGCCTGGGCTTGGGTGGTGGCCATGGGCGTGGGAGCAGGGGTCGGATTCAGGACGTAGTTTAGAGGTGTAGCCACCAGGACTGCTGACCAGCCTGGCTGTTGGGTGTGAGGTGTGAGAGAAAGGGAGAAACCAGGGCTAAAGGGGGTGGTGCCTTAAGGCTTTGTGGGTTGAAGGTATGGGGAAAGTTCCCGAGCTCAGACTTGGTTGTGTGAAGTGGGAGCCCTCTGTTGGAGGGGGTGTTCAGTCTGGATGAAGCCTTGGGAGGATGGGACATCAGAGAGCTAGGAGGAAAACCAGGAGAAGGTGGCGACTAGAAGCCAGGAGAAGCAAGTTTCCCAGAGAGAATCAAATGGGCCAGAAGCTGGACATGGTCCATGTTTAGCAAGGTGGAAATTGCGAGTGACCTTGACAAGAGCAGGTGGTAGAAGAGGGAGGGGAATGAGTTTGCCAGTATTGATAGCTAGGAATTGGTGCATTGCATTAATTTAGCTTGTAGGTGTTCAAAAAATATTTACTGAACACTCGTGTAAGTTGTTGCAGTTCCTTTGCAACATACTTATGTATTTTAATGTTTTTTTGGTGAATATTTTTCTCTCGAATTCCTGATATAATCTTTCATTTATTGTATTTTTCAGAATTGGTAGGTTGCCTCTTTTCCCCAGGGAACATAGTCATTTTTCTTTTATTTTCTAAATCGGTAGGCGAGTTTCATGTTTCACAAGAAAGCCTGGTTAAACGGAACTGCCATTCACCTAGAGTAGTGTCAGTGTTTAGGAACCTGTTCAGTATCTTTGAAAGCTTTAGATGACTATTTGATGAATTACTTTTCTCCCCTGAGGCATGTCTTCTCACCCCAAAAATAAAATCAAGGCAGAATAATTGGTGGCTTCACTCAGGGCAGTTTTCACCGCTGAGGGCTTCTGGACTAGATAACTCAGTTCTCTTTCCTCCAGCTCTGGCACTGGAGACATCTCTCCTTGCAGCCCTTCCATAGGCTTGCTTTTGCACTTGAACAGGGTCAGAAGCTTGTGGAAAGGGGTACCACTGCCCACCCCGACCTTCCCCCAGCCCCCAGGAAAGCAGGTAAATGTTGGCATAGACAGTGCTTCCAATAAATACTTTGTGGTACCATCTTTAAAATAGGCTTATATTCTGAGCATTTCCAATCTTGGCCAAAACTGTGAACGTTTTGTTTTCAATCTGTTTTTCTTATTTACTAGAGACTTGCAGAAAATCTTGTAAATTAATGGAAAATCTAGCAAAACAATTCCCATATTCATTTTAAAAAACATGAAATATCGACTGATAAAACAGGCAGTCGACTGGGTTTTGTAACCCATGGGACCAAAATTTTCTCACTGATTCGTTATTTCAGGTAGACATGAAAAATTTAGATTCCACTAATAAATTGGTATGATAAAAGATTTGAAATAAAAAATACATGTCTAGAAAGAGCATTTTAATTGGATATAATTCATGAGTGTGTATACATGCATATATGTAAACTACATCTGTATGTCATTAGACATTATGATTTACATAAGATGAGAACTAAAGCTGTCCTCCCCCAAAATACCTGCTGATTGCATTGCCTAGGCTGAGTCTAGGAACTAGTGACTTTTTGAGAATGTTGAAACATGAGCAAATAAAACTTTTCCATTTAATTATTTTGAGTTCATTTTTATGGTGAAAGTAATTATTATTACTCAATAATGAAAATGAATAGAAAAACTTAGATAAAAATTAGTAATATTTTACCCAATAATACAAGTCCTAATCTTGTTACTTCTATTATTAAAAATTCCTTAATCTCAAAATTTTGACAACGCTTGATAATTAGCAACAAATACAACACTCATGTTCAGAATAGAAGATTTGCCTTCATTTCACAGCTATCCAGGAGAAGACTCATCCTTTAGATCCGCATAGTCAACTGCTTTATGTTGATTCCTCTGTCAATGTAAGAATATCCAAACCTGTAGAGAATTTTTATTAGAATTTACTTGAGCCAAAGCTGACCACATTGCTAGGAAGCAAGATCTCAAATCCTCTAGTGAGTGAGTTTTGCGGTTTCTTTTATGAATTCGAAATTAAGGGAATTTAAGATTACATGAACAAGATTACGTGTTCTCTAGAGGGTGGTTATGCTTATTTCAAAGATGTGTGAACCTAGATGCTTGCTTAAGGCAAAGATAAATTTTTTACTAAAAAGTTATATGCCTAGGACGTGACTACCCACCATAACCTGCCCAGTGAGAATTTATCAGACCTCCCTGTGAGGTTACTTTCCTAGAACTCCTTCTTTTGCCATAATTCTGTTGATTAGATTTTAAATCCTTAAATTATTTTAAATTCTTAATGACTTAAAATCCTATTTTCACATCTGAGAGAAAATATGAAACTTTAGGCAGGAGTTATCCAGAATTTTTTGACAATAAGCAGGAATGTTTGCTAACATTTAAAATCGACAGAAGAATTTTCTGGATCAAATTGGTCTGAATTAAAATATTAGAAAGCAACAGTGGAATCAGATATCTTCATCTTTGAGAGAAATAACCAAAGGTATATATTAAACTCAAAGTGATAGCATAAGTAACCATACAACATATAAGGAGGTTTTATTAAAGTTAGGCGGTATTGGGTACTTTAATCTTCAGTTTTAAAGATGTACAAGTTTAAGAATATCAACTGTGACAATATCTTAAAGCTTCAAAAAGATCTGATAATTATTGAAGCTGAGCAATGGGAACATAAGTTCATATATTATTCTATTTTTGTATATGTTTAAATTTTTCCATAATTTTAAAATAAAGAGAACAAACTATAGTAACACCTCATTTGTCCCTTACTGAGGTATTCCAAATAAATAGTTTTTTGAACAAATCGAAGTTCGCCAAAAGCTTATCATGCTCATCCTGGTTGAAAATCATGCCAAGCCATTTCCTCCTACAATTCCTTTAAATAGAGCACTGGGGAGATTTTCATGATGGTCAGGCATCCCCACTGTTGCAGTCTGCAAGCTGCTTTCCAGAGTGGCCCTCCTGAGCTGTCGTGGCATCTGAGACTGCCCACCTTCTCCCCCTGGCAGCCAGTCAGCCAAGGGCTCTTTGCCTCTGATCTGCATTCTCTGAAGGAATGACTCCAGGCAGCCAGAGGGTCTTGTCCTCTGAGGTGTTCTGGAAACCAACACTACATCATTTTTCTCTTTTTGACTATTCAAGCTACGTGTGTGTGTGTGTGTGTGTGTGTGTGTGTGTGTGTGTGTGTGTGTGTGTGTGTGTGTGTTACAGCTGAAACAAGTTACAATGAAAATTTGTTGACATGCTTGTTTCTTGTTTTTAAGTGAGATTTATTCAAATATAATTTACATCCTATAAAATTCAACTTTTTTTTTTTATTGTAAGGTTCTGTGAGTTTTGAAAAAACACCACAAAATAGAGACAATTTTTCATTGCTTTAAAAATGTTCCCTGGCCCTCCTTGCCTCCTCCTTTTCTCCATTCCCTGGAAACTACAGCTGTGATTTCTGTACCTTTAGTTTGCCCTTTCAGAATATCATATAAATGGTCTTAAATAGTATTAGTCTTTCGAGTTTGGTTTCTTTTACTTAGCATAATGGTTTTCTTTCTTTTATCAAAAGCAAGTTTATTTTGAAATAATTTCAGGTTTACAGAAATGTTGCAAATATAGTACACAGAGTTCTCATGTACTATTTACCCAATTTCCCCTAAGGTTAACATCTTATGTAATTAGACTACCGGGATCTAAACCAGGACATTTACATTGGTACAGTACCATTTACTAACTTGCAGATTTCATTCAAATTTTGCCATTTCTCCCATTAATGATCCTTTTCATACCTTGAATCCAATCCAGCATCTCACATTGCATTTAGTTGTCCTGTTTCCTTAGTCTCTAACCTGGGACAAGTCCCCAGTCTTTATCTTTCATAACCTTAATAACTTTTTTGAAGAATACTGGCCAGTTTTGCTGTAGACAAATGGGGTTTGTCTGATGTTTTTTTACAATTAAGCTGAACTAATGCATTTTGAGGGAAAATAGTTCACAAGTGATGTTTTGCCCTCCTCATTTCATCCTATCAGGAGGTAGATGAAGTCAGTATGTCATTACTGAGGATGTTAAATTCAATCACTTGCTTAAGGTAGTGTCTGCCAGGTTTTCCCATTGCAAGTTACTATTGCCTAATACTTTAAAAATTCATCCATGTCATTACCTGTATAAGCAATTTTTTTCTTTTTTTCTTTTTTTCTTTGTTGCTGAACTGTATTGTGTGGATGGACCACAATTCATTTATCGGTTTATAAGGTGATGGACATTTGATTTGCTTCAACTTTTTGGCCTAGCACTGTCTGATAGGCCTTGACATTCTGTCGAATGTATATAATTTCACAGAACACCAACATTAGACAAGGCTACCTGTGACCGTGGTCAGTTGGGACAAAAATAAGACAACGCTGTAATAGATGTGAACCCAGACAATAACAAGAACATGTCTAAACCACAAAAATGACAAAACATCCTGGCTTATACCAGAGCCTGCTGTTTATTGAGTAATGACAGCTCTATAGAGCTTCACTTCACTCCTTCCACCTTTTAGATAAGATTCACTAAAATGTCCAGTCAATGTGTCCTGTTGCCTGACAGCATCCAACCCAGAGTAAGGTGAAGCCTGACTTCCTTGAACCCTCTCCAACCTTAACTAACACAAGCCCAAATCCTATAATCTTTCCTAACACTTTTACTGAGACACCCTTCAGTTCTTCATGGTCTGCTTCTCTCTCCTTGCAATTTGCTCAACTAGAGGTACACGTGTGCCTGGTATTTTGCTACAGAGCATTGACAATGCAAACTATATAAACATATATATTGAAAATTCTTGCTTCCACTTGTCTCCATATATCCTATTTCCCACTCTACCCCAAATTCTTTTTACTAATTTCATAGAACTCTTTCCATTTTTAAAAAAGTAAGTGCAATTAAGTACTATGGTATATACTCATATCCCCTTCTATTTCTCTGACACAACACTATTTGCACCTGACTTCCCCCTCGACATTATATTCTGGAGATCTTTACTATCAGAGAGAATGTCTTCATTTATTTTTTTAATGTGAAATCTGAACATTGGGATAATTTATGGAATTCAGTAATCTGATTTGGCACTAACAGGTTTGTGAGCATCATCTTCCAGACATTTATTTTTAAACTGAATATTCTCTGACCTTCTGATGCCAACACTCACTTCTGAAGCCAGTGAGCTGTCTGCTTATAAATGCTGAATCACTGGCAAATCACATTTAATTATACTTGGTTCATTTTTTTTTCATTGTAGTAAGATACACATAAAATTTACATCCTTACCATTTTTAAGGATACAATTCAGTAGAGTACATTTCACGTTGTTGGGCAACCAACCTCCAGAACGCTTTATCTTGAAGAACTAAAACTCTATACCCATTGTTTTTATTTTTAAACTATTTTATAGTTTACATATAGTAAAATTAACCCTTTTTGAGTGTAGAGTGCTATGGGTTTTGACTGACATAATTATGTAACCATCACCATAATCAATATGTAGGACAATTCCATCTCCCTCAAAATCCCATCATGCTCCTTTGTGTATTCACTCCTTCCTGCTTGGGCTAACACTGATATATTATTTTCTGTCCCCATAGTTTTGTTTATTCCCAAATGTCATGTAAGTAGAACCATATGTACATTGTTTTTTTGCTGCAGCCATGTTTTTGTGAATGCGCCATTGTATTGAACCCGTCCCCTGCAGATGGACATTTGGGTTTTTTCTAGTCTCTTGCTATTAATGACTGTGCTCTAAGGAACAACCCTGTAGATATGTCATTTTGGATGTGTGCAGGACTCACTGTTGTAAAAATTTCCAGACTTGGGATTGCTAGGCCAAAGAGAAAATGCATTTGTAATTTTGATAGGTTATCTTCCAAAGGGATCGTAAACTTTTGGGAAATGCGTTATTTTTCTATTTTTCTTATATCTGCAGACTTTAATCCTGAGCTCTTCCAACAATCTGACCCACTAGATAGACACCAGCTTTGCCAATTGCCCTTTTGATGTCATTGATCCAAATATTGTCTTTGTCTGTTTTATAAAATTCCTCAGGGATAGATAAAATTTTACTAAATGTGCTTTTTAAGACACAAGTTTCTTTGACATGTCATCTTTATCCTATTTGTTGTATTAGTACATATCTTTCCTGTCTAGTTCAGTTCTCAGAATTTACATTCTCATAGAAACTGTGTTTTAACCAAAGAGGCCAGTGGTTTTCATACCTTTTAAAAAGCAGTAGAACCTGTTTTTCAAATGAATTCTCACATCTCATCCCTTCTCAAACCTCTAAGGCAGTGGTTCTGAAACTTAAGCAGTCATTAGAATCACCAGAAGACAGTTTGAGCCCCAACCCCCAGAGATTCTGATTCAGTGAGCCTGAGGTAGAGCCCATGACTTTGTATTTCTCACAAGATCTCGGGTGATGCCATTGCTGCTAATCTGGGGACTACACTTAGAGAACACTGTTCCAGGGCACCTAGGTGCGCTTGAGAGCAAAAATTGAAAATAGCTAGTTTAGAGGCTGAGTACCATGAAGACCTGTTACTAAAGATTTTTGTTAAGGGCATTCATGTATGTATATATGAGAGAGCCTAGAGGTATATCTATATATCTACATACACACACATACATATATACATACGTGTGCATATATACATTTGTAGAAATACAAGTATTTTCTGATTGTTTCTATTTTTGTGATTTTTCTAAAGATATATACATTTGTAGAAATACAAGTATTTTCTGATTGTTTCTATTTCTGTGATTTTTCTAAAGTCCATCTCAAGAATTCATACTACAAAGAAAATCTGATGGGACCTCTCCAGGTTGTCCCCAGGAGATTAATTTCCCAGCTATATTGTGGATTAAAGTCTCCAGCTGCCACAGGAACCAAGATTTGCCTAACAATGGCTCGTCCAAATTCAGGTAGGTCTTTGTTAACCTGCCACCTCCTCATCTCCAGTGGAATTTGAAGTACCTGAAAGTTCCTACACTTAGAGGGGAATGTCTTTGAATTGAATTTGAAGTGGGTGTGGGGCAAGATTTTGTAGAAAGCCACTCAATCCTTTTCTCTTGAGGCAGGCCCTTCTTCCAGGACAGGTCAGAGATGATCTCTTAATAGGCAAGTCCATTTAAGACATTTTGTTTTCCCAGAATATTTGCATTTAAGCCTTTCACACATAGTTTGTGTTCTAAACCCCTCACCTCTGCAGGGGAAGAAAGCTGGAGACTGTCCTACAGGGTAATATGGGGTTAAATTTGCTACTGGACAGAAATGATGTATATCTTTACCTGAGGAAAACGTACAAATTAACATATCTGGGCCTTTAGTCTATAGTGAGCCTCCACCCCACTATCTTTCTTCCTTTCCTCCATCCTGCCAGTCACCTGTTCCATCTCAGAGTAAACACTTTCAGTCTCAGGGGCACCATGGTTACCACTACCTCCAAGGGGGAAGACCAGAAAGCCTACTCCATCAGCTGAAGAACTCACTTCTACTTTCGCTGAAATCTTCAGTGGTTTAGCACAGGTTGGCCACTCTTGGAAGATGTCTGCTTCAGTGGCTCAGGCCAGCCACAGGCAATGCTGGTCTGGCACTTGTTCTTCCAGGTGGAGGGCAGCATGGGAGTCCCTCTTCTCCCTGCAGCTTATGCTCAGCTCTGTATGGCTTAGGCTTGGCCAGCTGGGGCCACATAATTTACTTACCACACCTATACGGGCCTGCAGAGCCTCAGTACCTGGTAGAGAAGAGTGTTGCTCAGCCATGTGCTGTGCTCTAACCTACTCTCTGCTACCCAAGAGATATGGTGGCAATTCTACGTCTGACTCCTCATTCTCTTCCTGAGATGAAGACATTTGTTTAAGGGGCACACTCTACCTAGTGATCCACATAAAGTACTTGGCACAGAGCCTGGGGTGCAGTGAGCCCTCACTAAATGATGGCTGCTGCCCCTCCCTGTTGATCTGAGATCGGGGGAGGGTGCCTGGAGGTACGGAACAAAGCCTTCTACCTGGAGAGTAAGCCATGGTCTGTAGCCACAATTATCTGCTGCCATGTTATCCTCTGTGTTCAGTTCCCTTCTGTTACCTCAGGTGTCTTGTGTTGTCTTGCTGAAAACTCTAACTCTTATTTGAGCTGTAAAGGAGAAAGTCAAGTGTCCAGGTTTGGAGCAGAGCACTTTTTCACAGTTGAGGGGCCCTTGTCCTCACCTTTGATAATGATGCTGAGAGAAGCTGAAATTAGCAAGATCCCCAAAGGGAAGTGAACTTGGGGAGGAAAGGAAGCCTTTGGGGTCCAGGGGACCTGAGATCAGTCCATACACACTCACATGGACTTTACACTCAGTACCTCAGCTTCTAGCACATAGCTTTGAACCGTGTCTATAAGCATTGGTACTTTATGTCCATTTATTTTGTGTATCCATTAGCAAGATGCATCCTAAGGTAGTTGCTCCTTCATTTTATGCAAGGTTTCATAGGAATGCTCTGCTTTCAGGTAACAGGGGAGACCTGTATAGACAATTAATATGAGATACAAATATCCAAATGGTGCACTGGATTGATATTTTATTTTCTCTTTAGATATGGCCGATTTTCGGAAGTGTTTTGCAAAAGCCAAGAACATAGTCGTCATTTCAGGGGCTGGCATTAGTGCTGAAAGTGGGCTTCCGACCTTCAGAGGAGCTGGAGGTTATTGGAGAAAGTGGCAATCTCAGGTCGGTAGTGTTTCCAGAGCATTAAGAGACTCTTCTGAATTAAGCCATAACAGAGTTTGACTCAGAACCTATACTCGTGCCTGGAACCCAGAGAACAAAGTTTTGAAATTAACTATGACTCATTTGTCCTGTTCATTTTGGCATCAGCGTAATGTCTTTATGATTAAGATCTGTGATTTAAACATAGCCAACTTGCCTTACTTTCTAGGTATGTATAGATTGCATTTATTCAGATAACAATTAGATTTCTTCTAGTAAATAAAGGGGAATCAGAAAACCTTGGTTAGAATAATTCATTACTTTATTATAGATAGTAAAATTAAGCATTACACATTTTTATAGTTTTTTTGAACTTTTCATATCAAAACCAAAGTTGAATTATTGAAGGCTTAGGACTTAATGTTCAAAACTTTATATGAAGGCCATTAAAATATAAGTTCTACGGGGACATGATTTTTTTTTTAAACTCAGTTTTTACCCATCAACAGACGATTGGATAAAGAAGTTATGGTTCATATATACAATGGAATATTACTCAGCCATAAAAAAATAAAATCCTACCATTCGCAGCAACATGGATCGACCTAGAGGTTATTATGCTGAGCGAAATAAGTCAAAGATAAATGCCATACGATTTCACTTATATGCAGAACCTCAGGAACAAAAAGTACAAACTAATCAGAAACGAACTCACAAATACAGAGGACAATATGGTGAGGGCCAGAGGGGAGGAAGGTTTGGGGGGCTGGGAGAATGGGGTGAAGGGTTAAAGAAGTGCAAATTAGTTGGTAGATGGTCACAGGGATGGGAAGCACGGCATAGGGAATGCAGTTAGCATTAATGTAATGGCTAGGTGGAGAGCCAGAGGAGAGAAAGAGCAATCAGGTGGATCATTTCATAAACATGGATCATTTCATAAACTATATAAATGTCTAAACAGTGTACTGCATATTTGAAAATAATAGTAAAAAAAATTTTAAAAAGGTGAAGGAATGGACAGGAAAGAACAGAGGACCATTGGGATCCCAAAAGAAAGGAGCCACAGAGAGCAATCCCTGAATTAAAGAAGCAGGGGGTGAGGGCCTTAACAGGTGTCAGGAGAAGCTTCGAGAGGGATGGGCAGTCATTTCATAGCAGCTCAGAGTTTGTGGAGAAGCAAAGAAGTCAATATGTGTGACTCCAGCAGTGTTCCAAGACATATATCCAGGTTGATGTGCCACCTGTGAACTGCTTCAGCCCACTTGTATTCTAAGTGGAGGGCAAAAAGGAAGGAACTATAGGGTCGCTGTGGATAATCCACAGCATAGATGATCCACTCTCCAAATGAAGGCTGACATTACTACCAGGTAGAAGGAGACCTTTGCAGTAAAACAAAATGCATAATACCACCATTGCCACAATCAAGATATGGAATATATTGGTCATTGCCAAAGATTTTCTTGTACCGTTTCCCCATCAGCTTACAGCCTCAGATGACTACTGCTCTGCTTTTTGTTCACAACAGATGAGATTTATCTCTCCTAGAAGAAGAATCATACTTTAAAAAATCTATTTTCATATATTTTGTTAATATAATACATACACTTTCATACATGTAGTGGTGTGTGTGTAACTATAATGACAGTTTTAAAAACTTATTTTTTAACTGTGGCCATTATACTTCAGTTAGGCGTTTTGCATTTCACTTCTTTTTCCTGGACAAATGATACTGGCTTCACATATTTTGGAGCTCCATGAAAAAGGAGAGTCAATCTAAATTCCCTTCCTGCATATTGCTTTACTTCCTTTTCATAATAACTTACTTGAGTGGTAAATGAGACAGATTGCATTTTCCCTGCCTCATAATTGGGGAAATTAAAACCGATTTCTCCAAGGTCCCTATTAGTCCCAGAATGGGAACAGAGACTGGTGCCCAGGCCCCTGACCTGTGTGTGCCACACTGCACGAACCTACAGGAAATGTGTTCCAACTTGCACCCTCCCAAGGCTACTTGCCTCTGTTTTAGACTAAAAGGGGCCTTCCAGTGTTTTCCAGGGTTGGCTGTCACTGCAAGGTTCCACGCCTGACAGCTGCCTGTGCTCTGGAGCATTAGTGCTTCCTTCCCTCCCTGACTCCTACCTCCTCTCTCACCCCTAGAACCTGGCCACTCCTGAAGCCTTTGCCCAAAACCCATCCCGGGTGTGGGAGTTCTACCACTACCGGCGGGAACTCATGCACAGTGCGGAGCCTAACCCGGGGCATCTTGCCATCGCTGAGTGTGAGGCCCGGTTGCACGAGCAGGGCCGCAAGGTCACGGTCATCACCCAAAACATCGATGAGTTGCACCGCAAGGCTGGCACCAAGAACCTTCTGGAAATTCATGGTGAGGACCCTCAGCCTCACATGGGAGGGGAACCAGACTTGAAAACACGCATCTTGCCATTTCCCACCTGGATCCACTAAATCAGAATCTGCATTTTGACAAGACACCCAGATATCTGGTGTGCACATTACACTGGAGAAGTGCTGGTCTGCACAGCTGCATGCACTCCTCTCCTTGGGAGTTCTGTTGAGGGCGGTTGTGCTCCAAGACAATTGCTCCATTGGGCTGAAGGGAACCAGGAGGTGCGTGCCATTGAACATCTGTGGCTTTAGCAGGATCTGGCACCAGAGGACCTTGGCATTCCTGGGGGCATCTTTTTACTTTCCCTTTGTCCCCCAGTTAGCACTCTAGGGTTTGTGCTTCTGCTAAACCCTGGATCTTTTAGGGAGCTGTCAGCTCAGTGATCTTCACTATAGCAAGGCCACTAAGTTTGTGACACACGTGGGTTTTGTCTTGAGTCCCTTTGGCTTTCCTTCTCTGCCCTGATGACACCCTCCTTTTCCTTCGTCTTAATCATTTCCCCTCTTTGCTCTCACCAAAATCTAATACATTTATTCATACAAGAGTATAAATGGGCATGCAAGGATTTCTTCCCAAGAACATGTGCACTTAAAAGTCTACAAAACTTCGATCCCAAGGAATGCATTTCTAAGCACGGAATTTCCAGAAACAGTGACCCAGTGGGGAATGTTGCTTGTGTGTATCTGCAGTGAAGTTGCCCATTTTTGCCTAGGCTTACGGTCACCCTGATAATGAAAGTTGAGCACCGTTTGCTTGGATCCCATCTCTCTTTTGTGTCGCAGCAGCGGTCAGCCACCCACTCACCAAGTGTCTTTTTGGCACCTTCTTCTGTTGGGTCTGGGACTCTCTTCATGGCGCATCTCATTTCTCTACAGTGTCAAAATGTAGGCTGCCACTCACCATGTATAAAATGGGGATAACACCTATCTTATAGAGTTCTTTTAAGGATTAAATAGGTTATATAGGTACATTTGTTGGGATTTTTTTGGTTGCAAGTGATGAGAACTCTCTTCTAATTTAAGTAAAAATAAAAGAAAGCCCTTCCTTTCATCAGTGAAGATGTCATCAATTTTAAGATGCATCATGTTTTTAATGTGATACTTAGAAAGAGAATAATTGGCTTAAAACCGTGATATTTTATTGTCCCTAAGAATTGTTATTTTATACTTATAGGAAGGGCTTGTTAAAGCATACTTGGATACAGATTTTTAGAAATTATATCACTCCCATGCACATAAAAACAAAATATGGGTAAAATAAAGTGGTTAAGATATTTCTCACTATCTAAACAAGACATGAGTGAAATAAAGTGGTTAAGATATTTCTAAATCATTTCTGGATGACTCTGAGGCATCGATAACTGCATTCTCCCCGCAGTTTCATGTTCTGTGCCAGCAAAGGGTTTGGGGATGCAGCTCTTCCTAAGAGCTCTGTAAGCTCTTGGTTCTTTTCCAAGCTGCTGACACACATTCTGCAAGTTTGATATTGGGCCTTTCTTGGTCTTACTAAAAGGTGTCAGCAGAAAGGTTCTAGGTAATAACCAGGACTTGTTTTCTTTCTCCAGTGGCCCTTAAATGGTTTGCCAGCTGAAATATACAGGGACTGCCTTTGCCCAGTTAGGCCACCAAAAAATAACGACCAAGTCATCAAACATTTCAGTCATTGGTGTTATCCTTCAACAAGTCTGTGCAAGTGCTGGCTGTGACAACCACATCACATCCATCATGTGGCTAGTAATAATTGTAGGACACAATTTCAGAGATGTTAACATGGAACAAAGTGGCCATACTGAAACTGACAAAATAGGTATCTTGACTCACAAAACTGAGGAGCCCTGATCCCTTTCTTTCTCTCCCTGCCTCTCTAACTCTCCTTCCCCCAGCTTTGTTTACTCTTTGAGTTAACCTCACTTCTCCCTCTGCAGTTGATCTGCTTCCATGTGCCAGCGAAGGTAGCATCTGGTGGCTCCAGGCTCACTCTAGCTTAGCTATCTCCTCAGAAGATGAACTTCTAGATGGCCTTGCTTGGGTCACATACCTCCTCTTTGACCAAACACTACCACTAGAGGAATAGGGTATTATGATTGGATCAGTCTAGAAATTGTGCCCAAGCTTGTATTTTGAGATGTCATTGACAGCTCCATCAGCTCAGCATGGGATAGAGGAGAGATGGTTCCTCAAAGAAGTTACACTGGACAGAATGGAACAATATGTGTCCACTACAGTGTGTGACATGCTCAGCACAACACTGGACACATGTGAATATTTAGTGAGTTGTGGTCGTTGTTACTGGCTTAACTCAATAAATTGTTGCTAGTATTAATTATTTTCTTCATTTATTAGTTGATTATTTAATCATTGAGCTGGTTTTGGATAAAAGAGTCACGCTTTCTTAAGTTGAAATTAAGATTTTGTAAAACACATCCCAAGCTACTGAACTTTTATCAATCATGCCCTTAGGTTTAAGTTGGCTTCATCTACCCTGTCAGCCAGTTCCTTCTGAACATCATTCTAAGGCAATCTGAGAGCCCCTTAGCCATGTAGTAAGTTATTTCATCCATCCCTCTTTTCTCCAGATTATAAAGTCCAGGAGGACAGATGTTCTTGGCTTGTTCAATAGTACTGCATGCCTTTACATTTCTTGTGATACCTAGGGTAGGCCCATTTGCTAAAGTGAACGTGGAACCATGGAGACAGTTGCTCTTGATTATACTCTTTCTGGTCTTGCTTAACTTGTGTTTTTTCAGGTAGCATATTTAAAACTCGATGTACCTCTTGTGGAGTTGTGGCTGAGAATCACAAGAGTCCAATTTGTCCAGCTTTATCAGGAAAAGGGTAATTATGCTGTAATACAGAATAAGTGTATATTGCTTTTTCTTTTAAATTGAACATAAATACTAGGAAATGGAACATTAATCTAAGATTCCTGTGGATATTTGTTAGAAATAAGACTAGATACATTATACCCTATGATGAAAGAAATATTTTGCTCACAATTTACAATGTTAAGTGAAAACCTCAGGATCTAACTCTATACAATATAATCCCAACTTTTTAAATACACACACACACACACACACACACACACACACTCCCCATGTTGATGTATCTGTGTATCAGTGATTATCAGGAGTGGTGGGAGGATAGGTAATTTTGATTTTTTCTTTATATCGTTTTGAATTTTCCAACATTTCTGTGATAAACGTGTACTATTATTATAATTTGGGAAGGAAATAAAGAGCAGACTCAGAATATTGAGAAAATTCTATTTGACCATTTTAAATTAGTATACAAGTAATAATGTAATATCATTGCCGAAGATTCAAATTATAATATATACAATGCAAATCATGAAACTCCCCCTTAGCACATCCAGCTGTTCCACCCCTACCCCACATATAAATTCCCTCTCTTGACCTAAAACCATGGGTAATTGTTTAGTGTCTATCCTTCAAGGACCCTTCTTAGGGTCCTCGGTTTTACCCATGGTTTTAGCATGTATTAATTAGGAGTTTTGTACCATATCCTGCCAGGCAAATATGCAAACTCATGGGGTTTATTTCTTTGTTCAGTTTTACTAATGACATTCTCTCTTTCTTATATTGTTTACATCAGTGCTCCAGAACCTGAAACACAAGATGCCAGAATCCCAGTTGAGAAACTTCCCCGGTGGGTAAAAACTTTGATCTGTATTTGGTCTTCCAGATTACAAAAAAAGAAAATTAGGAATCGGAATTTAAGTTCATTTTGTGAGATGCCTCTTAAATGTGTAAATGTGAAAGACAGCTCTGACCTATATGGCCAAGGGCAAAAGGACAAAGGATGAACCAAACCAGGGTTAAGGGAACTGACACTTTTTGCTTTGTGTTACGGCAGGACAATTTGAAGCCTGGAAAATTTCTGAAGCTGTTATGCTACAGATGCTTATCCAGTGTAAGGCATAGAGGCTAGAATCCAGTAACTGGGTAATAAATGTTAGTTATTATCATCGTCATCTTCCTCATCATCATCAGTATTATTAATCCAGGGTTATGGAAACAGGAAAAGGTCTTGCAAAGATGAAATTATAGGACCAAACATAATTTTTGTAGATTAAAAAATAAGAAACCCTAGAAAGATTTTTATATCAAATTTTCAAGACTAGATATTAAAACGGTACTTCCAAAAATGTTTCATAGAGCACTATATCCATGGCATTGCCTGAAAAAATGTGCTCAAATAACACTAGACCCAACAAAGTTGAAGTATGTTTACTTTTCTCAGAGCATTTCATATGCTAAAACACATTGTTACTCTCTTAAAAGTGGTTATAATATATTAATATTTCACTGGTTTATTTAACCACAGAACACTTTTTATTTTTCTTAGTAAGAATTTTCATTACTAAATGCTTAAGTTTCAATCTGAAAGAACTGGAAATCCTGGGGGGTCCTGAGTAGGACATTCATATGATGAAAATGATGTTTGGGGAAGGTTATTGCAGGAGGTACATATGAGAAAACTAACGGATAGTAAGGAGTGAACAATGAGAGAATTTTAGTAATTGACACTGGAGAACTTGACTATAGACAGGATGAGAAAGAAGTGAATCTCAGAGAAAATGAAAGGGGGTCATTGATGAAATTAGGGGATGATTGGGGTGTTGGTGGCAAATGTGAATCCAGTGTTCCTCCCAGACCTGGGTAACTGTGAGCACAATCACACTCATGAGTATGATGAAGTAACTAGGAAAGAAAACTAGAAGGAGAAGGTCAAGTTTGGCTGAAACACATTCGTCACAAATCAACTATGCATCCAGACAAAATAAAAACTTTATAAGGCACTTAAAGTCAGTACTTCATATTCAGGACAAGCTCATATGGGCTGGGATGGCAGGGATGGGGATAAGAAGGAAGATCAGGGGTGACCTATCTGGACAGACTGGATTTGAGGCAGCCCCTGGGCTTCCTCTGATCCCCTGGGCAGATCTTTTGGTAGGGCAAGGCAGGGCAGGGCTTGGGTTAAGGATAATATTCTTACAGGTGTGAAGAGGCAGGGTGCGGAGGCCTCCTGCGACCTCACGTGGTGTGGTTCGGAGAAAACCTGGATCCTACCATTCTGGAGTTGGTTGACAGAGAGCTGGCCCTCTGTGACTTATGTCTAGTGGTAGGTCACACCCTTCCCTGATCCTGGGGACTTTCTGAAACACCAGGACTGGGGTGGAGTTTGCTGTTGTTCCCTCTCTCCTTTTCCCTTACCCCTTCTCTTAAGATATGTTTTGAGGGATCTTGTGGCGTCCTACAGAAAACCCAAGAAGCAATAAGTAAGAATTGATCTTAAAAATATGAAACTATGCCAAACCACATTTTGGGCTTCTCAAAGCCTTTTCTCCCACCCCAACCCACCCACATCATTAAAAGGGCATGTTATTGGTCCTGATTTTTAAAATAATACATACTCATTATTAAATTTAATTGAGAAAATAAAAAAAGAAAAAATTACAAATCATTCATAATTCTGCGATCCTGAAATAGTCAGTGTTAGCGTTTTGATATGTTTTCTTCTAGACTAGGGATGAGCAGACTGTGGCCTATGGACCAAATCTGGCCTGCCACCTGTTTTTGTAAATAAAGTTTTACTAGAACATAGCCATGTGTCTTCTGTGTATAGACCATGGCTGCTTTCACAATGTAATGGCAGAGCTGAATGTTTGTGACAGAAACCATATGGCCTGCAAAGGCTAAAGAAAA
Source organism: Pteropus medius (assembly GCF_902729225.1). Lineage (NCBI taxonomy): Eukaryota > Metazoa > Chordata > Mammalia > Chiroptera > Pteropodidae > Pteropus > Pteropus medius. Next base: position 1,725,185 of record NW_024355205.1, on the reverse strand, counting down.
AAGTACTATCTGGCCTTTTACAGAAAAAGTTTGCCCACCCCTGGTCTAGACCTTTTCTTATGCAGATGTACACATCTTGATTAAACATAAGAAAATGGGTTTATATTATATGTTCTGTTTTGAAACTACATTGTTCACATAGCAGTTCACTTCACATATTCCACGTCAGTACATCTAAATGCACATCATCTTTTAATTGGCTGCTGTGGTGTTCTGCTGTATGGATATAAAATGATGTATTTAACATATCTTCCATTGTTGGGCATTTAAGCTGTTTCAAATTTTGATATTTGAAACAATGCTACAGTGAATAGCCTCAGCCATAACTCTTAGAATACTCTTCCAATTATTTCCTTAGGACAAATTTCCTAGTGGAATTAAATAGACAAAGGGTAGACATATTTTAAATTTTCCTTAACATGTCTTTAAAAGTAGAGGCCCTTTCTCGTGTGTATATTCGTTCATTCAGTGTTTACTGTGCTTCCCAAAGTTGAGTATAGTGTCAGTGTTCGTGACAGATGGCTAAGGGAGAAAAACTGGCTTGTAAGATACATTCTGATCATCCCATTCTTCTGAAGAACATATATTTATAGGGAAAACCTGAAAGAGTATACATCAAAATGTGAACAGTGGTTATCTTGGGGTAGTAAGATTATGAAAGATGTGTATGTTTTTCTTTGAAGTATCTAACTTTAAAAAAAAGAGAGGACATGGATTATTTGCATCACTGTAAAGAGCAGAAACAAAAAGAAAACTAACCCTCAAAAGGCGATGATTGAATCATTTCTTTGCTACTCTCTCTCCTTTTACAGCACATCTCCTTGAATTCCAGTGATGCCTCCCGACTTCCCATTTGTCCCTTAAACACTCTCCATATCCCATCCAGTTTGGCTTTCCTCACACTTGCCACCACAAACCTGCCTGAATTTAAGTGAGGTTTTCTGAAAAAAATGCTACTTCTTGGCATAGCGTGGTCATGTGTCCATATCCATCTGTTTGCTTTGTAGGTGGGAACTTCCTCTGTGGTTTATCCTGCTGCCATGTTTGCACCCCAGGTGTCGGCCAAGGGTGTGCCAGTGGCCGAATTTAACATGGAAACCACCCCAGCCACCAGCATATTCAGGTACAGGGATTACCGAGGTGGGAGATGGTGGTTATTGAGCAGATTTGAACATGGTCATCTGAAGAGATTTTACCTACTGTTCTAATTTTTAAAAGAGACACACAGTTTGTGTTTTATTTGGTCTGTAGTTTCTTTTAAGAAAGAAGAAATATCGTTAACTGTAGATTAAAGTGGCTTTGTCTTTTTACAGTGGTTTGCCATAGGACTTTTATTTTTTCACATTTTGAAAGCTGTTCTTTGATCCCCTAGACTTTACTTTCATTTTTAAGCTAGATTTAGTAATGGCATTTAGATGTGGGTAAGCAGAATGCTCAGCAAGTAAATCCGGAAGAGCTTCATCTTCTGCTGCTGTCATTGCAAGACTGGGCAAATTCCTCTTTGGTCTACTTTCCAAGAATATTTGTATTTGTGACTATATTATGATACTGATCCTGATTCATGTTTGTATGGAAAGAGTAGATCATCGTAGTATGCATTGTAGTCTCATTTTAGGTTTCATTTTATGTCTTTACCTTTGTTTTGCTTTCTTTTTTCACCTCTGCTTTTTTGTCTTTTGATTTAGTTTATATTATTGTCAGTCTTTTAATTCCTTTCTAGACTAAGGTAGAATATAAATAATTAACAAATATATTTTATATATGTAAATAAAATATAAAAAACTTCACTGAAACTCTTGTTATTAACTTTAATCAGTGGTTTTTAACATCAGCTGCATATTCATAAAATACGAATGACTGGGTACCATCCATGAGGTGTAGCCTGAGCATCATGACTTTTATGAGCTTCCTAAGTGATCTTAATGTGCAGCCAGGATGAGAACTTCTGTTTTAAGTCTTCACTGGGCTAAAAAAAAATGTGCCATAGACTGTGCAGAAACACGCTTCATTATGATCCTCTTCCAGTGATTAGCTGGCTATTGTCCTAACCTTCTCCAGTCCATAGTTCTTCATTTGTGTGCAAGTGGTGGGGACTAGGAAAACATCCTTTTTAAAAAATTGTCCTCTCTGTAAAACTTATACTCTGAAAACTACAGAATGTTTCTGAAAAAAAAAAAAGAATACCTAAACAAGCGGAGGGACATCCATGTTCATGGATTGGACAACTTAATATTATTAAGATGGCACTGCTCCACAAATTAATTTGCAGAGTCACGCCGTCTCTATCAAAATTGTAGCTGGCTTCTTTGCTGAAATTGACAAGGTGATCCTAAAATTCATATGAAAAACAAGGGATCCAGAATAGCCAAGTGAAAAGAAGAATGAAGTTAGAGAACTCAGATGTCCCAGTTTCAAAATATACTATAAAGTTACAGAGTGGTACTGGCATAAGGATAGACATATACATCAGTGGAACAGAACTGAGAGTCGAGCAATAAACCCTCACATTTGTGGTAAACTGATTTTTGAAAAGGTATAAAGACAAATCAGTGAAGGAAAGAATAGTCTTTTTAACAGATGGTGGTGGAACAGCTGGATAGCCACATGCAAAAGAATAAAATTGGACTCTATCACACCATATACAAAAAATAACTCAAATAGATCACAAACCTAAATATAAGGGCTAAGAATATAAAATTTTTAAAAGAAAATATAGGAGTAAATCTTTGTGACCTTGAGTTAGTCAATGCCTCCTTCATGTGGCATCAAAAGCACAGGTAACATAAGAAAAATGGATAAATTAGACTTCATCAGAATTAAAAACTTATTTACTTCAATAGATACCATCAATAAAGTGAAAAAGACAACTCACAGAAGGAGAAGAAATATTTGCATGTCTAATATTTGATAAGGGACTTGGTATCCTGACTATATAAAGAACTCTCAGAACCCAATGATAAAAAGCCAAATAATCCAATTAAAAATGGGCCAAAGATTTAAATAGACAGTTCTCCAAATATATACACATGGTCAATAAGCACACTGAAGAGATCCTGAATATCATTAATCATTAGGGAAATTAATTAAAACCACAACGAGATGCTACTTAACATCCACTGGCATGGCCATATAGCAGTCCCCCTCATCTGCGGGGCATATGTTCCAGGATCCCCAGCGGATGCCTGAAACCACAGATAGTATTGAACCCTATGTATACCATGTTTCTTTCCTATACATACATACCTATGGTAAAGTGTAATTTATAAGTTAGGCATAGTAAGAGATTAACAACAATAACTAATAAAGTAGAACAATTGTAACAATATGCCATAATGAAAGTGATGTGAATGTGGTCTCTCTCAAAATGTCTTATTGTATTGTACTCGTTCTTGTGATGATGTGAGATGGTACAATGCCTATGTGAGGAAACGAAGTGAGGTATTCAGAATGGCATGCAGTTTAAAACTTAAAAATTGTTTATTTCTGTAATTTTCCATTTAATATTTTTGGACTGTGGTTGACTGCAGGTAACTGAAATGGTAGAAAGTGAAACTGTGGAAAGCGAAACCATGAACAAGGGGAGGACTACTATAATTTTTTAAATGGAAAATAAGTGTTGATAAAGAAATTGGACCCCTCATTATTGCAGATGGGAAGGTACAATGGTGCAGCTGCTTTGGGCAACAGTCTGGCAGTTCCTCAAAAGGTTATATGTAGAGTCAACATATAACCCAGCAATTCCACTCCTAGGTATATAGCCAAGAGAAATGAAAACATGTCTATACAAAAATTTGTATGCGATTGCTCATAATAATCAAAAGGCAGAAACAATCCAAATGTCCTTCAGCTAATGAATGGATAAATAAAATGTGGTATATGTACAAAGGAATATTATTAAGCCATAAAAAGAATGAAGTGCTGATACATGCTACAACATGGATGAGCCTCGAAAACAATGTATCGAATGAAAGAAACCAGACACACAAGACCACATATTGTATGATTCCATTTATACGAAATATCTGGAATCAGTAAATCAATAGAGACCATAGATAGATTACTGGTTGTCTAGGGTTGGGGTAGGGAGGAATGGAGAGTGACTGCTAATGGGTACAGGTTTCATTTTTGGTGATAAAAATGTTCTAAAGTTAATTATGATGACGGTTGTACAACTGTGAATATACTTAAAAAACCCTTTTAATTATATTTTTTAAATGAATGGTTTGTATATGAATCATATGTCAACAGAGCTCTGTTAAAAAATTAAATTTTCTTCTAAGTTGTCCACAGAAAAATAATTAGGCCTCTAATATGCATTGTGACACGTAATGTGTAGCACCTGAGCTAGTTAGCATCATTCAAAGTGATATGAGAGGCATGTACTTGAAGACTCTTGTCTGCTTGAAAGAATATCATAATACTCTTAAGAGTGAGTCAGGATAAACTTTCTGAGGGAGGAAATGAGCTGCAACCCAATTCCGTTATTCTCATGTGGTTTATTTTTCAGTCATTCGCTCTCCAGTTTTTCTCTGATAAGTATAAAGAATTTTTAAAAGTCATCATTATAGAAAGTTAAGAAAATGCAGATAGGGGAAAAGAAGAAAATAAAACTTAAGTGTTTCCACAACCTAAGATAAGAATTAGCCTCTACCTCTCATGCCCTGGACCGACTAGCAGGTTCTGGGTATCCATTGTGTATGTCTTCATATGAAAGGAAATTGAACTTGGTAGTTTTCTCTGCAAGTTAAGAAAAGATTCTTAGTCTATAATGATATCAGTTCATAAGTTGGGCCTCCTAAAACCTCAGACCTGCTTCAGCTGCTACTGCTCTTCACCCAAAATTCTCTAGCTTCATGTCCTGAAAACCTGCATTGTCTCTGTTCAAACAAGCTACTTGCTAGTTAGAAACTTTGATCAAACATAACAAGTTACCCATCTGCCAGCACCAACAACAAGAACAACCATCTGTTGGCTTCTTTGGGGAGCTGAGGCTGTCTGTACCACTAAGTGGGAATTTTCCCAGGTAAATACACCTGACCAGTGAAGCCAGCAGTGCTTTTATCTGGAAGTCATCAAAGCTGACATTTAGAAGAGATTTGGGTGGTCATTTCATCCTACTCAGTTTTTCAAATGCCGAACCAAGCCTAGATCCATTGAGTGGCTTGTTTAAACCCATGACTTAACAATGGCAGAATTTTCTCTTCCATCTCATGTGTAACAGATTTCGGTTGAAATTTATTCTAGGTCAGAGGCCAGCAAACTGCTGCCTATAGGCCAAAGTCACTCACCATCTGTATTTATAAATAAAGTTTTATTGGAACTCGACCAAGACCATGAGTTTATATATTATCTACATTACTTTTGTATGACAACAGAATTGAGTGGTTACAACAGAGACTGGCATTCAAAGCCTAAAATATTTACTCTCTGAGCCTTTACAGAAAAAAGAAATTGCCAACCCCTGCTCTAGGTTAATGAGAAAAATGAAAATTAGAATAATATTTTTTTACCTTATTTTCTTTATTACCTAAGTAGGTAGCCAGAATGCTGCCTACATTTTAAACTTGAATCTCACAAGACTGCTTAGACCTTACACAAGTTCTTTCGATTTTTTGCCCCAATTCTAATTTAATGACAGTCGTAGAATTTGCCTCTGCTGAAAATGTTAATATTTTCAAGGTGTTAGTTAGTTCTGGTTTTGTTTTTGTCATTTCCCCCATCCCCAGTGGTTGTCTTGAATGATTTCTGAGAAACTACTACTGTTAGAGTAGACACTAGACATTTTTGGTTTTAGGTTTCAAGGTTTTGACTATTATTCAACCCCAGGGGTCCGTGGCATCTAAAGGTCAGTACATTTTCTGAGACTGAAATGGGATTTGTGTTACCCCCATGCTAATGTGCAGAGCCTTCCAAGCCCCCTGTTTCCTCCTCAACCTGTAACCATGTTGTTTATCTTTTCTTTAAACTTTGGAATTTAGTTGACATCCAGATATTTATTAAGTACCTACTATGTTCTAGACTGCTGTTCTAGGTTCCTAGGATAGGATGTATCAGTAAATATAACAAAACATCTACCATACGAAGATACATTCTAGTAGTGAAGGCAAACAATAAACAATAAGCATAACGTGCAAATTCTATAGCATGTGAGAAAGTAGGTGATAAAGCTGTTGGAAGAAGCAAAGATGGAGTTGTGGGGTGGGGTTACAGGATTCAACTGGGTAGTTACGGCTAGCCTCATTAAGAAGAGATTGGAGCAGATTTGAAGGAGGTGAAGGAGTTAGCAAAAGATTGTCTGGGCTAAGAGCTTTTCAGATACTAGGACTACCTAGAGCAAAGGCCCTAAGAGGGAAGCATGCCTGGGAGGTTTGAGGGATAGCAAGGAGGTCAGTGTGGCTGTAGTGGAAGGAGGGAGTTGCAGAAGAGGCGTCAGTAAGGTAAGGAAGTAACCTGTTTGCGTGGGGGAAGAAATACCCCCAAAGAAAGCTAACTGATGGGTGGGTTTAGAACACTAAAGGCATTCTTAGCTAAAAAAAAAAATGTTTTTATAGATTGCTTTAATTATGTATTTACTCATTGAGAGTATGAAGAAGTTACATTTAACTTACAGTTGACCACATTGACAGGGAATTCCAATGCCCTACCTGGCTGGATTACCAAGGGTAGGTAGTAGGGGCCCTTTTAGTCCATGCAATCAGGCCCCTAGTGGTCTATTGATTAAAAAAAAAAAATTAAAATGTCATTTAAGGCAAGAATAATAAAAGAAAGAACACATATGTACCTGAAATGTTTTATTTTCTTTTAAAGCATAGATATGCATTCATTCACTTTTTTTTTTTTTTTTTTTGGTATAGAGCTAAGAGCCTTTTCTTTGAGTAGGAATCTGCTGATTGGAGCTCAGCTTTCTTACATAAATCATACTCATAATCCTCCTGGTGTTCCTGAAATTTCCCTGGAGATAAAAATCACCCCAGCCCTTATTTAATAAAACAAAACAGACAGCCAAGAAAATCAGATTCCAAGGCCCCAGTCTACATTTTCTTTATGAGAATTTTCAGGACAAGATGACTGTTTATTTGTGTATTTAACAAGTGACATAGGTGATTCTTATCATCAAGAAATCTTGGAAAACACTTAGATTATGACTTCTGGTTTTGATTTTTTTCTTTTTTTTTTTTTACATGGAGGAAGAATGTACAAAAAGAAACTTATGATAAATCTTCCTTCTAGTCTTTTCCACCTACAGCTAATTTAACAGAATTATTTTTTGTAACTCACTGTCTTTCCAAAGCATTCAATTAATTTTCCTAGAAATAACCCTCTTTTAACAGCTATCTTTTTATAGTTTATGGCATAATTTTAAATTAAATTGGATGATTACATTAGCCAAAAAAAGTGGCACAAACAGATACTGGAACACAGTAGTCTTGGTTATTTTATAGCTGGCGGGGTGAGGGAAAGTGCATGGGGCGCTAGGACAGGGGTATTCAAACATTTTTGTTCATGTACCTTTCACATTTTTAAACGACTTCTGAAATTTTTTTATTAAAATTGTGAAACAAGATGCTATTCCAAGAGTATTAGAAATAAATTACTGACATTTTAAAATAGAACTGCCATTATCGTGGTTTTAAATGTATCCAGGCAAATCTGAATGCCACACCTGCTTGATACTACCATCATCCACTTACAAAATAAATATACAAGCCCTTTTTAACAGTTGAGGCCTTCAGTTTTTCTTTTTGTCTTTGAACTTGTATTTTCATTCTACTTCCACCACAGACATTTGTACTAGTGTAATATATTTTTATGCTTGAATATCTTTTGTTGACTACCCTATTATACTCCTGCAACAAAATATCACATGAATTATTTATTTCAATTTACTTAAAACTTAAAAAAGTTCTATTAAAAAATTCTTCCAGATTGAATGATCACTATAGTACTTTTAGTACATAGTTGTTGAAAACAATAAATAAATGGTAAATTTTGATTAATACTTCCATAAAAGTAAAATTTTATTAGAATTGTGTCTCTTAAAAGATGCATGGGACATGAATTTTTGAACTGTTCGTGTATCCATGGTTGAAGGAGACAGAGTTAATGTTTTGTATAGCCTGCGGTCACCAAAAGGAACCTGTAGTCTAAGAAGACAGGTTTACAGACTCAATGTAATGAGGGAGACTCCACTACAAACAAAAGAAAAGATGGAGTTACAGGATTTGGAGGGAGGGTGGAGTTTAGGTGAAATTTAAATGAAGCAGTTTTTGATGGACTCAGCAACTGACAGGGCTTCTTGGAAAAGGGTCCAATCAGGTCTGGCTGGCAAAGTGGACTCAGGGTCCTGTGTGCTTGGAAATGACAGAGTAAAGGTATATGAGGATGATTGTGTCCAGACACCCCTTATCTGGATTAGAAATCAAGGCCGCATCTCAGTGATAAAATGACTTAGATCCTACAGGTACACGGGGATATTTCATTCTTTACTGTTTTAATTTCAAACAGTAACGTTTCTCAGAATTTATGATGACATTAGAGGGCAAAATTCCTCAGGAAAATAATTCCTCAAAGAAGGGAGTTAACAATATTTTGTAATTCCTTTTGTAATACTTTGTAATTCCTCAAAGAAGGGAGTTAACAATATTTTGCAGATTGTCCTGGGAAAAAAATATTGTTTCCTATTAACTTTGCAGCTGGCTTTATCTGTGTCTCTTATACCACAAGCCTGAGGGATGGCAGGGCAGATTTTTACTGGCTAAGGTCCTTTTCCCCCTTTCAATATCAATTATAATTTTTGATATTGCTTTTTATAGATGGATGTATTGAGAAACCTAGGCCACATAACCCCTGGTATGAGAGGAATTTTGTTATGTCACTGCCACTCGGATTTTGGACCTCCTTCCAAGTTATATGCTAAAATGTCCATAGTGATTTTCTATTTCATTTAGTTATCTGTTAACTGACAAACCTATCAGACCCTCTTTCAATTTTAATGAAAGCAAGAATGAAATGGCCCTACCTCGTAAGGATGTGTTACCCAGTGTTTAGATACTATTTGTTTTCTTTGAACTACACAGATATTTCAGACCTCCCCTTATTTGGCACCCCATAAGTTTTCACATTCTGGAGTGGGTGAGGGATACAGCTTGCCTTTGTGAAGTGGGGGAAAAGGTGAATGTGGAAAGGGGCACTCAAAAGTCACTTTCTTAGGAAAGAGACCATGTGGGATGAGAATATGGGAATTCCCTAAAAGCTTTCCCCGCCTAGCTGTAATTCTTGGAAAGTCCTCAACAGACTGTAACTGCTGTGCTGGCGAGGAGCTTTCTAGTGGCCAGTGTTCAACATGCTGCAGGTGGCAGAAGGAGTGGAAATGCCATTTGGTCAGGGATGTTCATTAGTGGAGAGAACAGAGTATTTAAGGACTGAGGCATTCATGATTTGTGTTATATCAAGAATAAATAATATCAATGATGAATTACATTGAGCAAATGCTTTTATCATTTTCAATTGTGCTGTATTATTAATAGAAAACCTTTATTTCTTATTCACAGTTGTTTTTTTCCTGTCCTAAGTGTTTTCTCTTGAAGGAAGCAGAAATCATTGATATTTCTTCTTTTTCTTCATCCTCTTTGCTGCTGTTGCTGCTTCTTTTCCTCTCCTCCTCTTTCTCTTTCTCTTCCCCTTTCCCCTCCTCTTCTCCTTTCCCCTCCTCCTCTCCTTTTCCCTCTCTCTTCTCCTTCCCTTTCCCACTCTCCCTCTCCCTTCTCTTCCTCTATATTTTCTGACTACAAGTCAGAACTAGTTGTAAAGTCCAGTGAATGGTTTGAGAGGCCCATTGACTCAGTTAAAATCCTTATGGTCTGCACGGTGCATCAGGTTGTTTTTCTCTTGTCCTTAGTACATGTAAATGCTGGTTTAATGTACTATAGATATTGTAAAACTTCACAATTGCAATTATGAGTTTGGCAGTACAGTCACAAAATACACTTTACAATCATGTCTCCCTCTGCCCTTTAAAATAAAATTATTATTTATAGCACCTAAATTCTAGATAGTTGCTTTCCTAAATTCTTTTGGTCACAAGCGAAATGTCTGTATCTTGATTTGTCAAAAAAAGGATGAAAGGAGTCGGCACAAAAATTCATAATATATTTGTGAGAATTTGGGTTTTACTCTGGGTGTAATTAAGAAATCTGTGACTTGTTGATTTTGCTCTTAACTCTGCGGTACTTGTCCTTCTGTTTCAGGTTTCATTTCCATGGGCCCTGTGGTACCACTCTTCCTGAAGCCCTTGCTCCTCATGAAACTGAAACAGTTTCTTAATTGTCCTGGGGAAGGAATTATAGTACCAGGCTACAGACAGGAGACACAGCGTTGCGGTTGGTGAACTGAACACTGGAAAATCTAAAAACATCCTCTGATTCTTTGATAAGTGATAGGGCCTTGGAGGTAACGATAGCAAACATATTTATAAGAAGTCAGAGAACTAAAGTTAATGCAAGTTATTTGTTTTGAACTTAAACATAAGATACCTCTGATGTGTTTGGTTTGTTATTAGAAGGGAAAAATTGTAATTAGATTTTCTTAAAAATGTAATTATAGCAATTGTACTTTTGCTATTTGGGCAAAAATTGAAGTAGACAGGCAAAACTTTGATATTTCTGATTTCTGCACAAGTTTTGGTGGAAAATAAAATCGCTCTCTATAGTAGGTGATTTGTTCTAGAAAGATGTGACCCCAAGAGAATCTTTGTTGGGAACCTTTCAGTATTTACCTTGTTTGGCTGCTTCACCTCAAAGTATGTGGGATAATTTACAATAAGAACTCATGCAAGGAAGGAAGAGGAAAGTAGCAATAAGGAAAAAAGTCAGGATGAGGGGAAAAGATGATGCAAATATATGGACTCCAAGGATAAACACAGCTGCCTGAAATTTAGCACTAGCCTTCTTAGCAACCAAGAAGGAAAGGGAGAGGTGATAGTTGACTATTTCTCAGTATCATAAACACAGAAGCATGTAGTCTCTGTGGGGTCTTTTAAGCCTTCCCAGGCACTGAATTCTGAAGGGAATATTTCCCATGGGACTTTACCTTGGAGTAAAGTAGTAAGGATACAGTTCTCACCTCAAGCTCTACCACCTAATGCCACACCCAGGGACCTTGGAATGACTACCGTCCAGCAAACAGAGGCCTGACTGGGTAGAGTGGCATTTAGTAAACAGTGTAGGAAGGTCATACATAAGAAGATCCTTTGGATCAGGTGGACTCCGTGGGTAATTACACACCTGGGCCACATCACCATAGTCTCTTCCAAAATTGCATCTAATGTTAGAGTTTGGGCTTTTGTAAAAATAGATGACAAGACACTATCACATAAAACTTTGTTTTGCATTTATAAAACTTTAAATAAATCCCAAATTTCCTTTGCATGAGTAAGAGGGATGTTCTTAACTTACAAGGAGTCTGAAGGGCCAGCCAAGCACCTTTACAGTTTGGTTCAGACTTCACATGTGTGGGTCAAGGCATGTACACTGAGGGGAATTGTAATGCTTATAATGCAGTTTTTGTACATAAAACACTATCATGCACTTTTAATAGGTTTGTTCTTGGGCTTCTCAAAGTTAACTTTACTAGTGTTAGCAAGGATGGAAGGCAGCACATTGAGAGTCTGATTATATTTTTGATTTCTATCTGACCAAAGCCCAGATACTTCAGAACTGTTCTTTGTAACTCCCTCCCTACTGGGCCTTTGGTACCAGCAGCTATTTTTTGTTTTTGTTTTTGTGTTTTATCATTTTTATTCATGTTTTGGTTTTATTAGGGAAGATGAAAGAATTGAAGATATAAAATGTGAGGTAAAGTTATTCAAATCAATATTACTGAATGTCTGCCATATGATAGACATTAGAAATAAAATTAATAAGACATGAACCTTACCCTCAAGGAGTTCACAGAATGGTTGGGACAACTGACATGTAAACTTACACAGTGTGGAAAGTACAGTAATAGAAATTTGTGCAAGATTCATAGGAAAATGCAATTAAGAGATGGGCAGAGTGGGGATGGGATAGATGTTAAAAGTGTTTGAAAGCCTTTTAAGGGTAAGTGAGCTTGGGTGGGAGTTTTTGAGGTATAAATAGATGTTCCACGTGGGGGTGTGTTAGTAGAGGGAACAGCATGTACAAATGCATGCTAAGTTTGGGTTGTTAAGAGAATGATGAATCATTTAGTATTGTATAATGGGTGGGATAAGATAAACATATCACAAAGAGCCTTGTGTGCCAAAATAATGAAATATACTTGGGAGAAAATAAATAGTACTAGGGTTGCATTCACTAAGTAAAGGTGAAGTCATTCTTTGACCAGATTCAGGATTTGCGATGGGCCAGCCGTTGTCCAAGGTTCTGGGGTTACAGAAGGGAATTAACTAGATAGCGTCCTTACTCCCACAGAGCTTAGAGTCAAATGTGAGTACAGGGAGTCAGACACTAAACTGTTCCGGTGGGTGTCAGTGATGAACACAGAAGAGGCATAGACAGGCGTGGTCGCGACGTTGGAGATCAGGGAAGCCCAAGTAACGGAAGCCGAGGTCGCTACACACACATCTGGTGCAGAACATTGATTTAAGCCTGTGTCTGTCAACTTGTCTTCGTTGGTGACAGCAGGACTTTAAGGCATCGAGGTCCTGCCGCCACAGCGCATTCCTTCCTTTTGAAACGCCACTTCTACGGGGAGGGCGGAGTGAGGGGAGCCGAACCTACAAACACTGATTAACTGGCTCGACCAAGAGGATACAGGTGCTAAAAAAAGGCGGGAGGGTGGGGGGTCGGGGGGGCACAGGGGCTCGCGATCACCGAGTTTCTGGGAACCGAATGACGTGACCCGCGACAATCTGCCGCGAGGAGCGCGGAGACCCAGCCAATCCTGCTGTCAGCACCCCATCCCGGAAGGCAGCACGATGGATCTTCTTTGCCTGGAAAGAAGCCTCATCCTCACCAGCTCTCACAGCTAGCGCTCGGTTGCTGCGAGCGTGGATGAATATCCTGCAGCCTCCACGGCGCAGCCTCACCGCCGGGTGGCAGGAAACACCCCCAAGCTTTCTCAGGCCACGCCCTTCCCCGCCCTGCGCATGCGCCTCCGCTCATCGTGGGGCCATCTCCCTCGTCCTATAGCTTAATGGCACCTCCGATGCTGCAGGGGGCGATGAAACCAGCGTCGCTTGCTCTTCATGTCACGCTCGACTTGCGTGCTGCTGCTTCCAGGTCAAAGGTCAGGCGGTCCGGCGCGGCGTGGGCCATGGTGCAGCTTCGGCCGCGCGCGTCCCGCACCCCGGCGTCGGCGTCGGCGATGGTGGACGAGGGACAGCCCACCTCGGAGGAGGAGGCGGAGCACGGCCTGCTGCTCGGGCAGCCCAGCAGCGGCGCCGCCGCCGAGCCGCTGGAGGAAGACGAAGAAGGAGATGACGACTTTGACGACGAGGCCCCGGAGGAGCTGACTTTCGCCAGTGCCCAGGCGGAAGCGAGAGAAGAGGAGCGGCGAGTTCGGGAGACGGTGCGCAGGTTCGGAGCCCCAGGCGCGACCGGCCCCTCCTGCCCCGCTTGTCTCTCCCCGCACTGACTTGTCACGCTTTCTCCCAGGGATAAAACACTCCTGAAGGAGAAGAGGAAGCGACGCGAGGAGCTGTTCATCGAACAAAAGGTTAGAATGTAGGGAGGCACCGCTTTAAAACAACCCGGCTTGCGGTCGAATTCTTACGTTTGATGCTAAAGCTGGTAGGATACGGGAGTGGGTTAAAAGTCGCTAATATTTCTTCTGACATCGGTGAAAACAAAGATGCTTGTACTCTTTGCCGTCCACCGATTGAAAATGGGAATGGGAAAAGGTGTGAATTTGAAATACGGTTCATTCCACTTCTGACACTCAGCTCGCCGGGACCCACGGTCATTTCGCATCGCAGAGGTAGTTTCTTTATCTGCAACTGGGTTTCTAAGGGCTGTACAGTATAATTGATCTGCTATCTGATGTTTGGCAGATTAGCCATAGGGAACTGACTCCAAATGGATGTGGCTTAACTGCTTTCAATGTATAAGTGACCTGAGGGTTGGAGTACAGTGGGCGCCCTTTCCGTTCTCCACCAGGTGTTCCAAAGAATGTGGAATAGGTTTTGAGTTTTGTGATCCCAATTTTGACACAGTTTAGAGATAGTGGGGGTAATGGTCAGCCTAAGCCTAGGATATAAGGCTGTCCTTAAAATCTTGTAACTTCAGAAGCAACGTGGGTGTGTTGTCAGTACCTTTTTATTGACTTTTTAAACGTCTTTATCCAAGAAAAGGAAACTCCTGCCAGACACTATTCTAGAGAAGTTAACTACAGCTTCACAGGCTAATAAGTAAGTATTGGATCTTGTTATATTGCTTGCTTACGTACACCTAGTTTTGAATTACATACTAGTATATTTATTTGAATCCGTAAACTGAAAAAATAATAAGGCTGAAATTAAGCTACACAGCAGATATTTGAATTTAGTAGGAAAGGCAGAAGGAAGTATTTACCTTTTAAGTCTTTTGCCATTTGTTTTTGTTCATTTTCATTGGTAACTCTAGCTTCCAAGTTCTTGATCCTAGAGTATTTATTCAGTAAATTGTTAAGTGACTGTCATTGTTACCTCGGCGCAGCGTAGACGGTGGTAAAAGTGTCTTGAAATTTATCATTTAGTGGAGTAGCAGACACTTATCCACAGGCTCCTAAAACGCAGCAGTTTTGCCACCCATTGAATGTTTAAAGCCAAATGCTGTCTGTAGTTGTCCTCTTCCTCATCTATCCCATGGAATCAAACTTCTAAATATATTTTTCTGTCCCCTTGTCTTCTCCCTTAATGCTTTATGTTCAGCTTAGCCCTGTAATTTTACCTAGGCCAGTGGTTCTCAAATTTTCTGTAGAACTTTCCCAGTTATTCAGATCTTGATTAAACATATGTATGTGGAAGTGGTTCCATAGCGTAGCAGTTAGCACATCTGCTTTACATGCAGAAGTTCCTGGGTTCACGCCCCAGTGGAGCCATGGTCCATGGTCTGTGTCCATGCCACCCTGAACAAACCCGATGTCTGATTTCGGAAGCTGAGCAGGGTCAGGCCTGGTTAGTACTTGGATGGGAGACCGCCTAAGAAGACCAGGTGCTATAGGCATGAAAAGAAATAAAAAAAAACCACCCATATATATGTATTTGGTGGCAAATTCCCCTTTCATCTTTTAAAATGAGGCCAAGTCACCTCTTTGTTTTCACTCCACCTACCCCATTACTTCCTACTTTATATATAGCTTTTCTGCTGTGCAAGTGCTTCTGTTTAGGCATCTCATAATTGTGTTTTGTCACTTTACATTTGTCTCACAGATTCCTCAAGGCCAGTCCTTGTCTCTTGCACTTAAAACTGTTGAATTATTAATCCTTTGTGTTTTTTTCAAATGAGATGGGCCTACCACCTTTCACTTCATATTTCAAGTGACATATTATGTAACTGATTCTTTAAATCTTTCACTTTAACTTCATTAACCACAGCAGTCTGCTTTTTTGGAAGCCTAGTAATATGCTTTCAAATTTTAAATTCTGAGACGATCCTCCCATCCAGGTATCTACTAGTTTGTTGATTAAGAGTTGGTGGCAGTGCACTGGGGAGTGACTTGCTTTCTAAAACTGATTAAAGAGCCTAAGTAAAAACTGAGCATAATGGTAATGAAAGGAGGGATATCTTATTTGTAAAGCCAGATGAAACTGTGTAACAAGTTGAATAATTTTTGCTGTCTTCCATTCCAATCAATGTTTTTGTTGTTCTCGTCTTAGCATAAAGAAATCACCAGGAAAATTAAAAGAAGGTATGACCTATTCTAATTTAAATAACTTCTCATGTAAGTGTCTAGTGCATTTGCACAAATTTGCAGTCAAATGTTATTGGCCCTTAGCATGAGAATAAGGCTGGCCAAGTTTAGCTTGGCCTCTTCTCTGTATTTCTTACAAATAAAAATTGCATCCAAATTAATGTGTAGTGGGTATTTAACATGAACTCCAGTAAATGTTCCTGATTTGTTTTTACATAAGTGCTAACTAGAAATAAAATTCTGTTTTTCAGTTAATTTGCCAAAGAAAAATGAAGAATGTGATAAAGGAAGTGACTCCAAGAAAGCTAAGGAAAAAGTACAAAAAGTACAGTCTGTTGGGTAAGAAGAGTCTTTTTTTCATGTAGGTTATAAAGGTGACCATTTGAGAGAAAGTATTGGCTTATGTGGGAAAGTATTTTAATTAGTAGTAGTTTCAAGATTGGATCCTTGGTGGAATAACCAATTGTAATATTTATATAAAAACAAAATATTTGCTCTACTAAAATATGAATGACTGTTATGTGACTGTTAGTCTGTGCATATACAAAATCAAGATTTTTTTTTTCCATTTTTTGAGACAACAAAAATACTTTATTTTGAAGGAAGCACGGTATCAACCCGATTCGTTTTGACCTTTTGTATTTGTATTGATCACCAGCCAGAATAAAAGCTACTTGGCTCTAAGGCTAAAAGATCAAGATCTGAGAGATTCAAGGCAACAAGCAGCCAGAGCCTTCATACAAAGTTCTTTATATGGTCCAGGAACCAACAGAACTACTGGTAATTTCCTTATGGACTGTTTTCCTCACTTTTTACTGCAGATAAACAAAGAAATGATAAATAATTCTCTTTTCTAGTAAATAAGTTCCTGTCTCTTGACAACAAGAGGTTACCAGTGAAAAAGGCTGCAGCCCAGTTTTTAAATAATGCTTGGGGTAAGGTCCACAGCTTTGTTTTCTTGGCTCTGATTTATATATTTAATGATTTTTTTTTTTAAAGGAGATAATTATTGAGTGTCTTTTTATAATGGCTTCTATATTAATCTTTTAAAGTTGCTTCTGAAAAATAGGCCAGTGTAATATGTATACATATAATATACAATCTAATTTAATAGACCTAATTTTAGTATTTATATTCATATAGAGGATCTTGAAAAATTTTAAATTGTTTCTTGGGGATTTTGTATCTCTAATAGTCTTACTGCACAAACTTTCTATTCTAGGAATCCAGAAAAAACAAAATGCCAAGAGGTTTAAAAGACGGTGGATGGTCAGAAAGATGAAAACTTCTAAGAAGTAAATCAAAGCTAAATGAAGAATGAGAGCTTTGTATTTTATAGGACTTATAGTTTAGAAGATTAATTTGTCATTTAGAAATCTAATAAATCATTTATAAATCATTTTAAAGGGTCGTTACAAAAATAAGTATTTTGATTTGGAAGTACCCCATCATATTTCATCATTCTGGATTATACTTGTGCCTTTAGTCTTTGAGGGTCCTGGAAGAAACAGCAGTTTAAAAGGAATTTTTTAAATTTCTAAGTGTTTATCCATTTAATTGAATACAAGTAATGGCACTTCTGTCCCTCCGCCAACCCTGTAGTGGGTGTGTGACAGGAATGGCAGAGAGGAGGAGGAGGAGAAATGGACATCCAGGAAAAGTCTTTTCAAATGCCTTAGTCTGAGATGTACTGATGAGAATCTGTCTCACAAAATATGGAATGAGAAAGAGTAATAGTTGTGAAGGAGTACAATATCTAAATGTAGGTAAATCTATTCTTAAGGAAGGTTTAAGCCTCAGTGTACAAAATAGGTAACCAAAGGATATGGTTTTATCCTGTTGAACAGCTTGTTCAAATTTTACTTTTAGCCAGTTTAGGGGTTTGCTTTACTGGTAAGTAAATTATGATTATAACAATAAGGAGATTAATTTCTCCTTTTCTTTCTTCGTCACTCACAGTATCAGGTTTGACCTGATACAGGGAAGCCAGTAAACCGAAGGCAATCTTAGGTTGCAGAACTCAGATTTACAGTAAAAATCATTCATTTTAATTGCGCTAATTTTATATTAATCATAAGTATGTAAGTACCTAATATATAAACTCAGTTCTGACACTCTAGTATCTGTAGAAGTAAATTTTTAATGGCTGGTTAATTATATCACTACATTTTTATTGCAATATAGTACTCATTTAAGCACTTAAAAATGGAAGGTGTACAAAGATTAAATTAAGACACGGTAAATTGACTAAATATTTGGTTTTTATATAAATAAAGGTCATAACCACACCGCTGACATGTAATACTGTTATAATACAACAGTTAAACTTGTGAGTCTACAACAGAAGTCGTTGGTAGTTAAACAGGAAACAAAGTTGAAAAGACCATGTTAAAACAAAACTACTGGGACTAACAGGTTGGGATTGTAAGTAGCAACAAACGTATTCACTCAGCTCCTGAGTATTTCAAGTTTTACAGTACACATTAAAAATGATTTCTTCCGTCAACACTATAAATTCAAACTGTCAGATGTTTATGCATTTTGCAAGTTACACTGATTGAATGCTTATATGGGAGTGGGGGGTCGGAACATCTCCCAATTTGAAGTTTACATCACCCACATGCTAACACAACACAACTTGTTCCATTTCCTTCCCCCCTCTCCCCCCCCAACAAAGAAGGCAGGATTTTTGGTTTCTTTTAGGTTAATTGTTTTAAAGGATTTGTGATGATCAATTTAAACGTCTGAGATTCAGTAATATTTAACTCTTAGACAACTAAGAGGTTAAAGATGGAAAATAATTTCTCCTAACACTAAGTTAGAAAATCATTTGCATCATGCTGTAAACTAGGAAGCAATGTAAAGCGACAAAAACCTGTCCCCAGTACATAATTAAAAAAAAATCTAAATTTCAAATCAGCAGAGCTGGTCTACTTCCATGTTGACTATATGCCACAATATAAGTGTGAGCTCCTTAAATGCATAGCTAATGTAGGTAGTCTTCCACTGTGGCAAATGCACAGGATCCAATTCCTGATCGAGCCATCAGTCCTAGACATTGTGTGGCCTGTCCCATTGCTAGGGCAAGTGGAGGTTGCTTTGGCAGATTGTGGGTTTCTGAGGAAAAATGATTAAAAATGGAAATAGCAATTAGCAAGACATTTAAAAAAAAGTCTTATCAGGAAAATATTGCATTATGTACAAAATTACCAATAGACATATCACTCTTAACTACCTAACTAGCAAAGATCTAAGCAAATGATTAGTGCCTTGGAGGTACTACTCTTGATGGGGTAATATGGGTATTCCAATTATAAGAAAAATTTTTGCAGAATTAGACTTTTAAAGTGTTAGATTCTCTAAATCTTTTAATTCTGTGTTAATTATGATGGGAAACATAATTTCTTAGCTGACAGTTACAGAGGGGGAATAAGGAATATTTAGTATTCCTCCTCTATTTGACCAAGGTCAGTTGGGCTAAAACAGAAAAAGGCAACAGGTTTTCAGTAATGTTTCACTGATGCTTTCTTCCTCTTCTGCGGGAAAGAGGAAGAGGATTCAACTGAGGCCGCCTAATTGTCTCCAAGGCATATTGGTGAATGTTATGTGAGCTGGTAGAGAGCAAAGGGTGGTGATGACCATGAGAGATGATAGAGCAGAATTATAATTTTAGAGGGATAATTTACAACTGACAGGTCAAACATTTAAAAAATTGCCAATAAAGTTTTAAGGGTCTGTCACACCAGAAATTTGTCAGACAGCTGTAGTACAAATGTAGTAATTACCAAAATTTGTTTTCTTCCAGAGAAAAAATGAACCAATGGTAAAAGTGGCTAAACTCACAGGAGCTAATAATTTCTCCTTGAGAGATATCCAAATTTTAAGTTTATGCAGATTCCCAATTAATAAAATTACTAATTAGTCCTTCACAGACATAGTTGACAACAAAAGGCAAAAGCAGTGATATGTGACTAGTAAGGCTCCATGTGATTTAATTCTACTCTTGATCCTGAAGTTGCAATGTGGTAGGAGAAAGAAAAGTTCCAGAAGGAATGAAGCAAAAAGGAAGCAAGTTCAGGATTTAAAGTATAAGAGGAAATAAAGTAGGATTAAGAATACAAGAATAAAAATATGCAAGAAAAGATACACAGGTTGGTGAAAAAGTATGGTCTGAAAAGTGGTCTATGATTATTAAAGTACTGGCTATTCTGTGGCAAAATGTTATTTAGCTAAATTTTGATAGTGATGAACATGTTTTTGCTGACTAAGGATTGACTTTATAATTTAAACTAATTCTGCCTTAAGAACAATTTAATTTTTATACAAAATCAACATAACAGTGAATTAAAACTCAAACGGAAACATCCTTTCAAAAATGTCTCCTGAAGGTTTATAGGGAAGTAACCTTGCTCAAAGGAAATCATCTAGGGGTACTTTATTACAATTTTATTCTGGCCAGGGAGGCATATGGTTATAAGCATTTAAATTTTTTGGATACAAAACTTAGAGGGATTACAATTAATATAACTTTAAGCACTATTTATAGATTATATACTATAGTATTTATATATATGCACACAGACCTCCCAACAGCAATTTAATGTCATTAATTTTGCAGGAATTACATTTAATATAATTTAATAAGCACTATAGCTGAACCTACATAAGACGTAGCATAGTATGTAAGATTACATATATCTTGGATAAATGGTCCCAAGCAACTTAATATTTAAAAATTTAATTCCCTTGAAGATCCCAAGATATAAATAATTGTTCACTTTTCTTCAAAAATGTTTTCCAAGTCTGAGTATTATCTAAATACAAAGTAAGGCTGTATGATTACCTCTATAGGGTAAGTAATTTCAAAAGTACAATTACAGTAAACTATCATTACCCCACAATCCCAACATTGCTACTGAGTTACCAATAGAGCTAAAGGAATTTAGTATAACCAAAGAAAATACAACACATTAACACAAAGAAAATTCACATTATTTATTATACACAAATTCTAAATTTAGGAAAACTACAACACAAAAGACACTACCCCTATTTTCAAAACTTCAGTATGAGACACAGAAAAATGAATTTTATAAGGGCAAAGAAACAGATTAAGGCTCAAATATGAGTACTTTTAATTGCTTCCTTTTACATTTCTGGCCATATGAGCCCAGGCCCTCATTCCAAGTCTCCCTGTTTAAATATCCTCTAATCTACTCTTTGGTACTTTTCTAATCTACCAAAAGTGGTATGAATCATGGCCCCAAACCTAATAAGGCCAAATAGCACAGAAATGACTTCGAAACTAGTCCCATTTTACCGGGGATTTGAATTATCAAGTCAACTAAAAAATTACTCTTACCTTTGAAAATAATTGCCCAGAAATTAAAATATAGTTTTATGTAATCAACCAACCCTATCGAGGTCATATATAAATGCACAAAAAATAGTTATAGAATTCATATAAAGTATTGTTCACTACATAAACACTATAATTATACTCTAGTGAGTCGCTCACAGGAATGGCAACCAACCAGGGGAACAGCAAATTCCAGTTTCTCACTTCATGCTCACCCCTGGCTAAGCCTATTTAAACTGCGGTTCTTTTCCCCAACCACCCTTTTTACTTGGTAAGGGCATCTAGCTGAATGTGCTTAACTTTAATGCAAATATAATTTGACGCCAAGGGTTGAAACTGATGGGCCATTCCCAAGTCACTTGGAAGCACCTTATGCCCATATCTTAAGCATGGCAGAAGCTGTGATATGGGTGGCTCAGGCCAGAAATGGTACATACACACACAGAAGACTAATTTACAAACTTCCCCAGATGCACCCCAATGTATTGTTTTTATTCCACTTGAACCCATTTAACCTGGAACTGAAAGAATAGAGAAGGTTTCTATATTTTAAGGTAATTTTAATTTTTAAAATATAGAAAACATTTCCCTTATAATTTTACCAAAATATAAATGCCAGCACAAATACCATCTCAAATGTTCAGAAAATCTAGTTGGAGTTGGGCTTTTAGCCTTTACTTACCTAATATTGCACTGTTAAGAGCTGAGCACACAGGTTCTCTTTGAATTGGGTCAAGCTGATTTCCAACTGGACTGTTCCAAGGATCCGAATAAGCTAGTAAACTGAATGCATCCTGTTGAAAACATAGCAATTTGGTTTTTAACTGAAATAGTTCCCTCTCCGTGCTCACCAGTTATAACTGAGAAACAGATAAAATGTCTTTAAAGTACTAGACTACTGTGACATTTAAACCCATTTACCTATATATATTTTTACCTAGTATGCGGCAAAGCCTAATTTGTTTTTATTCTTTTTGTAAAAAGCCATTTTCATTATCTTTCCCTTATCTTTACAACACAAACAGAGCAGAGAAAAATATTAAAAACTGAAAATTCTTGTGAAATGGGTTAATACTGGTTAAGGTAAAGAGCAGACAAAACATTCAAATACTTACAATCTATTATCATTTGATAGAAATCTGATGTTAAAAGAGTAGGGCCTGCCTATATATTCTTCAAACAGATGTAGGAACTAGACACATTTCACTGGATGTCATCTTTTCAAACTAAGTAATTAGAAAATTAAAATGGCTCCCACCATTCAGGAATATTTAACAGTTGCAACCATCCTGAAGCCACCTTTCCTAAAGTAGCCGACACACACACAGTAATCTTTTCAAATGACTCCTTTTGTCTTCTATGGGAGGCACATACTACAGTGGTTTCAGACACTGGCATTGATCACCAGTACGCATCACCAGTGTGGCCTGTGCCAAGTAATGACCTCTCTGTCAGTTTCATCATTTATATAATGAGGATTATAAGAGGTCATATTTCACAGTCATATGAGAACTAACTGAGCTAAATGAAATTAGCACTGTCGGTTCATTCTAATCTTTCAATAAATGTCTTATTATGCCAAAAGTCAATTCCCTAATCTGGAGTAATATTATAATATAGATACAAATAAAGTTAAGATACAGGACACCTTCCCAATTCAGAAAGCATATGTGGAGAGGTACTGAGAAAATTGTAAATCAGTGAATTCAGTAAGAAAACTTTCAAAATGCTAATTACAGACATGTGGAAGACTGAAATTCCTAAAGAATATTATCTCTTAGGTACTACTGTTCTGAGAGCAGAGGTGGGGGAAAGTCTTCCTGGTCCACTATTCTGGTGTCCTTTCTCACCCAAACTAGCCTTCCACATTGTGCAGATAAGAGAAGAACTGCCTGTAAGGCAAAGCTGTGCAGCCAGTCCGAGGCTACATGGGATATAATGCAAATATAATTTGACGCCAAGGGTTGAAACTGATGGGCCATTCCCAAGTCACTTGGAAGCACCTTATGCCCATATCTTAAGCATGGCAGAAGCTGTGATATGGGTGGCTCAGGCCAGAAATGGTACATACCATCTCATTCAGTTTGGTTTTTAACTGAAATAGTTCCCTCTCCGTGCTCACCAGTTATAACTGAGAAACAGATAAAATGTCTTTAAAGTACTAGACTACTGTGACATTTAAACCCATTTACCTATATATATTTTTACCTAGTATGCGGCAAAGCATACTAGGGAATACATGTGCCTCTAAACAAACACATGTGGCTCCTCCAGTCTCTTATACTGCTAAGTATTTCATTCACATCAGACTTCTTGACCAAAATATTATACTGAAAGTTCTATGAAGATTAAAAAATTACTTATTGTACTATTTTGAATCACCAGCTATTCGTAAGTGCTGGGTACAAGGAAGAAGCTTCATACACCTGCTGACACAAGACCTATTCTCAAGTTTTTAAGATACTTTTTGCATCCCACAAACCTACCAGTTTTTATTTCCTGGTTGCCCATGATTCAAATTTATTGATGGAAAGAATATTAATATTCTATATACTGTGAAACTAACTCTATAATCGATCACATTACTTCTAAAGACTAAGCTTTGCTCAAGACTTAATTTACCCCACAATCATCTAAAGAGGTACCATCCCCATACTACAGATAAAATTTTTAAAAAGATATGCTACAGAACTGTTCAAGGAATAATTGGTAAATAAAAACTTTAAGCAAAAAACTATCCTCTTGAGTCTATATATCCAGACATGCTTCCACCGAAAAGGTGAAATGTCCCACATCTTAAGACCATTCTTCTGTTTTTCTATTTACATTTTCTAGTATTTAAAACAAAAACATAAAAATGATGGTAGTAATTTGTCATGCACTAGTACTGTGTGAGGCAAGTACTGTGTGTTTCAAGCACTAATGTGGATCACCTCACTTAATCCTCACAATAACCATACAAGGTGGATACTATCATGCCCATCATACAGAGATGGAAACTGAGGCAATAAGAGGTTAAGATCACAAGCTAGTACTGTACTTCTTTTAGTCAGATGCAGTTCTTTATAATTATCTAAATATTAAAAGGAAAAAGGTCTAAATTTCTCTCATATTTTCAGTATAATTGAACAAATATTTATTGGACAGAGCAGCCAAACAACTGAGGATACAGCAATTACCAGGACCTAGTCACTGTTTCAAGAACTCAGATAATCTTGTGGGGAAGAGAGCCATGTAAATATATAACATACAGTGTATTGCTAATAAGGTACAGTGTATTGTCACATGACACAATTACAGAAATAGGCTCAAGCTACATGGATACTGAGGCTGAGAAAAAGGCATGGATGGAACCAAAGGTAAGGGGTTAGATCCTAAAATGCCTCCAAAGCCACACTGAAAAGCTTGAATTTTTTGCCAATAAGGGAATGGAGCTTTAAATACAGGAGTGATATGGATTAGACTTGATTATAGAAGGATCACACAGCAATACTATGAAACATAACTTGGAAGTATAGTGAAGCTATAAGCAAGAAAACTAATAAAACCTTTTAAAAAAAGTTTACAGCATCAAGTTCTCAGTAGCAAATATGGAGAAATTGTTTTCTTTAAAAGGGAATGAAATCGACAAAGCAACATTAATGTTATATCCTGCTGTAAAAACTTAATTGGTAATGGTAACCAAAGGAATGCAATTAAGGTAGCAATGCCACCGTACTACTACTGCTAAATTGGTAGGTTTCTGGAAAGCAATACTATATCAATATGTAGCAAGAGCCACAATAAATATATTCTTTGATTCAATCAGGACTTTATCTCAGTAGAATAATTTTAAGAAACAAAGATATATGTATAAAAGTGTTCACTAAAGCATTTGAATAAAGGCAAAACTAATGAGAACAGTGCTTCTTAAAACTGATACAGCAGCACAATATAATGTAGCCTTTTAAAAATAATTGTAAATAATGCATAAAGACTGGAAATAAATTTTTTATGATAAAACAATACAAAATAGGATAACCAAAATTACTAACTAGGTAAAAAATATATATGCATATGGGATTTAAAGCATAAAACTGAAACTATCTGTGAAATATGGCATTATGGGTTACTTTTTATTTTAAAAAATAACTGCAGTGGGAATAATTTTCGGAAGGAAATGTGACATTATTTAAGTATGATTCTCAAACTGTACTTATCTCTGGCTTAAAAACTATAGCAGTTTCTAAACAGGGTGAGTCTAAATGGCTTTGTTTCTGTTTCGATTACTAGAGTTAAAGCTCCTTGTTGGCTGGGGCTGCTCATCTGTATTTGACTCTCAGCAGTGCCCACAGTAGTGCCTTGCAACATTACAGAGGTTCAATAAACAACTGCTGAACAAAGTCAGGTAGTTCTCTTGAGAGCTACTGGCAGACTCAGGCAGGTAACGAACAAAAAGACAACAGGGAAAGAAGAAAGGAAGACTGAAAAAACTACAGAAAAGGTTAAGAGAAACTGTGGGCTGATGCAGGAACTTCCTACCATTTTACCACAGGTGGGCTGCTCTAATGGGCTGCAATATGCAGTTATCCCATGACTGACAGAAAGCAAAATGTACGTGTACCTTACGATAAAGCATTTAGCTACATCTTACCTTCAACTTTAACCAAATCAGTCTCTTTCTATGTATGTATATATGATTCAGAGGTTTATATAAATCCAGAAGAAAAAAAAAAAAACCACTACAATCATGTGTGACTTGAAATGAGTAAAAGGAAAAGGAATAGTTTTTAAACCTTCCCAACTACGGAAAGAAAACATTTATTCTTCATGTTGCCCTCAAATTCTCCAACCTTATTCTTTAGATATTTCCAAGTTAGATCAGTTATTCATCTCTATCTGGATCAAGAAAAGTTTGGGGAATGGGAAGGAAGCAGCTCAGAATATTAATGGAGTCGCTTAAAGTAGTTGGCATTTGCTTAGAAGTCAGATGTAAAATCAAAGCCATCTACATTCTTTAGATGAAGAAGATGAAATTACACTTTCACATAATTCAATATGTAATCAAGAAATATCTTTGAGAATAGGCCATGTAATGCCATTTTCTGAGCTTCATGTAAATTAAAATCAAAGACAGTAAGCTGATTGAGTGAAATCTTAAATTTTCACAGGCATAACATAAATCACACATTCCTTCATCATGCTCAGTTAGCATAAAGTTTTAACAAGAAAATAGATGACCTGCTGTAAGAAGTCTATGAATTCTTAAAAACATTTCATATTCCCAAATATCCCCTCAAACAACAGTTCTCAAAGTACAGTCCAGGGACACCTGGGTCCAAGACTCTTTCAGGGGGCTTTGTAAAGTCGAAACTATATTCATAATAACACTAAGATATTATTTTTGCTTTCTTGAGTATGAAAAAAAAATTAAGAGTGATAACATCTCTACAAGTAATTTCAATGCTGACTTAAGGTAAGGGAAAACTCCATCTTCAACTGATACACAAAATTGTGGCTAACTTACTAAACTGTTTAAATTGATCCATCTAACTCGCTATCATAATCATCAATCCAGAAAAAAACTAAAAATGTAAAAATGTATTAACTATTTTGGCTTCAAGGATGACTCAAATTCTTCACCAATCATTATCAAAATGAAAACCATGTATTATACATCCAATATGCTACAACCCTGAAAAAATGTTTACTAACAAAAAAATCTCAAATTTAGTTTTATTAGCACACTCACATTTTTCCTAATAACTGCCAATTTTACTGCTGAGAAAACTAAGAAAGTTGAGAAAGTGCACACAATGCCGACAGGTCGCAGAACTGGGACAGAATCCATATTTTTCACTTGAAGTCCAGTGTTCTTCCCAGCAGAGCAGAGCTGCCCAACCCCATGGAACACTTTCACTCTCAAATGGGCAGCAAGCCGGGGAGGAGTTTATGTCCAAGTACCCCAACAAGAACTTCTAGCACTGCTCAATGTTTTACAAAACTACATTTTAATTCCTTTATAATTTTTCAAGGGAAAACAAAATTTACCTTCAACATTTTTTTATTTGCTGTGTTCTTGCCACATTCTCTCCTCAACTGTTCACTCATGGCCTGCAGCTCTCTTCCAAAGTGAATCATTCTTTCTATGGCGGCTTGACTTCCTCCACACAACTGGCGTCTTAACTGGCTTGAATCAACCTCTGTAAGCAAAACAAACAAGTATTTTATTACCTACTGAATGGAGTGCAATGGAGAAATGAACGTAAATTGCTTATAACATTTTGTACATTTCATTTAGGGACTATTACCTAATATTTTCTCTAAATATGCAGATTTACTTTTAATTTAATATGGAATTTTGCAGCTAAAAAGTATGTTTTATCTAGGTCTCAAGAGTCTAGGATCCAAAATCTAGCATGCAGTTGAAAGTCAGGTGACAACCTCTCACAGTGTTAGGATGTACCTATGTCAGGGAAAATTTTATGAAAAGTTAATAAGCACAATTCTCTAAAACTATATTAAGTAACATTAAGAAAAAAAAAAAGTAACTGCCTCTTGGGCTACTTTAACTGACACAGAATAGAAACACAATAAAATGATTTTTGGAAGCTAAGAGCATCTAAATGATTCCAATAAAAACACAGAAGACACCATATTATACTAATAAAAAAGGATTATACTACTTTTAGAAAAATACTTTTAGAAAATAATTTTATAGAACTTGGTTGACAATAATCACTGATCAATAATCTAACCATTTAAATAATTAGTAATAACACAAATCACTAATGAGTTAATAATTATTAAGCACTTACTTTGTGCTATTAGCTTTTCACAGATTAGTTAATTTTCACAATGACTTATGAGGCAGTTATTATAATACTCATTTTACAGATGAAGAAACTGAGGCACAGAGCTTTTAAGTAACTTGTCCAAGGTTACACAGCTAGTGTCAGTTGCAGAACCTGAATCCAGATAATCTGGCTCTAGAACTTTTGCTCACAATCACTATGCTTAAATTACTCTTTCAAAAGACACTGAGATTTATGATATCTGAAAGAATAAAACTAGGCTACCTTTTACTCATATTCCTTGCTTGAAAAAGTGAATTATACATTAGAACACATAATCCTCGACAAAGTAGTTGTATAATAAAGAACTTTGCACTGATAAAGTAGTTTCTTAAATATACTCTTAGCAATTTGAAAAAATACCTTTAACCTCAAAATACTAAGAAATCTAATGTTGCCAAGGAATTCTGACAAGAATTTATAAGCTTCAATAATTTTCACTTTCTAATTGATTAGAAAGTTTGCTGACAGTTTAACTCTATGGTACAATTTACTATACAAGTCAACAAAATAAAATGAAGCATGCCACTTAATTTTGGTTTCTTTGGTGGGGTGGCAGGGTGAGTCATACTTAAGCACCTACTATGTGCCAGGCACTGAACTGTGCATAGTCACATATATTCACATTAAATAAATTTTAGAAATTGTTCGATTAAAATTTATAAAATCATCTCTACCCATTTAGCCTTTACTGGCTATAGTGAAATAAGTGTAAAAATTTTTCCTATCTCCAGCCTTAAATATCCTAAAGGATATTTAACACTAGTTAAGTTGGTACTGCTACACTAATGACAGCACTGAAGTTGAGCCAAAACAGTTTAGCAAAGAAAACTATGTAGCACTTGAGAAAGTACAGAAAACTAACTTTGCTGTCTAGCAACCCACTCCTACAAAAGTTTAAGTAATGTATATTACTGTCAAATCCAATAGCACATACATCTTTAAATTGATTTATGCTCATCAGCTGTGAATCAGTACAAGTAAAAACATAACCTTGTAGTCATCATTTTTTATTAAAAATGTAAGAAATATCACTGCAGACCCATTTCGGTGTCACAATCTTCCATTTCGTGGTCATGTTTAGAGCTACCATTTAGGAAACCATTGGATGAAGTTTCTCCAACTCCATTGGAGTAGTGATCTGTTTCCATGTCTACATCATTACTGAAAACGAAAAAACAAACCTAATTTTAGAAATCGTATACTTGCAGCTTAGTTTAATATAAATTACTACTCGACTACATAGCCTACTTATAAACTGACTTCATAATGCAACAGTAATCTGCAAAAAAAGTTATTTAGTTAAAATCTTGAATGGATTCAAAGCTAAATATATCACTGACTTCTAACAAATTTGTACTCCTGGAGGAGATAAGGGAGAAAATACACATGTACTAAAAATGTAGTGGTTTCATAACTTTATGTCAATATGGAGAAATCATACTTCGGCACATACTTCCCACTATTTGTCAAACTTAGATCTGCACTTCATTCTTTGTTAATCGACTATTGCCCTAGAACCCACCACCCTCGTCCCAGCATTCATCTCTAGCAAGTAGGGGCAAAAAAACCTCACTCTCCAAACAAACTACTCCTGGAGCCCACTTCACCTCCTTTCCGTCCTCACGTTCAACTCACTTCTAGACTACTTTTTCTTTAACAGTCTTGACGTTTTGGCATTTGTCCTCACTACTTAAAAATAGACCCTCTTTCAAAGGTAAATAATCTTAAAAACTACTCAGTCTCGTCCTCCCTGACCTTTCTAGCACCCAACACTATTTTTCTCTCACAGGCTTTCTTATTGGCTAAAGATTACAAAGTATTGCCAAATATTTAGGGTGTTTCCAATTTTCACTCATTTCACATTTACTGAATGAATGTGCCGATAATTGTACCTGCACATACTGAAGTTGTCGATGTAGGCCCTTCAGATCATCCCCACTCTAATCTTTAAGATTCTCCTATGACAACCCAGGTAAAGATTATACAGCACTCAGAAGGAAATATTTGATGCAAATGGTTTGAAAATATTTAATTAAATTATCTTTTCTCATTAAAAAAGCAATGTGTATTTATTTGTAGAAAAAAAGAACATTGAATGTAGATGAATGAAAAGCACTCTATGCATAATGCCACCAGAGGTAGCCACTGGTTAACAAGCTGGGGTGAGTTTTTATTGTATGAGTTTAAGCGTGTGTGTGGGTGCGCAGGGGCAAACACACTTCTATCAGTAAAACCTATTCTGGAAAAAGACAGAGAAAGATCTAGGAAGAAGGGGGCAATGGCCCTAGGACTCCCCCAGTCAGAAAAGCTTGTTTATTATCTTGACAAACTTTGAGAATTGATAAGAAAAATCAAACTTTAAAAATTATGTTTAATTTAATGGAAACCCCTAAAATCGTAGCTTTTAGTGATTTTAATAATACACTAAACCTTTTTTTGACAATTCAATATAATATTTAGTATTTATATATAAATGAAATGAAAGAATCCCCAGTTGAAAGGGATTCTTTCATTCAACACACATTCAAGAGCCTCTGCCATCTAGGAGCAAACAACCTATTAAAAGCTAATCAAGTTATTATATTACAGAGGATCAGTACTATGATAAGAGTTAATCACAAGGAGTGATACAACATTTGGTAGGGATGCAAATTAAGAAAAACATCCTGGGTAATATCTGAACTTGAACAGAC
This sequence comes from Pteropus medius, assembly GCF_902729225.1. Taxonomy (NCBI): domain Eukaryota; kingdom Metazoa; phylum Chordata; class Mammalia; order Chiroptera; family Pteropodidae; genus Pteropus; species Pteropus medius. Next base: position 1,694,427 of record NW_024355205.1, on the reverse strand, counting down.
GTGAAGGTGAAAATGGAGAGTCAGGAGAAGAGGATTTTGGATGGAGAGACGTATAATGGAAAAAACACAAGTCTGGAAGTCAGAAATCCTGGTAAGTAGTCTCAGTTCTGCAACTTACTAGCTGCTAATTATTGACTTTAAAAAAAGCCATTTACTTTTCTAGTAATCAGCTCTACATCTGTAAAATGGTTTTAATTGTTAATGCCATCTTTGCCTACTTCACAGTATTGTTTTAAGTAAAGCCATTGTCAACTATAAAATAACTGTTACTGTTTAACAGTTTAAGGAATTTAAAAGCTTACTTTCTTCTCCTTCTATACTGCAAAGGAGTATGCTGTGTCATCAACTCCTTCCGTTAAGCTTGCTTCTCTGAACTCGGATAATAATAGGTCCCCCTTTAGCAACTTCCTGCCATGAGCATAGTATTTAAGAGAAAAATCCATGAAGTAACTGCAATCCTACCCTCAAAAAATGGCAGAATTCTCTATCAACAATAAAGTATTAAAGTACCATAAAGTATGATAAAGGCTTAACTTTTTAAATTTCCAAATACACATTCCTACAATATTCTAATTTTATATCTTCTATGTCATCTCCATCATGAAAGACTACCCTGACCTCCTCAACAAAAGACAGTCACTTTTTCTGTTCTTTTCATACCACTTCTGTGGACTTCCATTATAACTAATACCACAAGATACAATTAGTTCAGTAAATTTTTGTCACTTGCGATACATAACCTGGAAATTCTGATAAATTTCCAAATTTTCAAACACTGACTTATATATATACTCCTTTCTCCAGAGTATTTCCATTAAGATTCCATGCTAAAAGTTAGGTTCCCTTTCCTTTCCTGAGAAAGTTCTGCACTGATGAACATCCCCCTCAAATGCAGTGTGACCAATTCAGGTTAAAAGACCAAAACAACCTCGAATTGATAAAATTTATCCATTATTTTTATGAAAAAAGAATTATCATCCTACTAGTCCTGAACCAAATTAAGATTCAGACGCTGGATGATTTGGACAAGTTGAAGTCATAAGAACTTGCTTTCACACACTACTATTCAAATGATTACACTTCAGGAACCTTTAGGTTTCATGAACATTAAACCTGAGTATGTCATGGTACCGTGATACAGACATCTCTTCTCTCAAAGCTCTTTGAAGTCAGAGAGGCATTCTTCCTGCCTAGCAGACTGTTTGACATCCAACAAGTCCTTAATACTAGCCTCATGCTCTGAGTTTACTGAATGACTTAACCACATCTATATTCCAGCTATTTAAAGATAGGATCTCAGAAAGTCTTTGTAAAGTTAGTTATTTGAAACTCAGGAAACATTCTACATATTTACATCAAAAAATGCACAGAGAAAAAATAGTTATAAACATTTCATATGTTAATACTAGAGGTTAACTACGCTACTGTGTCTTAACTTGGAAACATAACAAATGACATTTATGTCATCATCTGTATAGGTCTCTGGGGATAGGAAGACTGGATTTGGCCTTATAACACCATTAGAGGGAAGAGAGAATGGAGAGTAAGAGGAAAGAACAAACGAAAGAGCCTATGTGCATTACTGGGAGACTGAAAAGCTCTGGGGAACTTATTCCCTACCCTTTTATTCTCTGGGGGTTTGGGAATTCCCAGACCTCCATCATGGGCCATATAACTCAATTTTTCCAAATCTTTAAAAATGATGACACCTGTAATTAAGTTGTTTACCATAATGCAAAAGATAGGGAAATCACTTACCTGGTGAAGTTATTAACTTGCTGTGATCTTGACATATTTATACTGTTCAATTCTGGTACATTCAAATTGGATGACTGGTGTTTACTATGGCAATATGACTGATGTGCTTTATTTGATATTACACCATTACTACAACTTTCAAAACCTGAAAAAAAGGAAAAAAGACAGTTCATGAAAATATAAACAAACACTAATTTATTATTAGTTTATAAATAATGTATCCATATTCTGATTTTTGTATTTAAAACTTTAATAATATAGGACTGTCGACAGACTTAAGAGTAAACAAATGACTAATTTCTTTGAAAGGATATAAGTACACTGAATTGTAGGCTGTAATTATTGCCTCCTCTAACATTTACCAAAAGCTAGATTATAGATCTCATTTAATTCTCACAACCCCCTATGAGGGTAGTATTACCATCACCTCCATTCTACATATGAATATACTGAGGTTAAGAATTTGTCTAAGCCTGAAATGACTATGATATTCAAAAGGGGTGGTGGCTAAGGATACAAACATGAGAATCATCTATATTATACAGGATGATGCTGTAAATAGAGTGGTAGTAATGCAGAAAGGTATATGCTGAGTGAGAAAAAGCAAAGGTGTTACTCTATAAAGGATGAGAAACAATATTTAACTTCCATTTTAGAAAGTTAAATATACAGAGGAAATATAACACCTTGGGGAGAAAACAAAATGAAAGAGACAAACAAAGAAAAAAACTTAAAGATCAGAAATAAACTTGTAGAAGTGATGTCATTAAAACCAGGAAAGGAGAGAATTCTAATTAAGGGAATACCAAAAGCCTGGGAGACTAAGGCTAGTGAGCCATAAAAGGGATAGGAGAAAACGAAGCTTGGCCGAGAAAGAATGAGATAGCTGGCAGCCCAGCTAGATTTGGTGACTGGTGGCATAAGCCATCACAGCCACATCACCACCACCTTTACACTTATACTTTATTACAACACACAATTACCTTTTCATTACCAGATATCTGTGATTTAATTTCTAGAGACAACTCGAAAGTTGGCTTTCATTTATGAATATCTGCTATAATAACCTATTCTCAGAAACAACTCAAGCTCCTGGTACTAAAAATACACGAATCTGATCCACCTACAAATTCTGTTCCATAACATCCTGAGATCAAGTATACACATGTGCAAAACAGCTACACAGATATATCTAGATTTAAAAAATTTTTATTTTGGTACAAAAATATAAAGAAGGATAAAAATGTAAAAATAATGCCATTAAGAGTGAATCTCACCAGAAAAATGTGCAGTACTTCCTTTGCCTGATGCTAAATTGTGGATATTCATTCCATGGCTGGGGCTCATACTTGGACTACTAAACGGTCGAGGACTAACAGGATAACTGTCTTGAGATTTTGGACTTCGGCCTCCCAAACATCGTACTTCACTATCTGTACCATTCACCATTTCTATAAACTGACGTACTCTAAAAAAGAAAAAAAAAAATTTACTTAGATATCTTCAAATAGCTGTTTATTTATTAAATAGCAAAAGATTTCTGAAAGGAGACATTTTAAGAACTTGCATTTATCAATAACTTTCTTTGGCTCTTAGTATGCTAAAAATACTAAATAGGTTTTATATACTGCACTACTTAGAATGAATTTAAGATTTTCCAGAACAATGAGACTATAATGCAAAAGACACTACATCTCCTTTAATCAAGATTTACTATGAAAATGAAAATCTGTAATAAAATCAAAATAAATTCCTTTTTTAAGCTAAGAACAATTTAATCAAAATAATATTTGCATTTGGTAACAAATCAAATAGTACATAAGAACATGATGGGACTCCAGCAGATATTTCTACTACACCCTTATTCATAGCAGCATTATTCACAAAATCCCAAAGTGGAAGCAACTCAAATGTGTATTGATAGATGAGTAGATACACAAAATGTGATATATACATACAGTGGAATAGCATTCAGCTTTCAAAAGGAAGTGGAGATTCTGACATGTGCTACAAAATGGATAAATTCGGAGGACATTATGCTAAGGGAAATAAGCCACTTTACAAAGGACAAATATTTTGATTCCATTAATATGAGGTACCTAGAATAGTCAAATTCAAATTCAGAAACAGAAAATAGAATGGTGGTTGCCAGGAGGTCGTGGGAGAAATAATGAGGAGTTAGTGTTTAACCGGTACCAAGTTTTCATTTGGGAAGATGAAATAGGTTGTGGAGATAGACAGTTGGTGATGGATACAAAATAATGTGAATGTATTTAATACTACTGAACTGTTATGTGTAAAAATGGCAAGTTTTATGTTATGTATATTTACCACAGTTTTTAAAACTGTTACAGACTTATTATAAGGTATTTTGCAGAAGGAAAAATGGATTCTCACCTTCTAAATAAGATTTTCACATTTTGAAACATAAAGACAGAAGAACAAACACACAGCAAAAGATGCCATCTGCTTGTAGTCTTCAATGCAAGTGTTTTTATAACCTGTTACTGAAATGTGCTATATTACAAAATTATATGTAAATATTTGAAACAAGGTAAAACAAAAATTAAACATGGAAATAATTTTGGTTACATATAACATACATATATACAATAAATATATTTTATTAAACAAACTCACTTTAATGTGAAAAGAAGATTAGGATTTCTTTCAAGTAAACTTGGGTATAACTGCTGTGTTGTTTCAATGGCTTCTCCCATTCTTCCTGCTAACACCAATTTCTGAATTCCTAATTAGAAAAAGAAAGGAAAAGATTAATTTTTTAAGAGTAGAAACGTAAACTTAGTAGACTCTTAACAAAGAAAGACTTAGTGAAATATTTTTAAGTGCATTATTGTGATTAATTTCTTTTTCTAGAATCAAAGTTTCTATTAGGTGATTGAGGAAAAATTTCAGACAAAAAATTAGAAAAACAAACTTTCATAAACTATTTTAAAAAGTCAAAAATGATCACTCATACAAGTAATATAGAAAAAACACCTGTTAAAAGCAATACTAAAGTATTAAACACTAAGATTAAAAAGATGGATATATTTATGGTATACACAGTGTTGATGGTTTCAAAGATATATACTGATCTCCAAACTTATCGAACTATATTCGCTAAATATGTATAGCTTTTAATATGTCAATCACACCTTGATAAAGCAGTTTTTAAAAAAGCCCATAAGGAACATTAAAGAAATAATATTAAAAATGTCTTATCAAACATGATGACCTTTTGAACCTGGTACTAAAAGAATGCTAGACTTTGAGATCTGAATTCAACAGTCACTGAGCATTCTCTGTGTTAGATATTTGTTAAATTAGATGATGAGGATACAAAGAGCAAATGATCATCTGTTCACCAGAGCTTTAACATAGTCAGAAAGATAGACAGGCATACAATAGCTACAACACAATGAGGTCAGTGTTGTTACAGCAGTCTGAACTATAAAAATTTTTGTTTTCATCCATCATGATTTCATCCATCATGTTCTGTTTTTATGCCTATACTTTTATTAAGTCATACCCTCCCAGATGGGCTAACTGTAGAAATTTTAGAATGTCTAACTATGGAACAGTTATCATGGTGACTTACACTTTTTGGAATAGGCCCTACGGCTCTGACCACAAGCACTAGGACCTAAGCAATAAATGCTTAACACAGTACTATCTTAAATTCAGATAGCAATTTAAATGCAAAGATATTTAAATTTCTTTCGCTTATTACCTCCACTAACATCTAATCACGGGACAACTTTATCAATTAAAAAACATTTTATCAAATGTTTATTTCCTGAAAGCTCAAGAAAACATTTTTTTGTTGTTGTTTTATGTAGGAGAAATATACTATTATTCCACTTCTACTGTAAGGTTGGCAGCCCTGAGAACTCCTTTTTAAATGTAGCATGCTATGGATGTATTCTTGCTCCCAAAGGAATGAGGAGCAGACATACACATGCAATCAAGAAAATGTTTTTGAGAAAAAATGGTAAAGCTTTCTTACAAATATTTCTCCAAAATTATATAATTTTATATCCAGAACACTAACAAAATCCTATGTGAATTTTAAAAAAGTACTTTCATAAACTATTAAAAGGTAATCTTCAAAAATGTCAATAAAAATAAATTTCAGAGCCATCAATTTTAAATTAATCTATTTGAAAAGTTTCTAATTTGAAAATAAAATTTCTATAAATCAATATAACCAAACCTATAATCTGAAAACAAGTGTTAGCCATGCACCATAGGGTCCTTACTTTGTCTATTCTTAATGGAAGCTAATTCTTCTAGGACGGTCTGGTCTGTAGATCTGGCAAAGGCCTCTGCTGTGGCACAGTACCCATGGTGGACTAAATAAGATGAAACCATTCTTAAAAAGAAGAAACACAATTTTTAGTCAAGAGAATACATGCTTCATAGTACAATTTATACTCCCGGTCCTTTCCTATTATGTCCCATCCTTATATTCAATCCTACTAATCATAATTTGTTTCACATTTATCATCTGACTTATCCCAGTAAAGTGCTGGCATTTTGTAAAATAAAACAAATTTAAAATAACAGATTAACTCTTTGTGTTCCAGAGTTCAACCCCTTTCTTTACTCATCAGTTACATTAAATGGGATCATAAGGTGTGAACACAAGAAATACTAAAGTGAATTGGAAAGAGATCTTCCAGAAAAAAATCTATGAGGGTGATAATAATAATCAATAGGAAGCTGGCCTTCTAGTCTAAATCAATTAGTATGGTTATACACAGATTAATCACTCAAATATGATTTACATGTAAGTGACACACTTTAAAGGAACAAATTTATTTTTTTAAAAGCCACCAAGTGGTCAAAATACATATTTACATCTAGCCACAAAAAAAAAAAAAAGAAAGAAAAGAAAATTGCTGACTCAGCAATATTAACCCAACTAATCAACATATCCAAATCTTCAACTTTTAAACCTACCTCTATCTGGCACTACTAAGAGCCTGTTAAAAAATAGTGGGAAGTTGTGGTTCAAGAAAAGGGGCAGGGAAGAAAATCTCTAAAAAACAGTTTTCATTTTATTTCATCTAATTGTTCAAATTCATTTAAGCGGGTAGTAAAGAACTTTTCAAAACAAACTTTCCAGGAGGTCATGGTAAGTGTCAATTTTGTGAAGCATGGGGTAGGGAGTGGGATCCTCACTGAACTCTGGCTATAGGATTAAGATAAATAATGTTCCCTCTACTACTATCCTGGCATGATGCTCGGTGGCAACCATTTTTAAAGCATCAAAGAGATGTTACCCCAAAAAAGCAAGCCACGCTGGCTCTAACTCATGACTACTATGAGACTCTGAGTCAGGGTGCACTACTCTTTCAACTGTGCTGGACAAAAATACTAGTGTTGAATCTCTGTAATACCAGATTATAGCTCTAGGGAAGAAAATGCTTTCAGAATCATCATATCTTCTAATCATTAATTATCTTCTCCAAAAAATATACACACAAAGCTTGCTTAGATTTGTAAAATTAAGATTGTTCAAAGCAGTTACAAAGACATTTAAGATGAATTGTATCACTGATGGTATCTAAAAGCCTGTGCTATTTTCTTGAGTTAGAGTATAGTAGTGAAAGTGACTAAACTTACTGGTATTTAATTTTTAAGTCTATACTATTTTAAGCTTCAAGAATTACCATTCAAAAATTACATCCAGGTGTCTGTCATCTCTAGTCTTTCGGCAAAGGTAAGGTATAGCCGAAAATGTTGACTGTCATAGGAATTATACTTTCCTGCTGACCTCCATAATAAAATTCTACTTTTTCATAAAAAGCTCCTTAATAAAAAAAAAAAAATTGAAAAATTTTAGTAAAGGATTAGTGGAGATAGAGGCTATTCATCTTATAGTACTTTTACTGACACCCATTGTGTGCTCTGCTGCTGCCCATCCTCCATCACTGTTATTACTGGATCCTAAGTATTTATCTGCATTTAGGAATCCTAACTCCATATTCACTGTTCATTGGTCTTCATTCCCTTATGTCCTCCTAGATGTCTAATAACAGCACACACAAGTAAATGGCATTAAAAATAATTAGATTTTTAAAAATTTCTTAAGCTAGAAGCTTTTGGTCATACTTTTTTATTTAGAATAAAGGCAATTACAACCTTCCTGAATCTGTATGATATATATTTAGCAAAAAATAGATCCTAAAAAGCAAAAAAAAAGGTCGATATTATTCTTAGAAGGTAACTCATTCTCTGGAAAAATTTAGCCAAATCCTGAAGGTGAAATGTTCATATTGTGTCTATATTCCAGTATATAAATTATACCATTATTCTGATGCTTATTCTTAATTCTTTTTCCCCATAAATATTTCAACCACTGCTAAACAGCACAGTCAGGGTCACGTCCAAAAACAAGATCCTGAATTATACAATCTAAATTACCTTTCTGCATTTATCTTTTGCATTGGTACTATTAACAGCTGAATCATGTAACCTATGGAAATCATTAAACCCTATTACTAAGGATAGCAAATTAATTACCCTAACCTGTGATCTAGTGTCACTTTATTTTCTCTATCAAATTAATCAGTCAGACTAAAATATAATTCTGTATGTGCGTCACTAAATCAAACATTATTTTTAATTGTTTATATAAAGTGAGTTACTTTTAAAACATTAAAATGTAATCGATACATTAAGATTAGGATATAAATTAGTAGATTAAAAGGCTTTGACAAATATTCTTTTGTACCAAAAGAATAAAATGTTTTATAAAAATTTTCTTTTGAATAATGCAAATTCAAATTGACTTACTTTTGTATCATGGTCTGCCATTCTCCTTCTCGATCTCCAATAGGAAACCGGTCTATCTGTGCCTGTATTTTGGTTCTCCACTCCCGCATGTAGTCTTCTATATCAAATACAAAAGGATGTTGCCCAAAATTGGCATCCACGACTTCTCCTGGTGTCTGGAGCCCAACAGTAGGATACAAATTTGGCTGTAAGATAACACATTTCACTAAGTATCTATCCCTTTTATGTTAAAAGACTTATTCATTCTTTCAAATGCTACCTTTAAAGTAAAAGAAGTACAAGTTTACTTCATGAATATTTTAAAATCTCAATCCAAAACTAGTAGAGAAAGACTAAAGCAAATGATCTAAAATACAATGTATGTAAGTTGAAAAATATCACATGTAACCTAATCATCAAGAAGAAATAGGAAACAACTTAAGCTACCTACTTTATTTAGAGACCATGTGAAAAATATACTAATAAATGAAGACACAATTCTTGCTCTTAAGAATATGCCATATTGTAGCTACAGAGATTCAAGTAAAAACACATAACTCAGGTTTATCCTTACTTATACATGATATATGTGATACATTTCTAGAAACTGCATGTGTCTAAGCTAGTTATCATAGAACTACAATCCTAACTGGGCATGTATTATTTTAAGTTTACTAATTTCACTTATCTGTACATTTGGGATGCCTTTAAAAAAGGGATGGTTATAATTATAAGCAAAACACAATGTCATTAAGAGTGGGGATTCTCTATATAAAAATGAAAGACTCAAATGTACACATTTCAGGAGAGGAAAAGGATGGATTTAAATATTCAAATTTATAAAGAAATGCATTTAGATATATTCCAAGATTCTGAGGATAAACAATCAAGTTTAACAACTTCAACTACACAAAAAATACTGGAGTTCTTTTGGCTCTAACGCTAATTGTTACATTTAAAGGGGGAATGAGTTACTGAATGCCTACTAAATGTCAGGGTTTAATCATCATAATAGTTCTGTGAAATAATTATTATTTGCATTACAAAAAATATAGAAATTGAGGATTGGGGTAGGGGGAGAGGTGGGACTGAAACAGATCCCACCAATTCTAAGCTCAGTTTTTCTTCCTGGAACACCAATTCCTACTTCATGTTCATTCTCTGTATTTATGCCTTATTTCTTTGCTTTAATGGTTATCACAAGTGTTTTCAGTACAAAATTAGGTAAAGATGAAGAGAGAATAATTTGTGTGTAAATTAAGATGATTAAATAGATTTTACAGCAAAAAGCTAAGAGGATGTATTTTTAAAAAACTGGTAAAAACCAAGCAACCAAAATCAGACACAAAAAGAGTAGTACTATGATAAAATATTGAGAAATCCATTTGCACTGGATTAGGGAAAAAATGATAATGCAATGTACCTAAATGCACTGATTCTTAATAATCAACAAAACTAGCAAGTTAATAGAATTTTAAGCCAAAGACAAGTGAGATACTTATTACAATACCTCCTCATTTCACCAATGAGAAAAGTGAGACCTGAAGAGTTTAAGGGATTTATCCAAAAACACACAGCTTGTCAATGATAAAGGAAAAAACTCATGTCTCAATACTTCTAGCACAGTATACTTCCCAGTAAAATCTATTACAAAACACTGACATACTTTAAAATAACTCACATCAACATGATAAAAGAAAATCAACATTCATGAATATTCTGATAAAAATGTGCTATAAAAAGTTTAAGACTTCCCTGTGACAAGATATGTCATACCATAAACATCAAGACAAACGGACTTTTTTCTTTTTATTTTTTTTAATTATATTTTTTTAATTGAAGAAATGATTTAAATTCCCCCCCTCCATCTACCTTATCCTACCCCTCTCCCTTTTGTTAACCACTAGTCCATTATCCGTGTCCATGAGTCTCTGTCCTGTTCATTTGTTGCTTTTAGGTTTATATTCCATATATAAGTGATATCATGTGATTTTCAACTTTTTCTGTCTGGCTTATTTCGCTTAGCATGATTATTTCAAGGTCCATCCACGTTATTGCAAATGGCAGTATTTCACCTCTACTTATGGCTGAGACAAATGGATTTTTAGGACCAAAATCTGCCACACATGTAAGAAAGGATCATTATTCCAAATATAAAAATTATTCTCACAACAAAGGAGGACAAAGATTACTAGTCAGTTAAAATATAAAGAGACACTTAACCTCACTCAATAAAAAATTAAGAAGAATGTCCATTTACAGGTGGTATTACATACCATATTCATTGAAGATCAGACTCCAATTATAAGATAGGCCATTAGTCTATGTCTACAACAAAATCAGTGCCCATAAACTCAAAAGAAAATAGATTCTAAGTTGTATCTTTATTTCATATATGTTAAAATATGGAAAATGTGCATATTCGAATTGTGGAAGTACATCATACAATAAGATATAAAAACAAGCAAAAAAAAAGAGTAAAAAATGTGTATACAAAGATGTCCAATACATATTACTAAATGAAGAAATCAAGCTATAGAATAGTGCATAAACTATGATCCCATCTTTTCTGTAAGCATTTAAATAATAGATATACTGGCTAACCAAAGTTTAAAAACAGATCTGGAAGGAAATACACTCAACTTAACACAGTCATCATATCTAAAGAGGCTGGGATTTCTGTATTTATAACATTTCTAATATTTGAATATTTAGCACTGTATATTACTTCAATATATTATACATGTTTATAATATATGTTATAAATATACATTTGAATATATAACATTATATATTATAATCCTATATATAACACTATATACATATACATATAAAACACTATATATCACTATATAATCAGAAAGTGATAAAAAACTGAAAATGAAAAAGTCAGTTGGAGTTCAGTGAAAAGTAACTATAATTTTCATATCACTCAACCTTAAAACTGAAAAAATTGAGGGAAAGGGATTAAGGACATAACTGGCTAACCTATATTAATAAATATAACAAAATTTTAAACTTACTAGATTATATATATTTCTAAAAGTAGAATATAATAATGCAGTGGTATAAGTTTAGTCATAGAGTTACACAGCTATAACCATTATCTAATTTTACAACATTTTCATCACTCCAATAGCAATACCTGTCCTCCTCCCCCAAATCACTGTAACCTCTGACAGCCACCAATCTAGTTTGACTCTACAGATATGCCTATTCTGGACATTTTGCATAAACATAATTATACAATATATGGTCTTTTGTGACTGGTTTCTTTAATTTAGCATAATGTTTTCAAGGTTCATCCATGTTGTAGCATGTATCTAGATTACTGGTTTATGTAAAACAATGTTTCCCAGGAAACTGTTTCTCTCACACATACACATAAAAATCACTCCTGTCTATGTAGAATTAGACAAAAGGAAAAATAATTTAAGACTCCATGAAGAGAAAAATATATCTCATTTCTATTACCCTGTTAAAAAAACAAAGACAGATATTAAAATACTATTTAAAAGCTAAATATACACAATAAACTCCTATTCTCAATAGCATAGTTTCATTCTTTTATATTTAAAAGATTTTTTTCTACGAAAATGAAAGCAAATAATGTATCTATAAAAACTAGATTTCAAATCAGCCTAAGGAACTAGAAAGCAGCATGAGACTAGCTTCTATAACAAAAGGAATTTCTGAATCTCAAACTGAATTAGTCAGTTTGTAGATAGACATTTCTCAAACTGGTGAGGTGAGCTGGGGAAGAAAGATTATTCTGAAGAAGATCTAAGATTTTCAAAGATGTATAACACTCGATGTTCCATAATAGGTATAACAGAGTCTAGGTAAACTTTTTTGTTCTGTAAATATACTCTCTACCAGGATTTAATGCTACAACTGCAGAGTGAGAGATCACAGTATAGAATGTGGTTCCTTTAAGACTAACTTTTTCCTTCCTTTTTCAGTAGAAGAATAATATGCTGCATGTGAAAGTCCCAGAAGGTCTCACAGTCATAAAAATAAAGAGCTCTGAGAACTAATATACTAAAAGGAAACATAACCACCAGCATAACCACCACTTTACCCACTGTTAGAAAGCTGAATATCACCATTGGCTAACTAAAGACAAGGCAAAATATAACTGGTGATTCTAAAATAGGACAAAAAATAATTAGAAGGTAACAAAAACAGTCAACATGTCTATAACTAGCTAAGCCTAGTTATGATCACTACTATCTACCAATGAGGAACAAAAATGAACAAAAAATCTGCTCGCTCTGATAAGATGGTTTTACTTGCTTAGTGCCACAGAAAGAGAAAACAAAAAAGTTACTAAGCCCTTTAACCAATTCCAAATGAAGTCTTACCAAAGCCTCTGCAATGGCTCCAAACCACATTAACCCATCTACCAGCGTCTGCACTCATACGTCACTACCCTCCCCCACCTTCACCACAGATGCTCTTCTCTAAAGCATATCCCTTTCCACTTACACAATTACTTCCCCAGTTGTCTACTCAAAGGTATGATCACTTTGTTACTTTTCCTCATCAGCAAACAAACATCCTGCTAAATTTAACAAATCTATTGTCCCCAATTCCACTACCAGCTACTACATCCCATTTCTTTACTCCCACTATGGTCGAAATTCTCCAAAGCTATCCATCCGCTATAATTTCCCTCTTCCTCTACTCCTTTTTCAGTCAGGATTTCTCCATCACTCTGCTGAAACTTTCTTGAAAAGGTCACCAGTAACCTCCACTCTGCTAAATTCACTGGTTGATTCTCAGTCCTTATCTTCCGTGATGTACCACAGTTGACAGAGCTGATTACTCCTTCCTTCTTGATATATTTCCTTCGTGTGACTTTGAGGACACCCAATTCTTAGTCTTCCTCTTATCTCACTGATTGCTCCTTCTCAATTTCTCTATGCACGTTCCTTCTCTTTTCCCAAAAATGGCATGAGCCGGAACTCTGCCTTGGTCCATTTCTCTTCTCTGCCCTTCATTGATCTCATCCAGTCTCATGACTCTTCTTACTTAACACCAAAAATGCCAATGACTCCCAAATTTTAATTTTAACCCTAATCACTCTTTTGAATTTCAGGCTTGTATAGCCAACTGCATATTTGACAACTTGATTTAATTTATCCAAAATTAAACTCCAAATCTCTCCCATCGAAACTTGCTCGATGTACATACGGCCCCTGTATCGGTAAGTGGCATCTCTAGTCTATATCTATTCTTCCAGTTCCTTGGGCCAAAAATCTTTAAATCAGATCCTCTTTCTCACAGTTTCACATCCAATTCATCAGAAAATTCTTTTGGTTCTCAGCTGGGTTTTTTAAAAAAATATCTTATTTGTTTGTCTGGTTTGTTGTTTATTTAAACTTTTTAATCGATCTGGAACTTACTTTTGTTTAAGATAAAAATCCTAAGATTATATCTCTTTTTTCAAAAAGATAAAAACTTGTACCATCACCACTTATTAAACAGTGCTTCTTGGTGAGTAATTTTAATCTGTAGACTCTGAATATTCTTTGGCTTAGAAGTTGTTTTCTATTATAACTTTAATTCTTCTGTTTTTCTTAAATTTTCTTCAAGAGTATTAACAATCAACAGATTGGATGTCTATTCCTGCCTCTGAGTCTCCTGTCATCTCAAAACATCTCTGAAACTGGAAAATGTCTTATAATCAATGGCACCTTACACCCAGCCAGGCAGCTGTCAGGATGCAACTGTCACTGCCTACACAGGTATGAATTTGTTAAAGAATGAGCTCACTAAAAACTCTGGAACTTGATTATTTTTCCTGGTGAAACATCTGGATAACTGCAACCCCTAATACATTTTAGTAAATGAGCCAACTGAGAAAGGAATATCAGAGTCTATTTTGGTTATTGTCAAAAAAACCTTTGGTTAATAACTTCCAACAGTATTAAAGAAAGTAATAGCACCAAAACCTGCACAATGCAATCAGGAGTTTGAAGAAAATGCCAGACATAATGGAGAACTCTTAAGAAATGTTCTTGATGGCACAGAAGACAACATCATGTAGAAAACTATAAACATCAACTCTAAAAAAAGTAGTTTAAAAGGCTGGACTCTGAACATGAAGAAGTTTGAGGAACACCTTAATTTATAATGCTTATTTCATCATTTTTAGGTGTGCAATAAGTGATATTGATTAATATTGATATTTAAATACCCTGAGATCACTGGGTAAATGTAAAATAAAAATTCTAAGTGATAAGAAAGCACTATCATAGTTTGGTCGTCCCCACCCCTCCTAGTGTTATATGTGATGCATATTACAATTAATAGAGCCACTTCTCATACCTCTAGTGATGTGGGTCATGGTTAACTCTTGCGTGAATTTCTACAATAGCCCCCCCTCAGTTCTGCTTGCCTCTACCCTTACTCCGCACTACTGTCAATTTTTCAACCCAGCAACCAGTGATCCTTAAAAACTAAAGTCATATCATGATAACTAAAACTCTGCAATGCCTTTGTATTATGCACAGAGTAAATGCCAAGGTCCTTACAATGGTCTTCAGGGTCTAGATGATACAGCTCCCCTACCTCCATCAATAGCTCTGACTCTTCTCCTACTACCCTCTGCCTTCTTCACGTTTCTCTACCTGACTTCAAACACACCAGAAATGCTCCTGCTTTAGTATGGTTCCCCTAACTGTTCCCTTTGCCTGGAACATTCTTGATCTACATATCCGTTTAATTAACTCTCTCACTTCTTCAAAAGTCTCTGCTCCAGTCTTACATTAGCAAAGGTGAGCAAACTGCACAGGACGTGTTCTGCGTTTGGTACTCCCATGCTCTATTTTTTCTTTCTTTGAAAAGTACTCAAAACTTTTAAAAATGTTATAATTTACTTATTTTTAATGTAGTTTATTTTCTAACTTCCCAGCTTAAATACTTCGAGAGGAGAGAAACCTTTACCTGTTTTCCTGAATGATGTATCCATGCACAGAACCTGCCACACACACTGAATAAATGACTAGAACTACCGTACAATCACTTGCAGAAAAGTACAGCGATATCAAAGAAACATTTCAAATAGATGCAGAGTGACATTAAAAAGTGTATTTTAATAATCAATTCTTATTTATTTTTTAGCTACAACAAAGTTCCCTTGTGCAATGGTGTCCAGTGCAATTTGGAGTTTAATTTCCGAAGGTCTACACCAACAGTGCCTAGAGTAAGATCTCTATTCTCCATATGGCATGTAAACTTAATGTCAATAAGAATGCATTCTAAACATGCTTAGTATTAGTTTCTTCATACTTCATTTAATTAAAAATGCAAAACTGCTTTAAAAAAAAATGTCTTACCGGTAGGTCTGTGAAGGCAATACCTAAAAAAAAAAAAAAAAAGTGGCATTAACAGCTGTTTTTCAAAGGCAGACTATGGTGACATGCTAAATTTCTAACGAAAATGAAGGAAAAGAATGGCAAAAGCAGAAAAGGAAAAAATTAAAAATCTAAATATGAAATAACAAGAGTAATTTTTTTCCTCAATAACACTAACAGCTTTGAGTAAATGCTGATCCGTTTTTTAAGATCATCATCCTTATTAGTCACATACCAATTTATTTTTGGAGTACTTTTATTGTCTCCAGCATTTTTGAAATGATTTTAGATATATCTTCAAAGCCACGTTAGGAACTATATAAGAAAACTGGTTACAAAACAGTCACATTTGATTCTTGACCGATACTCAAAGTGCTTTATCCAGCCTTATCATTTAATCGTCCTCACCTAGATTTAGCTTTTAAATAATTTCAGAGGGCAGAAAAAGATTTTTGTTATTAAAAAAAATAAAAAAGTAAACAATGGAATATATAGTATTTTTGTTTCTTAAAAAATTAAAATTTCTTATAAAAGTACATTCTTGAATAACTTTCCACTACTCTGGAGAAAAAAAAAATTCCTTGTTCAAAGTGCAAAGATTTACACAGTTGAGAATTTCTCTTGACTGTCTTTTGACAGTAATTTCAACACTTATGTTCCAAATGCACTTGAAAAATGTTAATGTTATTGGAATAAGTCTACTGGCATTCCATAGTAACGATTTAATAATCTCCCTGCAAATATTAAAATATATTACTTAGCTGAAAATAAGATAATAAATAAACCAAATATTTCTACAGGACCTCATTCCCATGTTTAAAAAGATCAGAGTTCTAGAATAATGGCAGGAGGTGGTGTTGATGAGTCAGTTAATCTCAAATCTTCCAGTATAAACGCACTTTAAAACAAAACAAAAAAACCACACCAGCACTACCCGTACAGTGTCAACCACCATCTAAATGAGAGGGCATTTCCGTTATTTATCTTTAAGATCCCTTCCTACTTGAGATTCTATGGCTCTATATCTGTGCTATACCATTAGAAGACTATCTTTATTTATTAAAGTAATAAAATTAAAAGACAAAGTGACTATAAATCTCTATTATATATGCTTTTAAATAAATATGTAAAAATAATGCTTTGTCGTTAAAGCCCTTTTATAAAACTAGTAAATTCATGCTGGCTTGTCAAAAGACAAGAAAAGTTGGAGGTCCCCCTGCCCTCAACTCCAGTAAAATATTTTGATTACTTTTAACCTCATTAATAAATATACAGCAAAGTGACTGTGAGCCAAATAAATATGAAACATTTATTCTAAAAAATTCAAAAAACCAAAAAAGATACAGAAAACAATAAAAAATAAAATATTTGAATAAAATATTACCATACATATCTTTACTGTTTTTCCTAACATAACAGCCTAATCAATTATTTTTCTCAAATTTTTTTTTGAGGAAAAAGATTTTACAACAAAGTTTTTTTTTTTTTTTACAACAAAGATTGCCTAAATTTATATTGTTTTAGCAAAAATTCTTTTGTCATTACTGAAATCTTCACTCTTTACCAAAAACTCTAAGGAAAATTCCAACTTAATTTTATAGATTAATATTTTTACCACTGCCAAATATAGCTACCACAGCCTATACATATTCAGACTACAAAAAGATGCCACTTTATCAAGTTGGTATAATTATCTAAATTCATAGAAAATATTTTATATATCTAATTTCCTGATTTGTCAAGAAGCTTTTTGAAAAGTGACCTTCAACTGATAAATGATATTCAATGAAACGAAGTCAAAAAATTTCAAATTAAGTTAACCTAGATACTGAAATGCTTCTCCTTTAATTATTTCTTAAATAAAAATCTTTCCATTTTGCCTTATATGGTAAAAAATATATATTTTTTGAAAACCTAAGTCTGAAACTAAAGATGTATCAGCTTTGGGGTAAAAATTTTCCATTTTGGGAAGTAACAAAGGAACAGTAACTGAATAAATAAATAACATTTTATCTTCTGGGTGCTAGAATCTGGACTAGAGGTAAGCACATTCCTCCTGTAAAGGGTCAGAGAGTAAAGATTTCCTGCTTTCTAAGCCATATGGTCTCTGGGACAACTACTTCAATCTGCCATAGTAGCAGAAAGCAGCCATACACAGTGCGTAAAACTGGATGTGGCTGCATTCCAACAAAACTTTAGTTAAAAAACCAACAGGAGACTAATTTGGCCCATGGTGACCTCTGTTCTAAATGAGTAATTTTGCTCGCCAATGTTTTACCACTACATTCCTGGCACCTAGCTCAGAGTCTGGCAAACAATGACAATAAACAACATTTAGTGAGTACTCACAATGTGCCAGGCAGTCCCCTAAGAACTGCATATGCATCATTTCAATTTACTTTAACAACCTTAATAAGGTAGATATTCTAGTGATCCCATTTCACAAACTGAGTCACAGAAATGTTAAGTAACTTGCATAAGGTCACATGGCCTAATCAGGAAACAAATCCAGGAAAATAAAGAACCCCTACTAACCATGGTTATACCGCCTATGTGCTTAATATTTAATTTATGAATAAATAATGCCAAATGTTTTAAACTTACTTAAAATTAGAATGTAATTCCATCATTAGGTACCATTTTCTTTAAAAAATCTCCCATTTTAAAAATAGTTTTCTTATTCAAGAGAAAATTTCAATTTAAATGTCTAAAAATCTAATAGTAAAAACATAAAAAATCACATCACCTATGATTTTCCCAGCTCCCAAAATAAAATTCCTTCTCTGGAATAAAGTTTAAAAAACTGTAAAAAGACTAATCTGGGTTTTAAAAACACGTCTTTTGAATTTTTGAACCAAAAGTCATACCTAAAAGAAGATTCCTCCTGGTGGAAGATCTTAAATATCTTAAGTAGTCAAGCCAGCTAAGACTATCCCAGTTAACTGCTTTGATAAGTCAAAGCTAGAATAGTAACAACAAATAAACTGAAGGTGCTGTATCGTTCTAGAAAGCAGTTAGCCACAACAATCAAATTACAAATATACATATAATTTGCATGGCATCCTTAACATTCTTGTACCATTAAGAATACAGTTGACCCTTGAACAAAGTGGGGGTTAGGGGTGCTGACATCTGTGCAGTAGAAAATCCACATATAACTTTTGACTCCCCAAAAGCCTAACTACTAATAATTGCCTACTGTTGACCAGAAGCCTTTCTAATAACATAAACTCTATTAACACATATTTTGTAAGTTATATATATATACATATATATATGTATATATATTCTGTATTCTTACAATAAAGCTAGATAAAAGAATATGTTATTAAGAAAATCATAAGGAAGAGAAAATATTTACAGTACTGTACATATTTATTTTAAAAAATCCACATATAAGTGGACCCATGCAGTTCAAAACTGTGTTGTTCAAGGGTCAATCCTTTGTGGACTTGGGACATCCTTTAAGTCAGATAACACATGACTTCACAATCAATATTAATAATCAGAAGAAAATGTTTTAAGCCAAATATAAAGAAGACACTAACTTTATATTAAGACTATGTTGAGACACTAAGAATAACTATTACCAATGAGCCAGAAATTTAGAATTTTCTACCATAAAATGAGAAAAGTTTTTGTGTCATATTAAAGACCATCTATTACATGTGTAGCATACTATTCGCAGTCTAATTTACAAATACTATTTATAAGCAAACTGAAATTTCTGCTTTCTGGCATTAGTTTTTGCCTGTTTTCACTTTTATCTCATCAGAAATAATTTGCTATGAATCAGGACATTTCAAACAGTAAAAGTAATGTGAAGCCTTTTTATTTTTAAAGCATCCATCTTGCTATCCTTTGTATTTTCCGTAATATAAAAAACAAAAACTAAAAAAACTTCTAAGAAAAGTATACCAACCATATACAATTTTAAATTTCAAATATTATGAGTGCACATTTAACTAAAAACCCTAATTTTCTATTAGTCTTACATTGAATAGGTATCTTTATGTTTTCATAAATCTATTTATTTCTTATTAGTCACCTGTCTTTTATTCTTGGAAGTTTTGCTGTTATTTGCTTGTTTTAATTGCACTCCCTTTTGCAGAACTTATGGTCACCAGCCTTTATCCATCTTTGTTACAGGCATTGCCTTTTAGTGTGTCAGTGCCCTTCACTTGGTTGGTACCATCAAGCTTTCCCTGCCTTATTACTCTCATGCTGCACTAAAAACTGACAGCCCTTTTTTTCTTAGCACTGTTACCTAGAGAACTGAATCATACTGTGAAGGACTTTATTTAAAGCAAAGCAGAAAACACTTAGCATTTCTATTACTAGAATAAATATCTGAGCATGGGAATTACTTCTACAGTCATTCCTATACATGTGATACAACATAGCCTTCACAGAGTACAAATTTTCATCATTTCCTCAACTTCCACCTGGAAGGAACAAAGAAATAATTTCCAAAGGCATTTATTTATAATGGAGAATTACATAATAAATATGACTACCATGCTGTAAGTACAATAATCACAACATTTGGTTATTTTACATGCAATACATTATCTTAGTACCTAAACTATGTCCATTCTTGGTGTAGAAGCAGGTATTGTTGATAAGGTTAACACAACAGCCAATGACATCACCAGTCGTAAAAGTTGGTCCATAAGGTTGTCCCGTTCCAGAAGAACAAAATGAATGTCCATCATCCCCATGATAACCATATGAATGTTTATCCCAGCCTAAAGAGAAAGTTCCAGTATATTTACAGTGAAAAGTAAGGTTCCTCTGTACTAGAGATAGTCACTTAGATCATGACAAATAAGAATAGTACAACAGATAATAAAGATAAAATTCCCAAATGTACATTTAAATTTTCAACAATTACACTACACAATTTCTGTATTACAACACTATTTACAACATTAAGGAAAATAAATTCAGCACACAGAACACTAAAACATGTATTAAATAGAGAGGACTCCTACCAGGAAAAAAAAAACATAGCAAGACACATTTTCCATGTAGATTTCCTTCGCTAATAGACCAAAGGAATTTTGCTTTTGATTTGGTTTACAAACACACACATACACACACACACATACAGTTTAATATAAAATAGATTGCACTATTTTGCTTTCTATTTTCAAAAAGTTTCCTCCAAAATTAATTTTTAATATTAGTAAACAGAATATCAGAAAATATAATTCAAGAATTACTTCCCTTTGATTAATGGTTTTGAGAAACACTTCTGCCATCTCAATTTACACCTTCTTTAGTTTACTTTTAACATCAGTCTACATTCCCAGAATATTAAACAACTGAAAATGAGTTAAAAGCCAAGCATGTGTTGGGTAACAAACAGAACCAACCACATTAAAACATTTAAAGTAGTTGATATGACTATGTACTGGAAGTTAAAAATCCAAAAAAAAAAAAAAAAAAAAAAGGCCAAGCAAAAAACAGAAAACAAAAATACATGGTATAGAAGTTATATTTTGCTAAACAGCATAAAATTTAAATTTCTTTTAGAAGTTCAGCTTCTACTTTGAACTCATAACACAGGTAATTAAAAATACAGAAAAATCAATGTATTTAAGTTTTTCAACTTATTACTTGAAAAATTTTAGCCACAAAGAGTTAGCTATAAGACTATACTATAATCTGATTACAACTGTACCTGGTAATCTATTCATGTTCACACCTTGAGCAGAAAGACCAATTCCCATGTAACTGTTAAACAAAAAAAAGAAAGAAAGAAAGAAAGAAAAGAAAAACAGGTTATTATGGTCGTGTATGTATAAATTACCAAACACTCTCAAACATTATCAGAACCAAGCCCAAGTCGAAATTCATAGGTTAGCTATAAAAAAAAGTTATTGCGATTCATTAAATAGCAAAAAGGGCAATATTAAGCAACAATAAAACCCAGATCACAAGAAATTCTTATAATAACCATTCATAAGTACATTCAAAGTATTGGTAATAATTATGCATTCTACTAACAATCATAAAAACCTTCCCAATCTATCTACACATAAATATTTAGGATAGAGTATAACAAAAGTATAGAGGGGCTTGGAGAAGAAATAAAGAAATGTTAAATAAGGAACAAATATATTTCCAAAAGGATAGAGTAAAAATGCAGACCACACAGACACACATAAAAAAAGAATAAGGATACATATCTGGGGGGAAAAAAGTCAAATTCATATAAAAACATCTCAAATACTTAATAAAATTATATTAAAAAGTGTGTATGTGGGGTATCTACATATTGGTTTATAAAAGTGTTTTGGCAAATTGACAAAACGGACCTAAACATGGGACTCTTAAAACTAGAAGAACAAAATTACCTCCATGAAAGAAAAACAAGAGGAACAGGTAATTTTTAAGGTATGCAATTCATTTTTAAACGGTTGTATTAATAAAATCTGATAAACATATTTCAAAAAATGGAAAAGTATAAAGTAATACACTTATAAATATTGATGCAAAAAAGAAAAACTAAGTAAAAGAGCAAACTGAATCCAATTTGTTAAAAAACCAACTATGATTGCATCAAGATTTAAAATGGCACTTGACAAATTTCAGCCACCATTCCTAATATAAACTTAAGAAAAATAAGAATAAAAGGCAACTACTTAAATATGACATACTTTTTTCCAAATCCAACAACAGCAAGCAAGATACTGAACAGTGAAACACTGAAGTCACTTCCATCAAAATCAGAATATGGAGATGCCTATAATGGTTAAACACTGTTTTGAACATTTTAATAAAGTACAAAAACTAAATAACCTGTATAAAGATTAGAAGATATAAAATTACCTTTATTTATAGTTGCTATGATTAGGTACATAAAAAACTACAGAATCTACTAAAAGCTTTGAGAATTAATTAGGTATTTTGACCAAGTGACTGTATATAAGAAAACCACTTTAATTTCTTTGCTAGTAATAATCAGCTAGAGAAAGAAGTGGTACATATATACATATACTGGTCACAATAACTACAGAAACCATAAAACAGGAATAAGGATCTCAAGTAAGGCTCAAAAACAATATATTAAAAGCTGTAAACAAATGGGTATACTATGTATCTGGATAATTTGACAGCATAAAAATGGCAATCTTTCTAGTTTATATATTTAATGAGATTCGAGACAGATTCCAAAAGAATTTTTAAATTGGGAAAACATGATCTTTAAACTTCATATATAAAAATATAGAATTTTGATCAAAAAAGAAAAATAAAATAACAGTTTTTGTCCTACGAGATATTAAAACTCAGTTAACTGACTTCATAAAAGCATTATTACTAATGCGCCATGACAGGAGTGACAAAATATTAAGAAATTACATTTAAATGTCTAGTCAAGAAGACTCATTTTGTACTGATTCAGCCCTTCTGTTCCGAACGCAACACACAATGTAAGTATTTAAAAAACAAAAACAAAAACACAAAGACTCCAGGCACAAGACGACAATGTGAGAAGAAAAGCAAAGCAGTAGCTTCCTGACTAGGATCTGAATGAAGCTGAGTGATCAGTGACTAAATCTGTAATACTCCTATTATCACCTCGAAGAAAGAACCTAGAAACTAATGTAAGACCTGATTTTAGACTGGAGGCCTAGGAGTTAGAAAGCAAGTACAAACTGTAACAAAGAAAAAATAAGTATAGAAGAAGACAGATGAACAAATTGCAGAAAAAAATTTAAATTTCCAATCAAAATGAGGTCGCAAAAACATAATTCTAAAATACACCAAAAGTATATATATATAAGACCAATAAAATATACAACTGGAACATGAATTCATTCTAGATAACATCAATGGACAGTATGACAAAAAATTGTTTAAAATACATTTAGGATTTTTAAATGAAAAAAGGAATCACTATCACGAAAAAAATACAGTAACCAATAGTTACTGAGATAATTTAGCTAGTAATTTTTCACAAGCGAAAAATGTTGTTGAACTGAAAGTTTCCAACAGATACTGAGAAAGATAATAATAAATTCACATGTAGACACACTGTAGAATATCAATAATAGATATAATCCTAAAAGCTTCCAAAGAGCAAAAGCAGATTACCTCTGAAGGAATGACAGTTATACTGGCAGTAGACTTCTCCCTAGCAGCAGCTGATGACACTGAACAATGGCACAATATATTCAAAATATTTAAAGTAAAGAATTGTCAACCTAGAACTTAACTCACAGGTTGTAAAAAAAATACTATTCAGATTTTTACAAATGTATAATCCATATATAATATGCTAGAATACAATTAAAAATTATCTGATATATAAAGACACAGGAAAACATGACCTATATTCAATAGAAAAACAAAAAAACAAAAGAGAATGACCCTGAGAGGATCAAGTGGCTGGAATTAGCAGGTAAAGAATTTAAAGCAGTTGTTACAATGCTCGAAGCTGTAAAGGAAAATATACTTGTATTGAATGAAATAATAATAATTTTCGACAGATAATAAAAAAGACCAAATGGTAATTCTGGAGCTGAAAAATACATAAAATAAATATTTACTAATGTACTTAATGGCACATTGGAAACGGCAAAATGATTAAGTAAACACGAAGGCAAATCTATCTGAAAAACAGAAAAAATATTCAGAGAATAAAAAGAAGAGTTCTTGGGGCAGTATGAGAAGGTCTAACAGACACATAACCAGAGTCCCACAAGGAGAATGGAGGGAAAAAAACCTGACAAAAATCTCCCAAATTTGGAAAAAAATTTTTTTTGCAGATTCAAAAAGCACAGCAAACTTCAGCAGGTTAAAAAAAAAAAGCACTCGTAGGCACAAATCAGTCAAGCTGCTGAAAACTAGGAATAAAGAGATAATACAGAAACCAGACAGACAAAAATGACATATTATTTCTATAGGAACTCCGAGCTGAATATACACTGAATTCTCACAAGAAAATATGAATTCCAGAAGACAATGACATGAAATATTTAAAAGTGCAGAAATGGGAGTGGAGGACCCATGCCAACAATGGGTGTTATATTCAAGGAAACATCTTTCAAGAATAAAAGTGAGATAAAAACATTTCAGATAAAAGAAAAATAACAGAATGTGCTTCCAGCAGACCTGCACTAAGAAAAATGCTAAAGTAAGTCTGCCAAACTGAAAGGAAATGACATCAGACAGATACCAGAATTATCAGGAAGGAATGAAGAGCACTCAAAATGGCATACAGATGAGTATGTAATAAAAGACTTTTCATTCCTAATTTTCTTAAAACATATCACTCTTCAAAACAAAAATAACATGTACTGTGCAGTTTGTAGGATATGCAGATGTAATACATATGACAACTAGAGCAAAAAGGACAAGAGGGGGCAAATAGACCTATATAATTGCAAGTTTCTACATCTTATGTGAAATGATACAATATTCTCAGCAGATTATGAAAACAGGTATATATATTAAAATTTCTAGAGTAATCACTAAAAAATGTCCCAAAAAAGATATAATTAAAAAGCCACTAGGTAAATTAAGGTGGAATTCTAGTAATATATCAAAATGATAATATATGGAAGACCAGGCAGTGCTTAACCGAGGAATGCAAGGTTGGTTTAACATTCAAACACCAAATGTATTTTACCAAATCAGGAGAAAACACATATGATCATTTAAATAGTCACAGAAAAAAAGTGACAGAATTCAACACCCATTTACAATAAAAACTCTTTGCAAACTAGGAGTACAAGGGAACTTCCACAGCCTACATTTACAAAAAAGATCGAGCTAGTATGTTTAATAATAAAATATTTAATGCTATTCCCCTATGATCAAGAACAAAGCAAGAATGTCAACTCTATTTATATTCAAAATTGTACTGCAAATTTCAATAACGCAATAGAGAAATAGAAGGCATAAATAAAAATAATAATAAAACTTTATTTGTAGATAGCATGATTGTTTATTAAAACAAAAAGTCCTAAGGAATCAACAAAATAATCAGAACTAATAAGTGAATTTAACAAGGTTGCAGGATACAAGGTTAGTATACAAAAACCTATTGTATTTGTACATACTGAAGCAAACACTAAGAAAATGAAATTTAAAAAACAATTTCATCTACAATAACACCAGAAAACATAAAAAAACTTAAGAACTGAACAAAAGACATGCACAACCTCTCTATTAAAAATTACCAAACATCGCTGAAGAGAATTAAAAAAGATGTAAATAAGTGGAGAGATATATCATGTGTATGGATTGAAAGACTCATTATTATTAAGGCTGCAATTCTGTTCAAACTGATCTTTAGAATCAATGCAATCCAAATCATAATCGTACTGGGGGGGTCTGTAAAAAACTGACAAGCTGATTCCAAAGCTTAAACAGAAATGAACAGAATCTAAAATATTTAAAGAAAGCTCGAAAAAGAATGTAGTAGTAGGATTTGCACAATGTGACCTCAAGACTTACCATATAACTGAGTAATCAACACAGCACGACACTGGCATAAGGATCAACAGAACGAATGAAGAAAAAGCCCCAAAAGAGATTCACAGTTATACAATCACTGAATATTACATAATAGGTGCCAAAACAATCCAAAAGTGTAAGAATATTGTTCTTCTAACAAATAGTAATAGAATATTCATATGAAAAAAACGAACAATATCTACCTTATACAATACACAAAACTCAACTGAAGATGGATCATAGTCCTAAATATAAAAGTGAAAACTATAAAGCTTCTAAAAGAAAATATATAAAAATATCCGAATCACTTGGGGATAAAGCAAAGATTTATTAGGACACAAAAAGCAAGAACCATAAAATAAACTCATAAATCAGACTTCATCAAAATTAAAAACTTCTGCTTAAAAGACGTAAGACAATCCAATTTTTAAAAATGGACAAAGATCTGAATAGACAACTTCAGAGAAAGATACTGCAAATAACCAAGAAGCGCATAAAACTGCTACAACAATTAAGTCATCAGGGAAATACAGATTAAAAACACACTGAGCTACCACTATACACTCAGCAGAATGTTTAAAATTTAAAAGACTGACAACAGCAGTGTTGCCAAGAATATGGCACAATAAGAACTTTCATACATTGTTGGTGGGAATTGAAAATGGTACAACTCCTTTGGAACAATGACTGGCAGTTTCTTGGAAGACTGAACATGTACCAACCTTAAGACCCAGTAATTCCACTCATAAGAGAAAAGAAGGCATATGTCTAACCTAAAGACTTGTACAAATATGTTCAGAGCAGCTTTTTACACAATAGGTAAAATCCTGAAACAACCTGGTTATCAACAAATGAATGGGTACATAACTTGTGGTACAGTCTATTTGGAAATAAAAAGGAAAAGTGCATTACTGAAATATACAAACAACATGAATGACCTAAAAAATGTTATACTGAATCAAGGAAGACTTACAAGAGTATATGCCACATGATTCCTTTCACATAAAGTTCTAAAACAGGCAAAATTAAAACAGCAGTCAGTTCTGAGAGGGCAAGGACAGGACCTGACTGTTAAATACCATAAGAACATTTCTGAGGATGCCGGTATTGTTCTATATTTTTTGACAGGAGTTTGTTCTTCATGGGTCTATGCATTTGCAAAAATCAAATGGTACACTTAAGATTTGTGCATTTCACTGTATGTAAATATTACAATTAAAAAGAATGAAAAAAATCACATTCTATTAATGATAAGCATGCTGTAGTGATTAAGAGTGAAATCTACTTTGAAATGCATCAAAGATAAGATGAATCAATGAATGAACAGAGAAATGGACAGATATGCGATAAAGCAATTATAGTCAGTTTTGCTATACTACGACATTAAAGTTCCTTAAAATCACACTATACAAAATCATGCAATAAAAACCACAGTACTTATGGGAAAAATGAGGTTAAGATCACAGCATGTCAAAACTTCGTCAGTAACACACACATAAAAAAAGAACCTAATTTAAAAAAATTTCAATAAAAAGTTTTACACATGTTAAGAAATACTACAATAAACATGGCACTTTACGCTAAAAAGACCTGAAGCTTACTTGGGAAATGGGTGACATCGAGATTGATGGTTGGAAGTTATTGTAAAGCGGTGAAAAGAGAGTTATTCAACAGGGGAAAATTTGTAACACCAGACGTGCATGGGTGTGGCTCATAATACACAGTGAACCAAGATAGCTGGTAGATGAAGTGTTGCATGACATATAAAAAACACACTCAAATTCAACAGTAGTTGAATGGAGTGGCAAGATTTAAATATGAGGACAAGAAATTTATTATTGTGGTACTACATGTTTAGAAAATGAAATAGACATGAGTATCAACTCAATTTCAAATTATACATTTATTAACATTGTTAAGTAAATAATGGTTGTGCCAAATATCAAATAACAGAGATTAGAAGACTAGGTTAGTTCATTTCCTATTATAGATAGGTTATTGTTATTGCTCTATATTGTCAATACTATGTAACCCAATTAGATTAACAGACTTCTCATCAGAAACCATTAGTCCAAATTATATTGTTTTAAGTTATTATCTGGGTAACTGTCCAGAACAACTGCTAAGAAAATCTCGTAACTTGAAATGAGTTTCCCTATGACCCATCAATTCAACTCTGAAGTATCTATACAGATCTGAAAATGCATCCACACAAAAATGTTACACAAATATTTGCAACATCATTATTCATAATAACCAAAAAAAAAAAGTTTCTACCTACTGACAAATGGATAAACAAAATGTGATATATCCTTACAATGGGATGTTACTGGCAACAGTAAGGCACAGAGTACTGATAAATGCTACAGCATGAATGAACCTTGAAAACATTAAAAGATATGTCAGAAACAAAAGGTCATGTATTATATGATTCCATTCATATAAAATGTCCAGGATAGGCAAATCCACAGAAATAAAACAAGTAAGTGGTTGCCTTGCATAGGGCTGGGAGAAGTGACTGCTAATGGGGACAGGATTTCTTTTTCAAGTGATGAAAATGTTCTAAAATTAAACAGTGGTAAGGGTTGTACAATTCTGTGAATACACTAAAAACTACTGAAATGTACGCTTTTAAGGGTAAATTTTTGTGGTATGTGAATTACGTCTCAATAAAACTCTCATTAAAACAAAAACATGAAGACTTTGGTTTTAGCTCCAAAATGTAAAGAGCTTGAAATTTGCCACTCCCATCCTTTCAACAAGGAAAAAAGTGAACAAACTGAAAATCAACAATGCTTCTTAGAGTCATCAGAAAATTGAGTTCAGAAGGCAAAACGCCTCCGGGAAAATTGAAGAGACAAGTGAACACAGAGCTTACCAGGAGCAGGAGCCTCCAAAGACAGGTAAGTGGTAGGACTTTAAAGGCAAATGAAGAACTGCTGAAGGCTGTGTGTAAACTAGCTTGGGCTTTAAAACCCTTTTCATCTTAAAGAAGCTTCCACATATTTATGAGTTTTACCTTCGGGAGCTCCACCAGGTTATCATCAGGAAAAAAATTCCTTGTAGTTTTGGTCATGGGGAAAAGGAAACGTAAATATGCCCAGAGCGATGTTCTCCTTAAAGAAGACTGGACTTCAAGGGAAAATACTTTTTAGAGCTTTATTTGACCTAGAGGAAGGACAATTAGACAACCCCAGTCCCAGCTAGCCTTCCTAACTGAGGTTAGGGGAGGGGGAAAAAAGATCAAGACTCTTCTGAAGACCACAGCCCAAGACCTCTGGTTCACTACAACAAAGATTTAATCCTAACATTATAGAACACACTTTCATTCTCCAGTACTTTATCACCACATTAACAGGGCTCCAGTATAGTAAGAGTAGATTACAAGTGAGAGAGCTACAAGACACACTCTAAGGAGTTTCTAGGGAAACTCAAAACAACTGGGAAGACAAGGAAACTAGAGTAAAAAGGAAGTCTCTGACACCTACAAACAACACAAACACCTAGCAAACATAAACATAGTATAAATTTTAGCTACATAATTATAAAACCTCACAGTAATGATCTATTTACCTGATTTCCTATTATAAAATTAATCATGTACAGTTTTCAACAAAAAAAATTACACTGCATTCCAAAAAGCAAGAAAAATTACATTCTAAAGAGACACATCAAAACCAAAACCAGAAATGGCAGAGATTTTTGGAATTATCAAACTAAGAATTTAAGATAGCTGTGATTAAAATGCTATGGGCTTTAAAAATCAAAGCAAAATGCTAGAAATCAAAAACACTAACATAAATCAAGAAAGCTTTCTATGAGCTCATCATCAAACTAAATACAACCGAGGAAACAATCCATGAGCCTGAAGATATGTCAATGGGGATGTCCCAAACAGAAATGTCAAGGGGAAAAAAAAAAAATTGGAACAGAATATACAAACACTGTGAGACAACTATAAAAGGTATAACATACATGTAATGGGGATACTAGAAGGCGAAGAAAGAGAAAAACTGAAGTATTTCAAGAAATGATGCCTAAGAATTTTTCCAAAATTAATGACAGACACCAAACCAAAATTCTAGAAAGCTCAGACAACACTAAAGAGAATAAATAGCAAAACATCTACACCTAGGCTTATTATATTCAAATTGCAAAAGTCAAACAGAAATCCCTGAAACAGGCTAAGGGTAAGAAAGAAGGGTAAGAATTTTATGAGATTTTTCTTCAGAAAACATGCAAGCAAAAAGAGACTGGAGTGAACTGAGTGTTAAAAAAAAATCTACTAATCTAGAATTCAATAACCAGCAAAATTTTCTTTCAAAAGTTAAGAACAAGACTCTAACAGATAATCAAAAACTGAGGCAATTTGTTGCCAAAAGACCTGCCTAGGGTAAGAAAGAAATAAACAAAGATAAAATATTTTAATTTTCTTATTCTCAATTGATCTTAGATAACTGTTCAAAAGAATAACTAACAATAAATGGGTAATTATAGCTTATGGATAAGTGAAACGAGTGAGCAATATTAGAAGGGAGAAGAGAATTGATTATGATGTTATAAAACACCTGCACTACTTGTAAAGTGGTTATTTGAAAATGGACTTATATTAGTTGAAACTGTCTAATGCAAACTTTAGGGCAACAACCAAAAAAATTTAAAAGTAAGTATAACTGATATCTTAAGATATGAGAGAAAATGCAATTATAAAATGCTCAATTAAAACCAGAGAAGAAAACAAGATATATTTTTTAAAGCAACAAGGAACAAATGCAATGAATAAAAAATAGTTACAAATAGAGTTGATATCAACCCAACTATAATAGTCACTCTCACAGTGAAAGGTCTAAATACACCAATTAAAAGAAACTGACAGAATGGAAAAAAAAAAACAAGACCCAAGTACGGGTTGTCTACAAGAAATCGACTTTAAACAAAGACACAGGTAGATTAAAAGTAAAGGGATGGAGATAGGCATACCATGCTAATGTTAATCAAAAGAAAATTGGACTAATTATACTAGTTTCGGATAAAGCAGATTTCACAAGGGAAACTATTAGGAATAAAGAGTTTTACCTAATTATAAAAGTGTCAATTCTTGAAGATAACAATCCTTAATGTTTATGTGCCTAATAACAAAGTGTCAAAGATGTGAGGCAAAAACTGATAGAATTTCAAGAAAGAACAGTTAAATCCACTATTATAACTGGAGACACCAAACCTGCCATCGGCGGACAAAGCAGGCAGAAAACCAGTAAGAAAACAGTCAAACTCAATAGCACCATTAATCAACTGGATTTCACTGACATTTACAGAATACTTCATTCAGTATCAGCAGAATAGACATTATTCTCAAGCTCATAAAAATATTCACCAAGACAGACCACATGCTGGGCCATAAATAAACCTTAACAATTTTTAAAAACTGAAGTAGGAAGAGAAAAAATGATGTAGACGATAGAGGCTGTTCATCCTTATGGTGACCAAATCAAAGATGTGACAGAAATAAGGAGCAGCAGCAAGGAAAAATAGCTTGGGATGAACAAGCTGTGCAACGAGAGAGAAATCCAAGAAATCACCCTGCAACAGCAGAAGGTAGGACAGGGCCAGGACATGGGGCTGTCTGGTCCTGAGCGTCTAAGTGAGAAGCTGCGGCAGCGGCAGACGCCTTTTAAAGGGGCCACATCTGGGAGCGGATTTTCGTAGTGAACGGACCTGCTCATTAGGAGCACCAGTGCCCATTAGGGTGCGCGCAAGGGGCACCAAGGATTTACAAGGAAACATTGTCGGAGTGCAGGCAGAGGTGAGACTCACTCGCTACAGAAGTGCCAGCAGTCTCTATTGTTCCATTGAGCCCTCCCCGCTCCCAGTGCGCTGGACACAGTGCCTCCATAGCCGTGACATCATCAAACTGGATAACAGAGGTCGCTCCGCCCAGAGGATTCCCTGAAACCCCTGCTACCCAACTGGGGTCCCACCCAAGCCACATCCAGGTGTATCCTCAGCGAGTCAGGTGCTCCTTGCTGAAACTCACACTGGTGGAGGCAGCTGGCCTCGGTTTCTGGTATGGCCTTTTGAGGCAACTATAAGCACAGTATCTGTGAATTGCTTGCTGAATCTTAACAGGTGTCCTGGGAGGGGTAGAGGATTGGGCTAAATTTGGTCTGCAGCTGAATTCCTCTCAGGACTGTGCCACTGGACACTTATTTCACAAATCAATGCTAATAAGACCGGGATATTTAGGAGCTTTGCTTAGTACATAGAAACAGACACGGAAAGGCAGCCAAAATGGGAAGACAAGCAGAAACCATATGAGAGAACAGAACAGAGATCCAGATATAATGGAGTCAAGTAATCTAACAGATGCAGAATTCAAAACACTGGTTATAAAGATGCTCAATGAACTTTTGGGAAGTGTAGATGAATTCAATGAGAAGTTCAAGAAAGAGATAAAAAACATAAAAAGAGAAATGGAAATTATAAAAGGGAACCAGTCTGAAATGGAGAACACATTATCTGAGATGAGAAGTACATTAGATGGAATAAACAAAGTAAATAAAGAAGATCAAATGCCCTATCTGGAGGACAGGAAAGCCAATCAGGACACTCAATGAGAATGGCAACAAAAAAAATGCCAAGATTATAAAAATAATTTAAGAAGCCTATGGGACACTATAAAGGCTCCAAAGATTCGTCTGATCAGCATACCTGAAGAAAATCAAGATGCTGAATGGCTGTTTGAAGAAATAATGATGGAAAACTTCCCTAACCTGGTGAACGAAATGGACATAAAACCCCAGGAAGCTCAGAGAATTCCAAAAATCAGGGACCCAAAGAGGCCCACATCAAGACACTTCATAATTAAAATGCCAAAGATTAAATACAAAGAAAGAATATTAAAAGCAGCAAGAGAAAAACAAGTAATTACTTATAGGGGAACACCCATTAGACTGACAGCTGATTTCTCAAAAGAAACTATGCAGGACAGAAGGGCTTGGCAAAAAATATTCGACAAGATGAAGACCCAGGATATACAACCAAGAATAATTTATCCAGCAAAGCTATCATTTAGAATTGAAGGACAGATAAAGAGCTTCCCAGACAAAAATAAGCTAAAGGAATTTATCACCACCAAGCCAGTATTACAGGAAATGTTGGAAGGACTTCTTTAAGAAGAAAAAACATGTATCAAAAACAGAAATAAAGAATGGTAACAACTACATTCCAATCAATAAGTATCTTAAATGGAAAAGAATGAAGTGCCCCAACCAAAAGATAGATTGACTGAAAAGATAAGAAAACAAGACCCCTACATATGAAAAGGAAGGGAATGGAAAAAGATATTGCTTTGATAGACCTAGAAGGTATTTAAGTCAGACAGAAAGATAAATACTATATGATTTCACTTATATGCGGAATCTAAGGAACAAAAAGAACAAACTAATCAAAAATAGACTCACAGAGATAGTGGACAATTTGATGAAGGACAGAGGGGAAGGGAGTTTGGGAGACTGGGAGAATGGGTGAAGGGTTAAAGAAGTATAAATTAGTAGCTGATGGATGGTCACAGGGATGGGGAGCACCGCATAGGGAATGCAGTTAGCATTAATACTTTGGCTAGTTGGAGGGTCAGGGGAGGGAAGGAGCAATTAGGGGGAGCATTTTATGAACTATACAGATGTCTAACCAATGTACTGTGTACTCGAAACTAATTATATATACAAAAAAACTGAAGTAATAAAAAGTATGCTCTCAGACCACGATGGAATTAAACTAGAAATCAATAAAAGATAGCTAGAAAGTCACAAATATTTGGAAATTAAACATCATATTTCTAAATAACAAATGGATCATAGAAATTTGAAGAGAAATTTTAAAATATTTTAAACTAAATGAAAATAAAAATACAACTTATCTAAATTTGTGGGATGCAGTGAAAAACAGTGTTTAGTGGGAAATGTATAGTGCTGAATGTTACAATGATCTAAAATCAGTAATTTAAGCTTCTGCCTTAAGAAACTAGGAAATAAGAAAATTATAAACCTAGAACAAGTAGAAGAAAATAATTAAAAGAGCAGAAATCAATGAAACTGAAAACAGAAAATCAAAAAAACTAAAAGCTGGTTCTTCGAAAAGGTCAATAAAATAATCTTTTAGCCAAGCTAACCAAGAAAAAAAAGACAAATTATTAACATTAGAATGAAAGAAATTAGCAATTATGGTTATCAGTAATAATATCACTAGTGATCCCATGGACATTAAAAGGAATATTATAAACAACTCTGTGCCATACCTTTAATAACTTAGATAAAATGGACCAATTCCTTGAAAAACAATCTACCAAGACTCACAAACACAAGAAATAGATAACCTGAAAATGTCTCTGTATATTAAAGAGATGGAATCAGTGATTAACAACCTTCCAAAAAGGAAAACAGGGTCAGACAGTCCAATTGGTGAATCTAAAACATTTAAGGAAGAAATAAAACAAATGTCTATAATCCATTCCAGAATATACAAGCAGAAGGAATAGTTCCTAAATCATTCTATGAGGCCAGCATTACACTAATACTAACTAAAATCAGATAGATATTATTAAAAAAAGAAAAACAAACAAAAAAAACTATAGGCCTTATTTGTCATGAACATAGATGTAAAAAATCTATAACAAAATATTAGCATATCAAATCCAACAATGTATAAAAAGAATTAAACACTACAACTAAGTGGGATTTATTCCAAGTATGCAAAGCTGGTTCAACATCTGAAAATCGATATAGTCTATTTCATCAACAGGCTAAAGAAATCACATGATCATAACAACAGATATAGAAAAAGCACATGACAAAAATCTAATATTTGTTTCTTATTAAAACTCTAAGTAAATTAGGAATAGAAAGGAACTTTCTCATCTTCACAACATTTACAAAAACCTACAGTTAGCATCATACTTAATGGTGAGAAACTAGATGCTTTCCGACCAAGATGAGGAATGAGGCAAAGATGTCTCCACCCCTATTCCAACATCATAATGGAAGTCCTAGTAACCCAATGAGACAAGAAAAGAAAGAAAAGGATTGTAGATTGCAAAGGAAGAAATACAACTGTCCTAGTTTGCAGCTGACAAAAATATCTATGTAGACAATCCCAAAGAATTGACAAAACACTCCTGGAACTAATAAGTGATTATAGGAAGTGATTGCAGAATATGAGGTTAATATGCAAAAGTCAATCACTATATATTATCAGTGAACAACTGGAATTTGAAATTAAAAACACGGTGCCATTTACATAAGCACTAAGAAAAAAGGGATATAAATTTAACAAAAATATGTATAAGATTTATATGATGAAAACTATAAAACTGATTACAAAATCAAAGAACTAAATATATGGAGAGATATTCCACATTCATGGACAAGATGGCTCAGTATTGTTAAGATGTCAGTTTGATCTACAGATACAACATAATCCCACTCAAATTCCAAGTAAGTTATTTTATGGATATCAACAAGCTGATTCTAAAGTTTATATGGAAAAGTGAAAGATCCAGAATAGCCAACACAGTATTAAAGGAAAACAAAGCCAAAGAAGTGACACTACTCAAACATGAGACACACCATTAAGCCACAGTATTCAAGACTACATGATATTGGCAAAAGAAAAGGTAAATAGATCGATGGAATAGAATAGAAAGCCCAGAAATAGACCCACAAAAATACGGTCAACTGATTTTTGACAAAGCAAAGGCAAGTCAACGAAAAAGGAGTCTTTTTATTTAACAAACGGTACTGAACAAATGAACATCCACTTGTAAAAGACCTTGTATCTTTCACAAAAATTAACTCAAAATGAATCACAGCCCTAAATATAAAACACAAAACTATAAAACATCTAGAACACAGAAAAAAATTTAAGTGACCTTGGGTTCAATGATGACTTTCAGGATACAAAACAAAAAGCAAGATCTGTGAATGAGAAATGGATAAGCTGAACTTAAAAGTAAAAACTTCTGTTCTTCAAAAGACAGTATTAAGAGAATGAAGACAAGCCAGATACTCGCAAAACACATAACTGATAAAGGACTTGTACCTAAAATATACAAAGTGGTCTTAAAACAACAATAAGAAAACAAACAACTCAAATAAAAAGTGGGCAAAAGATCTGGACAGATACTTTACCAAAGAAGATCTACAAATGGCATATAAATGCATATGAAAAGATGCTTAACATCCTATGTCATTAGGGAATTGCAAATTAAAACAATGATGAGATACCACTACACACCTATAATGACAGTTAAAATCCAAAAAAAAAAAACACATACTAATTGTTAGTGAGAATGTGAAGCAACAGAAACTATTAATTGTTGATGGGAATGTAAAATGGTATAGTCACTTTGAAAGCCACTTGGCAATTTCTTATAAAGTTAAACACAATCTTACCATATGATCCAGCAATCATGCTCCTAGGAATTTACCCAAACCAAATGAGCTGAAGATTATGTCCATATAAAAACCTACACACAATTGTTTATGGAAGTTTTATTCATAACTGTCAAAAAATTGGAAATAACTAAGATGGTTCTCAATAGGTGAATGGATAAACAGCGATACATCCATACAATGGAATATTATTCACTGATAAAAAGAAATGACCTATCAAGCCATGAAAAGACGTAGAGAAATCTTAAATTCATATTGTTAAATGAAAGAAACCAATCTGCAAAAGTTATATATACTGTATGATTATACAATTATAACACCCTAGAAAAGGTGAAATTATAGAGACATTAAAAAGATCAGTGGTTGTCAGGAGTTTGACGATGGAGGGTAGAGCGGGGAAGAGAAAGGGAGAGGTGGATGGACCACAGGAGATTCTTAGGGCAGTGAAAGCATTCTGTATGATACTATAATGGTGGATACATGACATTATGCATATGCCAAAACCTGTACAAATGTATAACTCAAAGTGAACCCTAATGTAATCTGTGGACTTTAGTTAATAATAATGCATCAATATTGGTTCATTGATTATAAAAATGTACCATACTAATGCAGGATATTAATAGGGGAAACTGGAGGGGAAAGAAGGAAAACTCCATACTATTTAATTTTTCTGTAAATCTAAACATATAATCGACATAAACTGGAAATAACCCAAAGTCTTTCAACAGGTGAAGGGATGAATAAACTGCGGTATATCCTTACAATGGAACACTATTCAGTAATAAAAAGCAACAAACTATTGGTACAAGCATCAACATGAATTATGCTAAATGAAAGAAGTCAGTCTCAAAAGGTCACATACCACACAGTTCCTTTTATATGTCAGTTTTGAAAAAGAAAACCCTTTGGAAGAAGAATGGTTTGGTTGCAGTCAGAAGTTACAAGTGTAGGGAAGATTAATGAAGGGGTATTTCCTTTTAAAGAAATTCAAGTAGCGATGGAATTATTTTGTATCTTGATTGTGGTGGTAGTTTTAAAATTCAATGCATTAGTCAAAACTCACAAAAGCGTACAAACAAAAATATAAATTTTACTGTATGTTAATAAAAAAATTTTTAAGAAAATACTCTAATAAAAAAGCCACAAATTAAAATAAACATAAAAAATATTTCACCTCACTAGTAATCAAAGAAATTCTCCTTAAAATGGCAAACCATTTTTCACTTAACATATCCTAGAGAAAATAATCATCAGTATATGCAAAAATAGATACAAGAACATTCAACGCAGTGCTGTTTATGTTATATAAAAACCAGGATTAACCAATAAGTGGAACAAATCACTATATGTGCAAACATTAAAATTATGTGGCACTTCTACCATCTCATGAAGGACCTACCCAGGCCCTGCCTATTACGTAAACTCGAGGGCTAAAGAAAGAGATGGCTCTGCAACCGAGAAGCCATCAAATTTTGGCCAGACCCTGCTAGAATCTCCAAAGCCTTAGAAACAAAACAAATCTATATGGCAATTATAAATGCCGCTATAAAAACAGTATTTAATAAAATGTAAAAATGTAAGACAATAACGGGGGGAAAAGCATGTTGTAAAACAGCTTGTACATTTGTTGGAAATGTAAAGTAACAATGTTTTCAAAAAGGGTAAATATGGAGGATAGATATGAAATAATTCAATTTTTAGCAATTTTAGAAGACTGGAGAGCTAGACATTTTTGTTCTATAGTAATGGAGTTAGCTTTTTAATTTACTAGATAATTCATTTAACCAGTATCTTATTTAAAACGAAAAGCAGGAAGATGGCGGACTAGGTAAAAGCAGAGTTCATCTCCTCCTAGGACTGCACTAAAATTACAACCAAATTATAAAATAATCAGCGTGGAGAATCACCTGAAGTCCAGCTGATCATAACATCTACATTTGGTAATATAAAGGAGCCACATCAAAGCCAGTAGGAGGGGCAAAGTCCCACATCGGGCTGGACCCATACCTGTGGGTGGTGGAGAATCATCAAGAGGGAGAGCGAGGCTACAGAGGCTCTCCTGAAGGAGAGGGGAGTCCTGGTCTCATCTGGGGGCTCCCTAGCCCAGGGAAGAGGAGATTCCAATAACTCTGACTGTAGAAACTAGAGAGGATTCCAGCTGTCCGGGTGAGATGGAAGGCAACTGAGCCACTAGACATCCCTTTGAAGGACCCACGTAAAGGTTTTCTGACCTGTGGATACTCACCCGGGACATGAGCAGTGGGTCTGAGGCTCGTGGGGATTCATTCTGAAAAAGTCTCCATTATCTGGAGTCAGAAAGAGGGCTGGAAAAGTAGCCATCATTGTGCCTTAGTCCGGCCTCCCCTACAGACCATACCAGCTTGATTGTGCAGACCCCTCCCACAGAGCCATTAGGAGACACTGGTCTGAGGGGATCGGCCCACCCCAGCTAACCTGCAGACTGCCAGGAGCAGTTGTTTATGATTGGCTGCCAAGACCTGAGCTGAATGATTCAGAGTGAAGTATTCACAGCAGGGCGGCCATTGTTGCGAGCAGTATTTCTAATCCCAGTAACAGCGGTCAGCGCTGTGAGCCCCATCTCAGAGATAAGGTCAGGCAGATCACTGCTGCCAACACGAATCTGGGCAGATATCGGGGACTTGTGGTCCAGCCTCAGACAGCAGTTGGTCTTGCTGTGATCTGGGCCATCTGTGGGAACTTACAACAGTTACCAAATTTCCAGGAAGACTGATGCTATTTTGATCTGACAACCACTGTCTCTCTGAGACCCCGCCCCACCCAACCTGCAGAATGCCCAGGGCAGGTATTGGTTTGCTGCCAAGCTCAGCTCCAAGTAATTCATAACCAAGGGTTCACAGTAGGGCGGCCATCATTGTGAGTGGCCTTTCCAATAGCAGCAAAAGAGGCCAGCCCTGTAAGCTACATTTCCATTCCCAGGAGGCGACCAGTGCTGTGAGCCATATTTCATGACAGAGAATTTAGGATGGAACTTCTGAAAAAACTCAATGAGATCGAAAACAAATCATATCAACAACTTTAGGAATTGAAAAAACTATAAGATGAGCAGAGCGAGGAGACTGAAACCCTCAAAAAGAACCAAATCTGGAAATGAAGAACACACTGCAAGAGTTGAAAAATGAAATAGCAAGCTTGGGAAATAGAGATGACCAAATGCAGGAAAGGTTCAGTGATATCGAAGACAAAAATCTAGAAATGCATCAGAAGGAAGAAGAAAGAAACCGAAGAATGAAAAATAATGAAAGAGAAACACAAGAACTAGCTGATACCATCAGTAGAGGAAACATAAGAATAATGGGCATTACTGAAGGCGAGGAAAAGGAGCAGGGACTAGAAAGCATTTTCAGACAAATAGCTGACGAGAATTTCCCAAATCTAAGGAATGAGCTGGAGCTTGGAATTCAAGAAGTCAACTGAACACCCAATTATCTCAACCCAAAGGCCTTCACCAAGACACACTGTATTAAAGTTATCATAAATAAACGACAAAGATAGAATTCTCAAGGCAGCCAGGGAGAAGAAACTGGTAACATATAAAGGTAAACACATGAGATTATCATCAGACTTCTCAGCACAAACCTTATAAACCAGAAAGGAATGGAATCAAATATTTAAACTATTAAGTGAAAGGAACTACCAGCCTAGAATAATGCATCCAGCTAAGCTCTCCTTTAGATATTAAGGAGAAATTAAGACTATTCCAGACAAATAAAAATTGAGGGAATTCTCCAATACAAGACCTGCACTACAGGAAATACTGAAAGGGGTCACCTTACCTAAAACAAAGTAACAACAACAAAAATACATAATTAGGAGTAAAGTGACTATCAGGCAAACAGAAGCAGAGGAACGCAACCCTTACTAAGAACAGGGCATTATAGCTTAAATAATAAGTGAATTGTTGCAACAATAAAGTAATGAACAGGTCAGCATACATAGGGATAAATTGAGACAGCAACGACTAAAAAGGGGAGGATTCAAAGATCCAAATTCCCAAAGGGGAATGGAGATAAGGCACACACAGAAGAAAATGCATGACTGTATATATATAACTATCCTTTTCATATTCGTAATGGTAACCACACACCAAAGATTCAGAGCTGAAGTATATAACATAAAACAAGAAGAACCAGAGGCAAAACCTACAAAAGCCAAACAAAATAAAAAATAAACAGAAACACAAGAACAAGGAAACAATAAAACTAAAAGCAGTTTTATAAATGTGATTTATTTTTTTTAATTGAAGAAATGATTTAAATATTTTTCCTTTTTTCTTTTTTTCTCCCCCGCCCCCATCTACCCGAATGTGATTTCTTAACACAAGTGTTTATGAATTTCTGAAATTCCCAAATTATAAAAAAAAATTTCAAATTATACTAAATGTTAACTGCTCAGTAAGACTTATCTAATGGGCATAGCAGTTATCTATATAATTCCTTGCTTGCTGTTGAATTTTAAATATTCAAATTCTGAACAGTTTCTTCAAGTACAAGAGGGGTCTTGGACTTTTAGTCTTACAGGACTTGAAAATCACTTCTTACTACCTTCTTACTGAGAAATGGCATCATGAATATAATAAAATGACAGATTAGGGGCAGCAAAAGATAATTATTGCTGCAAGACACACAGGTGTATATATGTATATATATCTTATCTCTACACACACAAACACACATACACAGAAACTCAGGATACTTTGAGTACAGTGTTTTTGCCATAAGCATCTTCACTGCACAACTAATTGGCCATAAGGCAATTTTGCTGTAGATGATAAAATATCTGGTTGACAGTTTGGTTTCATTTCTCCATTGATGAAGTTCTCTCAGTACTCTCATTTTTATATTATATAAATCTCAGCCCTCATAATGGTCTACAGCGATGAGAGTAGACGTGGTGGTCTTAAAATAGTGGATAACAACAAAGTATAAAGCCAGACGGCAAAGCAACATGTAAAACCAAATTGCATACTATAGTACAAAATGACAACGTATTTTGGTTTGCAAATCCTTCCGTAAGTTTACCAAGCTATGGCAAATATAAAAGAGGTGGCTACTAATTCACAACAGTGTTGGAAAGAATTATCAGTTCTTTAGTTGGAAACTGACATCTCTCTTAATGAAGAAATTTTAGCAAGAAAGATAGTGCAACGCCAAATTGACCAATCAACAAGCAAAAACAACCTATATTATGTACTAAAGACTTTGAAGACAATATATTTTCATTTTTTGCAAGTTTTTACATCTTGTTATTAATCTTTCAAATTTCATTACATCTTTTTTAATATCCTTCTTTTATTTTTTATTCTTTTATCATTTTTGGAGAAACTGCCTTATGGCCAATTAGTTGTGCAGCACAAATGTTTTCAGCAAAAATGCTTATGGGGGAAATAATTAGAACCAACACATTCATCTGTAACTCACAACCTACCAATCTTAAACACTTAAAAACACTTCATATCTTTATGAACATACATTTCTTCTTCATACGGAAAAAAAAAACCAATATAACTGCTTTCAAACATTAAAAGTAAAGTGCTGACATATATCCAACTGATGATTCATACAGGAGTGCTATAAAACTAAAACAAAAACATTTCATAAAAAGTTACAGATGCTCCTCTGAAAATATTACAACCAGGTTTTTAAAATATACATATTTCAGGGTTAAAAGAAATAAGCAAACACTAACCAAAAAGGTTTAAGAACTTATAAAAAAAAAAGCAAACAAACAAAAAGAAAGCAATCATCTAGAGAGCTAAGGTTCTGAAAGATCATGAACACATCAGAAATTACAGC
This sequence comes from Pteropus medius, assembly GCF_902729225.1. Lineage (NCBI taxonomy): Eukaryota > Metazoa > Chordata > Mammalia > Chiroptera > Pteropodidae > Pteropus > Pteropus medius. The sequence goes on along the minus strand of NW_024355205.1, from coordinate 1,651,773 downwards.
AAGCCGATAAAACTTTATTTGGCCACTGTTTTTTATTTTCTGTATTTTACATGATGTTTGGACATCTTAAAAAGTTTTCTGGCCAGGGAGAGATGCTCATCCCAAGACTAGCCCTTTCTTAGAGATACCAAAAGACTTGGCCAGGAGTATGTCTCATATATAAACCAACAATTCCAAGTCGACAGCCCCAGCCATCTCCTTATCTAACTCTCACACACAAACCAGTGGTTCTCCTGCCCTAAATCATCCCAGGGTCAGGTACCAGACAACCAGAGACCACCCCTATAGACTAAATCCTGCTGGAATTATTCAAGCATGCCAATCCTAAACTGTTCACCCTGCCCTGCCTTGCCTTTCCCTTGAATACCCTAATAACAGCTCTGGCCCAGGCCTTCTCCTTACTCGCATCTTCTGCCACCTGACCAAAACCTAATGCTTACACTCTGTGACCCTGAGTGGCATGCATGATCCCCTCTCTGGGACCTGTGAGTATAATAAACTTCTTTCCAAGTCTTGTTCTTGTTTCCTCGTGTGGCCAAAACAAATTTACCATACCATATCCAACACATACATTCATAGAATTGCTACTATTAGCATACAAAACAAATTCAAGAATATGGATATCCAAAATATTATAAATTAAGTACTAATCACTAGATGATTATCTGAGCCAACAGAATTGAGCTAAATAATTTACAACTTAAGTTAACATAAAATGGAAATCCTTTTTCTCAATATTACTATTCAAACCTAAAGCATTCTGATTTCTTGCCTGTGATACAAAATTTTGTTCCAATTCTAATTCTACACTGACAGCAAAGCAGCTACTTATCTCTCTATATACTATACTACTCTTCTTCCATTCCTTCTAAAGCAGAAGGATATCAGAAAACAAAAATCAGGCTCTACTTCTTGCCTCTAGAAAGTCCACAATAATACATCAACCCCTTCAGTTTTGTAATCTCTCAAAGAGCTATATAAATACACAAGATCTTAAATTAAGGCCTGGCGATGTGTACTAAAATGGCCTTCAATTTCATTTAATTCATTTGTCTTGCCTTCTACATAATAATTAAGACAATAAAACTAAGATCAACAAAAGCATACTACTAGTTTGAGGGTTCCTCTAAAAACTTTGTTAAACAATGTCATCTGCAGTTAATTACATCAACAAAAACAAATAAACATAACTTGGTTTCCTGCCTTTTTAAAGTAGCCCATTGTACTGCTAATTGTAGGGTAAGGAAAAGACTTTATTACATAATATGTATAAAACAAATCCTACTGTTTACCTCATAGGTACTAATTTATGACTCTAGTAAAGTAAAAATTTTGGTTAATAAAATTCTTTACATTGCAATCTATATTTAAAATCTTCTTATTTTTCAGTATGTCCCTACAAAATTAATGAACAATGAAAAGCAGCAATTCTAAATCATGTAAATAAGTTAGTAAGAAACTGCTTCACATTTCAATTGTTTAAACTTCACAGATACTATCCATTATACCAACTATGGAGACTAAGATATATTTTACTGTTTGGTTTTTCAGCGATAACATTTCTCTTCACAAGTGTTATAACTTAAAATTTATATCAGAATTTTAAGATTTTTTTCATAGGAAGTCTACAATTTTTAATATTAAGTAGAAAAAGTGTCTTTATTTGTATCATATAAGAATTTTGAAAAAGAAAAATTATATCAAAAATGAAGACAAACTAAGTGGAACACAAGACTGAACAGACACCACAGGAAAAATATGTAACAGAATAGAGAAAATTTTTTAAAGAAGAGAAAAAATGGGATTTGCCTTTCTATAGAAGTTAGGCAAAGAAAATCCAACATACAACACTCTTAACTGGAGTTCCCCAAAAAGAAATCTATATAATGGAATAGGACAAATGTTAAAAATGATCATACAAGAAACATTTCTGGAAAAAAAAAAAAAGAAAACTTCAACCTGTTATTTAAGGCCACACATGAAGGTTAACACCAAGACATATTCTAAGTACTGATACTTTAAAAAAAAAAATCTTTGGGCATCTAAACAAAAGACCAAGTTTCCTGTAAGGAAAAAATGGCTTAACAACTTTTCATATCCAAGTCCATAGAGCTCACAAGAAAATGTAAGCCATGGATTTTATATTCAAATATAATGGGTATAATAATCACAAGCAGTTATGAACTATGGAAAATGTAAATAATATTGTTCTCATGAGCTCTTCCTGAGCTCTCTAGTGAAGAATGAGCTTCAGACAACCAAAAAACCTAAAAGAAGCTTTGTAAAAAGGTCTGGTGGTAACTATTAAACATATAGAATTTAAAACTAACACTAAATGATGAGGTAACAGAGTTGTGCATGAAAATGTTATGTGTTTTTACAATATAGATATAATACAATTAACAAGATGGAGAAGAGGAGAGCTTACCAAAAAAGGCATGAACTATCAATACACTGGACTATCTAAATGAATCTCAAATATATCATTTGTTAAATGAAAAAACACCATACTTAAAAGGTTACATGTATATGACATTTCCATTTATGACATTCTGGTTTCAAAAATAAAAACTATAGGAATAGAAAACAAATCAGTGGTTGTCAGGAGTTAGGGGTGTGAGGAGGATTTGATTATAAAGGGGCAATAAGAAGGAATTTGGGGAAGTGAGGGAACTATTCTATATTTCCATTGTGGTGGTTCTTACATGATTGTATGCATTTGTTAAAACTCATAAAACTACACATCCCTCTCAAAAAAGTGAATTTTACTGCACGTAAATCAATAATAAATTTTTAAATGCCAAAAAAACAGAGAGCAACGTAAGTAAAGAGGTTACTCTAATTCCTTTACTGTTCATAACAGAGAATGTATTAAAAAGAGGGGAACTGCAGGTATTAGTATAAAAGTTTCTAAACGTAAAAATATACTAACTTTCCCCCCACTATACAGCAAAGAAAATAAACCACATCAGAAAAAAACAAAATTCAAAGTGACAAAAATGTTTAAAGTTTCTTCCTTTAAAAGCACTAGTGTCACCAGTTACCTGTGATATACGTTCAGAGTTTTCTATGTCATTATTTGCTTATATTTTCAAAAGGAAATAACGAAGAAATTAATCAAGAACTAATAAAAATAGTTACTGGCTGAGGAGGGTATGGGGAAGCAGGAAAAAAAAAAAACAGTAAGGATGAAATGAGTCTTAGGTGATGTGCCATCTTGTAGTTTTAATTTAGGAACAATGTAAATGTTTAAATGTTTTACATAAGAAAACAGCAATCTCTAAAAATGAAAGATAAACTGAAATCAGTGACACTAATAATATGCCAATAGGCTGCAAAACCGTAGAGAAAAGAATTACTTCAAATGACCATAAAGCACATTATTTTGACCATATATCTTTAGTGGAATATATTCTAAAAACAAACAAAAAAACTGTAAATCAATCATATGCATGAATATAAATGCTGAATCCTCAAAAAGCCATGAGAAAAGTGCAGCATTTTTCTTTTAAAAGTTGTTGGCACAAATCTCTACTTTTTCCTAATTAAAATGTGAAGTTTTTATTTAGACTTGGTACTGTATTAAATTTCAACCAAAGATTATAATTTTTCCATTCTTCTATATGCCTATGTAATTTCTAATTATGTAGTTTGACTCGGTTGTGAAATGTCACTTAAAAAAAGCTAAAACCAAATCTAGAATGTTGCATTATAAGAGTAAGAATATAATAAATGCGTAAAAAAAAAAAAATCACATAGTATTTAATCAATATTTTTTTTAGCAATAATACTGGTATTTTAATTTAGAAATATATAGTTACATTCTAGGAGAAAGCAAATTAAAAAATCATGTCAGTAACATTAGAAACAAAGAATTTCAGAGTAAGAAAAAAAGAGATACAAGTGTAAAATTAGAAAATTTAGGTAAAACTGATTTGGAAACTCTGCAATTTACTTTGAAATGCATTAAACAATTAGATGGAGTGATGGATGAACAGATTTGGGATAAAGCGAATACAGCAAAATCCTAACTAAAATCTAGGTGGTGGATATACAGGAGTTCACTGTATTACCTCTTCTGTATGTTTGAAAATGTTGGGGAGGAAAACTGCTTAGATTCTGCTCTAAATCACAAAAAGAGCAATGCTGGGATGAACTTCAACTCTTAACCAGCCTGTGCCTCCACCCCAAAACCAATACTATTCTATAATCATTTTAAATATTTCAATTAGTTCACCAGAAAAACCTACCCAACTGCCATATCATCCATGAAAAGTCAAAAGGTTTAGAACCAATAGACCATTTCTCTTTATTTTGGAACACTTACTTTCACCTGATTCCAGCAGTATGCAAATAGCAAGCATTTGATATATCTGATATATTTTGAGATAAACAAAAATAGACTGATTAAAAACTACTTTTCTGGGTTTGCAAAACTGAAATATGACTTCAAGTAATATATTCGTTATTAACAAAGCTATATAACCTTAAGGTTATACTGAAGGTTTACAGGTATCTTCAAGAACCTTATTAAAATGAGATTTTTCTCTCTGAATTTTTAAACTAAATACATTAAGTTGAAGGTATAAGTAGTGGTACACATGAGATTAATATATTTTAAAAATCTATTTTATGTGATTCAGATACATCTTAAACCAATTTTTCTTTTTTTTTAGACTAATGTTAAAATTTTTTTGAATAGAGGAAAAAAGGCTGAGAGAATATACCCCAAAATGTCGACTATAGTTTATTATGTATGGGTGGTACATACTAAACTATATTCCAGATGCTTTTAAAAATAGTTAAAAGATTCCAGATGCTTTTAAAAATAGTTACACTTTTTAATATTTCACAGGATTTGTTTGATTTCCCCTTTTGCATTAAGAATGCATTACCTTTTAATTATAAAAAAAAAAGGTTCTTAAATCCATATTCATTTGCTAGGTATAAAATAACTAACTGATGGAGTAAGGGGTAAGGGTGATTTGGGATTTCAACGACAAAGATAACCAACTAGAGTATAATTTAAGAATGTGATGGTTTCATAACTTTAGGCCACTTTTCCCACATTCAAAGTGCAGTACTTTGTAATGGATAATACCCTTCATCTTTTAGGTGCTAGTTTTAAGCAAGGGAATGAGCAAGGGTACTTTGTTAAATTATATTTTCTTCACCAAAAATGCCACTCCTACCATCTTTGGTGGTTTCAAAACACAGGCAAAGAAGTACTCAGAATCCAAGATTCAGTTCATTACGTAAATAGCAAGTACCAACACGCTGTACAAGCAGAGAGCTGGCGGTATACAGAAGAAAAGATGTTATCGCTACTCAGCTCCACTCAGTCAACATATTTATCCAGCATCTATTTTGTGCCTCACATTGTTCTATGCGCTGAGGATACAGTACTGAACAAAATGAACCAAAAACCCCTCCTGCTTCTCTTCACAAAAGTTGGTTTTCATTGCTACATCCTACCTGGCAGTATTATTTTTCTGAAAGGATCAAGAATTATTGTTTTCCACAAGAGCAACACAGATAACACAGTTTACTGGCTCCATTATCTCCATTCCTTACCCTAAGTCTTTGACACACTGTACTCGCTTCCATCCCATCTTTTAGGAAATTGCTATAATAAGGATTAACAATCTCTAAGTGACAAACCAGCAGACACTTCAATTCTTTTAACTGACTTCCTTTGCTTCCAACACACAATACTCTCTAGGATCTTCCTTCTAAACTCTTTGACCATTACTTCTCAGAATCTTTGGCTAAATTCTCTCCTCTTATATATGTTATAAATATGGTGTTTCTCGTGCCCATCCTAGACCCTCTTCTTTTTTAATGTTATATATCAATTCCCATTTCTTCCATAACTTACATTCTGATGACTCCAAAATCCACCTACAACTCTGCTCTCTCCCCTCAATCCTACTTATTTTTAGTCAATGGCTTGCTATTGCCATTAATTCATCATCTGAATGTCCCACAGCAATTCAAACATTATTCCCATCATTTGCAACTTCGAAGCTCCATTTCCCTCCAGTACTTTTTTATAAGCCACAGCACCATCTATCTAATCAATTGTCTAAGCCAAAAATCTGGAAGTCATCCTTAACTCTCTCTCTAAACAGCTATCCTCACCACTCCCACATCCTAATCAAGTTTTTTTAAACATCCTAATTAGCTAAAAATCTGTCTACTTTTCTAACTCCACTACACAGATTAGGACCTCAATTTAAAATATTAGCCCGACACATCTTCGATGTCAGTCTCAAACTTATTTTCCATATTACCATCACAATAACCTCTCTACAATGCAAATCCAATTGTTATCATTCCCTTGCTTAAAACTAGCACCTAAAAGATGAAGGGTATTATCCATTAGCATTAGAAGTCCCTCATGATCACCTCAACAAATTCCTTCCACAAAACTTCTTGCTGCTCTTTCTTCATCAGCAACAGCAGCATTAAGTATGTGCACCAGGCACTCTAATAAAGTCCTTTAAATGAATTATTTCATCTAGTCTTATGAGGCTGGCACTATTATTTCCATTTTACAGATGAGGAAACAGTTTGTCAGAAAGTTCAAGGCCACATTACTAATACGTGGCAGAGCCAATTAAGTTGACGGTATAAGTAGTGGTACACATGATTCAAATCTCCATCTATTCAATCCCAAAGTATTTCACTATATTACTTAGCAAATGGAACAAACCAGCGTCTAAAACAGCTATTCATCTTTATTCATCTTTAAAAACTGTGCTCATAGACTGTATCTGGAGGGATTCCTAGGAACTTAGTCTTAAGAGAGTAAATGGGTGGCTGAAGGACAGGGAAGTGAAAGAGACTTGTTACTTTCTTCCTCTTCCATAACTGTATGCAAGCTTTCTATGGAGGCTTCCTTTATCACCACTTCATCTTCAGAAAGAGTTGGTTACTCCCTCCGCCATACTTCTTCTGTAGTTTGATCATATATCTATTATTATATATTTTTTATTCCATTATGTATATTTTATATTATATTTATTTATTGACCTGTTGATTTCCCTTCTTACCTGCAAACTTCTGAAGGGCAGGACTCTGTCTTGGCCAATTCATCCTTGTAAATCCTAGATTACTAGCACAATACCTGGCGCATAATAGGTACCCAACAAATTAAACCACCTCCTCCTCTTGTATTTTTTTTATCTCTATCAAAATCCATGCCTACTCTTATAGCCTAACTCCTATCTCTAGGCATCTTTCACATTGTCATCACAACTGCATGCCCTCCCCACCCAGTACTGCCTTTCTATAACATGTATTGCTGCCCTACTCAAAAAGACTAAAGGCTTCCTACTACCTATAAAGTATTCCACCTTAGAACTATCATCGAGGCTTCAATTCTCCCGTAAACTCTTCACTATAATTCAAGTCTCCAGCAATAATGAGCCACATACCTCAGCCAAAGACATCATACAGTTCCCATGAGACTAGTCCAGCTATTTATCACAGTTCGCAGTAATTTTCCCCTACAAAGCCTCTCAAATTCTATCAAATACTACTTCCTTTATAAATCTGTTTCCTTGTGCTAGAATTAATCATTCTCTCCTCAGTTCTCCCCTATACTCTCTCATTCTTACAGTACTAGTATATTTTAATCTAGAGTTATTTGCATGTCTGCTCCATGCCCTGCCCCACTGTACCCTCCAAATAATGGATTCAATATTCCTTGAAGGCAAGGGCCAACATTCAGTTCACTGAATGCATTTATTGAGTTTCTACTAAGTGCCAGATCCTCTACTAGGAACTATGGGTAAGATAGAGATGAATAATTTCTTATTTACACTTATTCAGCTGTGACAGTTACACATTCAGTGATATTTGTTGTTAATATATCGCGCTTCCTAATGTCTTTGTTCACATTTTCCATCTGTGTTTCCATTTGCTGCTTATTATCAATTGAAACTAGAAGACCCTTTAAAGCCTTGTAGAGCTAGATGGAGAGAAAGGCTTTTATTTCTTTTTCCACATCCCCAAGAAATAATCCAGAAAGTTAGCAAGCACAGAAGCAACACTCTGAAGACTGCCCTTTATCGACAGCAGAATTATTTAGGAATAGAACAGATACTGGATTACTTGCTGGTTTCTCCTGAATCACTGGCAGAGTAGCATCAATATTTTGTTTGAAGAGCTAAAAATACTGTACTCATCATAAATATTAATTCTAAAAATTTTCAAATAAAAAATTTATTTTCTCTCACATTTAGAATTAATTGTATCTCCACTGCCTTTATTAGTATGCATAATTTAAAAGTTGAAGGAAACTCCTGAATTGAAAGTACATTCATGAGACACAGACTTCTTTTAGAAATTCACTTTGACAGTGAACAATCACCAACAAGAACACAAAATAGATATATGCCCTTTAAATATGTCTCCTAAAAAATATTACACAGATAAGGTGCCTTTTTATTGTTGTGAAATGAATTAGAACTTTATTTTTAAATTAATCACATTTAAACAAGCTACTTTGTCCTAAAAAAATTAAGCTTATTTTGCTAAATATATACAAAAATTACATTTAGGTTAAATGAAAATTCAAGGCAGAAAACAAAACATTATTTCTCTCACTCAAAAGCAACTTCCTTCAAGCCTTATTTCTTAGGCAATAAACAAAAACAAGCAACAATCATTAGTTATATTCCTAATTTTCCAAGGCAGACCTAGAAATAATGCATATCAGATAAATTAAGAGGCAATTCATGGACCTAGAGGTTATTATGCTGAGTGAAATAAGTCAGACGGAAAAAGAAAAATACCATATGATTTTACTCATATGCAGAATCTAAGGAACAAAAAGAGCCAACTAATCAAAGTTAGAAACACAAATACAGAGGACAATATGGTGACGGACAGAGGGGAAGGGAGTAGTGGGGGAGAACGGGGTGAAGGGTTAAAGAAGTACAAATTAGTAGTTGATAGATGGTAACGGGGATGGGGAGCACGGCATAGGAAATGCAGTTAGCATTAATATATTGGCTAGGTGGAAACCTAGAGGAGAGGAGGAGCAATTTAGGGGCATCGTTTTATAAACTATATAAATGTCTAACTAATGTGCTGTATACCTGAAACTAATAAAACAATTTAATTAAAAAAATGAAAATAAAAATAAACACTCCTAATGATAAGCATATTCAGAGACATAACGGGATCCTAAATTTTAAGGAAAATGTTAAGGGCAAGCTCTCCACTTTCCTTTAAAGTTAGCATGGGGTTATAGAAAGAACATTAGGCTGGGTGTCAGAAGATAATTGTAGTCCTGCTCTACCACTACTCACTGTAAGAACCTAGACAGTATGTCACTTAATTTTACCTGACTTCACTTCAGTCTCTGTATTTACAGAGTATACTGAATAGTACCATCTATATATTTATATAATCGATATCTATAGTTTTATAAGTGTACATATGATATATATGTGTGCATGTGTATGTAGATGCAAGTACAGCATGAATGTTCTCTAGAATGCAGATGCTACTTTGTTCTTTTAGCATAAAATTTATGTGGTATAATCAAAAAAAAGAGGCAATTCATAAACAAATTTTGCTATTTCATGAGAAAATTTGCTGGAATGACAATTTCTCTTTAAAAAACTGAGATCTTGGACCCAAATATATATTTACCTGTCCTCATCTTGGATAAAAACACTATCTAAAAGAAAATTCAATTGTAAATTAAGTATAATAAGCTCTCAGATAAGCATGCACCACTACAAATGAAAGGTGACCAACAGTTGCTCTTTCTGGTCCATTCTTTACAAAATACCTCTTGATACAGTTAAATACATCTCCAGAAATATATACTTGGCCAAAATTAGAGAAAGGACTTGCTTTTCTTCTACGCATTTACTGTCCTTCCCTTCCAAAAGCATTGGGTTTGACCTAGAACTTTTTTCAAAAAGTTTACAAGAGAGAGAAATAAAATCTGACCAAAGAAATACAACAGACTTCTCCAAGAATATACAGGAGGTAGGTACTGTTTCTCATCCATTCATTTATTCATTCATATGAATGCTAGCTATAAATTAAGTACTGGAGTTACAGAAATATAAAATAGTCCCTTGCCATTGAATCTGTGAAGTTATATATCACCAAAAGACAGACAATTAAAACAATACAGATGTTATAATTAGCTTGCCCAAAATGTAAAGGAAGCATAGAAAAAGGCACAATCCTATTTTAGGGAGGAGAAGGTGCCACAAAAAAGGTACCTTTGCACTAGGGCTCGAAGAGTAGTTAAGCTAGGCAAATGGAGTAAGAGACAAGAGAAGGTGAACATAAGAAGTAGCACCAGAAATATGAGCCAGTATGTCCGGTCAGAGAACTACAAACATGACCTTATGGCACCACATACCTGTCAGCTACCAGGTGCATTTTTTGCAGGTATAGATTGTGATTTCTTAACCATTTCCACTGTTGTCAACAAATGATTACTATCAAAACAAATTACTGAGTTTGTTGGGGAAAAAAGGGCGGGTGGGGGTAAATAAAAACTAAAGATTCTCCAACATCATTACTGATTGGGGAAATATAAATGAAAACCACAAGAAACTACTAGATACTTATTATAATTGCTAAAAATTTAAAACACAAAAACATGACAATAGCAAGTGCTACTGAAGAGGCAGAGCAACAGGAACTCTCATACACTGCTGATGAGAATTCAAACTAGTACAGACACTTTGCAAAACAATTTGGCAGTTTCTTGTAAAGCTAAAATCGCACCTAACAACGCATCCAGTAATCCCACTCCTAGATATTTACCCAAGTGAAATAGAAACTCATTCACATATAAACCTGTTTATAAATGTTTATAGTGGCTATATTCCTAATTGCCAAAAACTGGAAACAACCCAGTCCTTCAGCTGAAGACTGGATAAGCAAACTGTGGTTGGTTCATCAAATCAGCAATAAAAAGGGCTGATCTACCAAGATATATTTAACAACAGGGATTAATCTCAAATGTGTTCTACTGAGTGAAAGATGCCAGACTTAAAAGGTTACATACTATATGATTCCGTTTATAAACCATTCCAGAAATGGCAAAACCAAAGAAACAGAAAACTAATCTGTGGTTGCCAGGGGCCAGAAATAGGAAAGAGTTGTTTACAAAGGGTTATGGAAGAATCTGGGGTGGGGGCAGGATAATGGAACTGTTCTATATATTGACTGTAGTGGCAGTTACATGACTGTACACGTGTAAAAAACTCACAGACTTACATGCTAAAAATGATAAATTTTACTGTACGTGAAATATACCTAATTTTAAAAATTAAAGAAAAAAAAGAATAAAGGATCCCAGCAACAAAGGGATAAGACTGAAAAATTAGAAAGGAGTTAGTTTTCATGAAGAATCCTGCTAAAAAGCTGTAATCGTAGAACTAGCTCAAACTGACCCTATCCTGTTTTTAACAAGATACTGAATTGTTTTTCAGACACAACAGAACAAAACTGCAAGTCATGCAGTGGAAGCCTGGGCAGAGGAGAGAATTTTGATCCCCCAATTACATCTGGAATCAAAGGACCTCCAATCCCACAATGAAGTTATCAGGAAATACCACAGGATAGATCCAATGATTTTGGGTAATTAGTTCTAACCAGAGATATGTACCAAAATTCCTTGAGGAGCTTTCTCAAAATGGCTATCTTGCCCAAGCTCTACTTCTGAAAAATACTGATCCAGGAACGTTGAGGGTAAGGCCCAAACTATTTTTAATAGTCCCATAAGTGATTCTCATTAACAGATACAAAGACAACACACTGATTACAAGTTATAAAGCAGTGATATAAAAGTTGGTTCCAGGATCTATAAGGAGTCCTAATTGGAAACTTCTAAACCACATCCTAACCCTCAGAAACTGCCTCCAATTGTGAGTGTACAAACACACATTTTCCTGATCTAAACCTGAAATTCTAAACCCCAACCCCTGTAAAACGCCATGAATTTCTGGGCTTTAGCTGGCTTTAAGAAGATTTAACTTCTCAGCAGACTTCAGAAAAAAAGACGGTGTAAGAAAAGGCATGGAAAATGAGTCACTGTCTATTGTCTAATTCCAATTCTCCATTTTACTGACAAATTTACCAGAAAAAACTTGGTTAATGTCACCAAACATTAGCTTCAACTAGTATATAACCAAAACCAGATCCAACCTGTTATACTAGCATATTCAGATTCCACTTTTCCAATTACCAAAATTTCCAAGATTCCAATTTTCCAATTACATCATAAACATCACGAATCAAAACAAAAATAATCACCCAAGAACAACAATTTTCCCCACCAAAGTTTACACTTACCCATCTCTTCCCTTACTGACAATTTTTACTTCAAAATAATAAATCCCACAGGCTGCTGGTATTGGGTGTGTGGCACGAACTGATGCTGCATCTTTTGGAGTTTTGCCATGACCTGCATATAAAACAGAAAGGAAAAAATTAAATGAGATATTCAAATGAAAATCTTAAATAATTCGGGAACAAATATAGTTTTTACAATGATATATACATTTCTGCTTCGATCAATACAAATAATTAAAGACTAATGAAACATTTATCATCACAATTAAACCAATATGCAAAATAGCCCAAGTGAGCCATGGAATTCTTCACACATTACTAGTTTTAATAAAATTTCAGAATCTGAACACACCAAACCTAGCAGTCCTTTATGAAAATTAAAGTATTTTAGAATAGACAAATTTTTAAGAGGAAAAAAGGCTGCATTTGAAGAACATGATGAGAATATGATCTTAATTTTATTAAAACAAAATTTGCATATTATTATAAAATTCCTAAACACTCTTCTGCCCAATGGCCTTTTTAAGCCAGAAGAATCTGTATCATAGAGTATATTTTTAAGTGAAATTTTATACAATTAGACTGAATTGGCAACACCGCTTTCTTACTTTAAGAATTTTTAATTTTGTTCTTTGACATATCATCATTAATTCTATATAGAGCCTGATTCATAAAATTTCTTTGGTCAATTGTAGCCTGAGAAATATATCTGATCTCTAGTTGTATTTTCTTTCTTTTTAAAGAATATAACACCATACCATTGCTGACATCTTTAGGAAATCTTAGATAATGCCTTCTAAACTTTTTACATTAGCTATTCCTCCTTTTTATCCCAGAGGGTTTCCTTCACTCAAAATCACCTTCCCTGTCTTTTGCTCAAGCAACAAATTACCTTGAAAGCTAGCATGTAATCAAAATCAAGTAAACGAGAGATAATATGCCCATATAACCACAGAAGATTAAAGACAGAAGCTGAAGTCGCTGGTCAGAAAGTACTCAAAGAGAGTGAATGAGACAAGCCTCCACAATTCCCAAAAAGGCTGTATGAGAAACAATTCTCTAAATCATTATTCAGGTGTTTTAGTTAGATGTGTTTTACCCAAGATTTCATTAATCTTTCAGTCATACTATAACGATATCTTCACAAGTAGCCGAATGCCCTTAAAATCGACCATGATTGTTTCAAAAATAAACCTTTTAAGTCAAAAATTATGTCTTATCCATATAATAACTATCACAAACCAATGACATATTTTCCCTTACCATATACTTTATCAAATTACCAATGCATACTCTATCATTAAACGGTTAAGTGTACACTTCCAATGGAAATAAGCGCATGTTCACATAGCCTAAAAGAAACTGACTGAACTCAACCACTCCTTTCTATTACCATGAAAACTTGTGTTCATAGATGTTTTAAGTACATGTACCATGAGCATAAGTAAGTACTCACTGGGAAGCAGTAAACCTGGCTAGGAAGATAAAAATGGAAACAGCAATATACAGATACCCCTAAAACTGCTTTAAAATATGCAGATAATAGATATACGCCAAGCTAAGTAAAAAAATAAATAAAAATAACGGCACAAATTTGCAGAATGACACCAGTCACTTTTTAAAAATAGACATTTAATAAATCATGGTTTCAGCAAAACATCTTTTTCAGTAAAAATATGTTAAAATAACTGAGTAGCCTGGGGAAAGGTCATGTATACTAAATGCATTTTAAAAATTTAGACAGTCAAATATAAATCCAAAGAAAACCTTAATTAACCCTGGAGTCCTAAACTAACTAGCTTTTATATTTGGTTTTGGTTTTTTGGAAGGGAAGTAACCAAAATTTTTAGGGATAAGGTAAACTCAAGGTCTACTTAATAATAACAATAAGAACAAATGATATTTAACATACATTTAATACTATGTGAAAGGCACTGTTTAAGATAATTATATTTATTAACTCATTTAGTATTCAAAACAACTTACTAAGTAGGTATTATTTATTTTTATTTCAGTTGAAACTAAAGGAAGATAAAACAACTTGTCCAAGGTCATACTGCTGTGTGAGAATTCCAAACCAGCATTTGTGCTGGGATTTAAATTCAAGAAGCCTGATCCAGTGCAGCTCTGAACCCACATGATTTAGTTACAATGAGGATGTTGAGATCATTTCATATGTATTCCCATCTCCTATCTTTGCTACTTCTATGGAAAAAGGAAAAGAAAATATTTAGAGTAAACAGCCTCTCAAAAGTACTAGGTGCTTCTGTACAGATTTTTCTCATTCGATAGCTATGAAATAGGTATTAACTTCATATTTAAAAATGGAAAGATTCTTACAGGTTATATAACTCGCCCAAAATTAGTAGAATCATGTGTTAAATCCACGTACGAATTAAAATCCCCTACATTTTTCCATTACGCAAAAATAACTGTAAAAAACTACACAATCATAAATCTTCAAGGTTCTATTATATTCATTATTATGCTCTACTAAGACATTGTAGAAAAATGTTAAAAGGATTTGTTTCATTTTTAAATTAAATTTAAAGACTTAGGAAAAAGTCTGGATGCCAGATTAAAAGGACTCATACTATTTCTCAGGTGAGACCAGTAATATCAGAATGAGGGGCCTATTTCTAATAATGCTCATCAGCAGGAGGTTTATTACCTTAAATTCTGTAGTGACCAAAAAACAACCTCACACTACTAAAGTGTAAACTTTTAAAACACGAAGTCTTCAATTTAAGTGTTTTCTACATGGCTCAAGAAGAAAATACATTTATTGTTTCAAAACTCTAAGGCCAGCAAGGTTAGCTCTTTCTATTCAAATAACCTGTAGACTGCATTTCACTGAAATGAAAATGATCTGAATAAAAAGCCCACCTTCCATCCCTCTCCACTCTCTAACATGCAGCCAAGTGCCTTTCTCGGGATATAAATCAGCCTTCCTTGTACTACTATCCCTCAATACAATTGCAATTCCTTCTTAAAAGCCTACGAAAAAGATCAACTTCCTGAAAACCTTGTTTGATCTCACCATCCTCCTGCATTGTCCAACTCTTTCTGTTCCAGCCACATTTGCTGGGCCAGTCTTTGCTCAAACAATTCTCTCTACTGGAGAGCTCTACCCTTCCTTCTCAGCCTGGTTAGGTCCTACTCATCCTTTAGATCTTAGCCCAAGCTTCACCTCCTCAATTATTCATTCTCTAACCTCTCAGCCTTGGTCTAACCTCTTTTTTATATGCTCTCATAGCAAAATGCTTCTTTCCTATATTAAACATTAACACACTTTATACTTGTGATTTTGTTTTTGCATTTTAATTCCTACTGACATCCACTCTAACTTCAATCATTCCTTCCTGGAGCCACACTCTAAATTCTGACATCACCTGAAACTATTCCACCTCAGAAATAAATTCTCATAAAATCTGTTCTGCTACAAAACACACTTGAATACAAATTGTGTATCTTGATACAAATTAGCTCATATGCACTTGATAAATACGGGAATGATGTCAGCATAATAAAGAAGTCATTTAGTTGATAACACAACTTTTCCCGATACATTAATGAATTAAAGAGAAAATTTTAGCAATAAAATAAAAGGCTCTAAGTCAAAAAAGGCTGGGATTCCTACAGAAGTACATTCCTATAATGCCCAATGTTTAGTGGCTTCAGAAACTGCTATACCTACCACTATCTAAAGCCATCTGGGGAAAATTCAAATGCAGTACAGATCAAAAAGTGCTAAGATAGTTCATCTTTGTTTAGATCAGTATGGACTCATGCATCTCATGCATATTTATTTTATACTTTGAGTTATAATTCAATACTACTTTATTTTGTTGCTCAAAAGCTACTGGAAGCTTTTTCAGTTGGCTCCTCTGGCACTCCAACATACTTCCATTATGTGTTTTTTTTGTTTGTTACTTTCTGGTACTATAAGATGCTAGAGGCTCATCTTGTATATTTCCTGTCCCAGAGGCTCATCTTGTATATTTCCTGTCCCAGTACTAAAATCAGCCATTTCTCCAAGGAGCCCTGGCTCTTTTTACTGCCAAGTGGCATTAGAATGCATGCTCAAGGTACTAGGCGTGCTTGTTGTTACTTTTAGGTCCTCTCTTTGACAAAAGCAAGGAAATATATGTATGTAAACTAAACCCCTCTATATACACATATCTGTATTTCCATATGTAATCATCTGTGTCAATATTAAACTAAATACAAGTTCATACTTTTGTCTCCAACTCTAATCCATTATCATATGCATCATTCTAACCTCCTCCCCACCCTCAATTTCCTTATTTGTAAAATTCCACTCCACGGTAAGAGACCCAGCTCCCACCAGCTGCCATCCATTTATTTAATTGTTCAGTTCTGGTATAACTGCATAGCAGTATCAGAAATGTTAACTCATATCCCCATGGAATATGACTTTATCAACAAGGGTTCAGTGCTTATGTAGTTTATTTTACCTTTAGTTTTACAGACTCCACTGATTTCTAGTTACTTAGGTCAGCACCTTTCCCCTCGCCTTCTCTGAGGCTGTTTCATACAATTGTAAAAGATAGTGTGGTCACATGTGCATTCTCTCCTGGGATTTTCCCCTCTCTTCTAAGTAATTTTTTAATTTGTATACGTTAAGGTTCACTCTTCAGGCTATAAAACTCTATGGGTTTGATAAATAAACACAGTGTCACGTATCCACAATTACAGCATCATATAGAATACTTTCACTGCTCTAAAAGATCCCCTGCTTTGCCAATCCCACCCTCTCTCCTCTCAAGCCCCTGAAAACAACTCATCTTTTTACCATAGTTTTGCCTTTTCCATAATGTCAATTTCCATAAAGCCAATTATAATGGTTTCGATATAACTAAAATCATACAGTATATAATCTTTTCAGACTGGCTTCTTTCACTTAGCGATATGTATTTAAGACCCATTTTGTCTTTGAAAGGGTGGATAGGTCATTTCTTTATCACTGAGTAATATTCTACTGTATGAATGTACCAGTTTATCCATTCACCTTTTGAAAGACGTCTTGGTTGTTTTGGGCAATTAGGAGAAAACTTACTATGAACATTCACCTGCAGGTGTTTGTGTGGGCATGAAATTTTCAAATCAGTTGGGTAAATACTGAGGAGCTCAACTGCTGGATCATATGGTTTAAAACTATGTTTAGCTTTGTTAGAAACTGCCAAACCATCTTCCAAAGTGACTGTATCATTTTGCATTCCCACCAGCAATGTCTGAGAGTTCCTGTTGCTCGGCATCCTCACCAGCAATTGGCATTGTCAGGTTTTCTTTGGATTTCAGCCATTCTAATAGCTAAAGGTATGCATTTCCTCTCTGTTTAAAAAGAAGCGGAAAAAGGGCTAAATGTTGAATCAGATTTTTATTTTTGATTAGCACTGTCAAGCACTCATATCTCTAAGAAGGAAGCCCAAACCCCAGGGCTTAAGGATGTGAAGAATCAGCAGCCTGTAATATTGGGCACAAAGGCCAGTGGAAATTTAACTGGGCTTGTATTTTATGAGGGCTGTTATTTTTGCAGCACTCTGGTTACAAGGTTCCACAGGTTTAAGTGGTCTGCCCAGCCCTATTTTTCCCATAAGCCTTGCAACTTTTAGAGTGCAATTTTGTGGAAAACTTGGTTTTTCCAGCAACACATTTTTGGCATTATAGCAGAAATGCCTATACCTTCCTCTAGGATGCAACATCCTATCCTCTCCCCTTTCTAAAGACTTCACTTCTACCCTTTCTCTTCAACATCAAGGGAATTCCAATTCCCTGCACCCTTTCTTGGTTTGTTTTTTTTTCTCCTTTTTCCTCATCCAGAAGGGGCTACCTGGTAATTACTTTAAAGCTCCCAAATAAATTTGATTTCCCTCATATGCCTATCCTTTCATCCAACCCAACCAGCAAAACGACAGCCTTAGATCAATATCATAATCTACCTTCCCTACTCCTGCACTGAGCTGAGCAGTTGGCCTCTGATGAATAAAGTCCAACAATCTTGCAAATAGCCACCACTATGAACTAATGATGTCAGTTGGGTTGTCACACTGCTATTATCAACAATACACTCAGAAATCTTTAGTTTGTTTCCCATTCCCCTCGGTGGCTGGTCCACATTTTCATCATTCGCTTTAAGTCCTCTACGTGAACTCAGTGAGTAAACTACCTTGCCTACTTTATCATAAAACGGGACTTAAGTGGGACTCCACCATTATATATGGTCACGTTCTACTCTCCACTCTACTACAAACTAGTCTGTGTCCATACCCATCTTCACTCTACCACTATTATCAGAGAAACAGATGTACTCTCCTCTCCAAGACCATCCTATGCTCCTGAACTGCTTTCCTCCCTCCAAGCCCTTACTGTCAGTCTTCCAAGCTTGTATTTTCATCCTTTCTCCTCAATCTATAAGAGCACAGTATCTCAAAAATGTATACTTTTCAGTGGTTGGTGGTAAGCATAATGAACTTTTTAAAAAACTTTAAGGTAATAAAACAGGTATAGTTACATTTACCTGGCTTGTTAAAATATGTTAAATTTTGTAGACTTTTATTAGGACTCCATACCTTACACCAGCATACTCTCATCTAACTTGTCATTTCAGTTTTACCCACAGAGCCGAATTAAAATGAGACTTACTTAGAAATCATACAATAGTCTCTAACACAGTACTTTCCAAATGGATTTTTAGGGATAATTTTGCTTCTGTGGATTTTCATCTTAAATGCTGCCATTAAAAGCTAATTTCCAGGTACTATGTAACTCCACTCTCAGCCAGTCACTTTAAAAAAAAAAAAAAAAATCCTGCCTTAACCTCCATTCCCCTCTAGATACTGCCTAATCTCTTTCCTCACATATATTTATTAAGAGTAATCTATATTCGCTATCCTCTCTGCTTGGTTCCTTCTGTTTATTCTGATTTTTGCCCCATTATTTAATTCAAACTGTTCTCTCTAAAGTCATGATAATCTAATTTCCAAATCCAGTGGAAAATTTTTTTGTGCCTATAGCACTAAACCTATTTGTTGCACTTGACACTAAAGATCGCTTCCTCATTTCTGATACTTCTCTGCTCAGCCTCTGTGACACCACACTCTCCTCTTAACTATTTCTTCCTGGGTTCCATCTAGTCTTTTGATGTTGGTGTTGCTCAGGGTTCCATCTTTGGCCCACTGCTCTTCTCACTTCACCTGCTCTCGTACACTGAGTTTCAACTACGACCTAGAGGTGACTCCCAAATCAGTTATGATTTAGATATCTCCCAAGCTCAGGGCAATTATGGTCCATGCCAATCTTCCTAGGAGAATCTGCCTCGCACACTGTCCCTACTGAAAAGAAGTGGAGCCCAGACCATCCTCGTGCCAGGAGGATGTTTTGTATTTCATAACTAATCTCACACCCCTTTACCTGATTCGACAAAGGTCAGCACCTGACGTAAAGGCCATCAGGCCACCAATTCACACCGTAGCATATAATAAAAAGCTCTGTAAGAGTGATGACAATTAGGTAGAGGCCAATTTGGTAAGTCTCTTAGGAATCTGAATTAGGAAGGAAAGGATAAGCCAGTCAATGGCGAAAAGAAAAGTAAGAAAACCAGACACTAGTGACTGTAGCTGAGTCATTTTAGCAAGAGGATAAAGTGAAAAGTCATGAACTCCAGCTGTTGTGATTACTTGGAGCCACCTTAACTCCACAAGACCTGTTTCTGTTCTTTCCGTAAACCCTGCTTCTTTGGCTGCTTCTTGTTTCCATGAAGTCAGATTATCACATGGCTAAAATTCCCATCTTTACTCATCTCCAAATATATTGTAATACTTCCTTGCAATCATTATTTGATTCATGGTTCATTGCAAGAACCTAACAGACTAGAAACAAGCATCAGCATTGATCTCTCTCTCCATCATTCTATCACATCCTGACAGTGTTACCATAAAACATCACAAAAGAGTCTGCTCTTCTCCGCCCTTACCACTGACAAAGTTCAAGTCCTTTTTGATATGGTCTGTTTCAACAGCCTTTAAATGAGTTTGCTATTTTCCAGTCTTGTACCCCCTGAATCTATCTTCTAATTAGTTGTAGAATCTTGGCAAAAATGAAAATAAGCCAGTTGCTTCCTATTTAAAATCCTTTAATGATTCCTCATCTCTTACAGAAAAATATCTAAGCTCAATGAAATATTCTATAAGGCCTCTCACGATCTTTTTCCAGCTGCTCCTTGTCACACACTTAAATCTCAACAACCCCAAACTGCTTGTAGATCCAAACAAATGCTTTAATTCTCTACGTCTTTTCAGTTGTAATGCCCAGCCCCTCCTCTTTCCCTGGAGACCACTTATCTTTTAAGACTACCACTGGCCTCGTCCTCTCCTAAAGCTGTACCTGATCCACTAACTTCATCCCTTCTTATGTCAGCCTGGTGTAGATGCTCCTGTCCTCCACAGTACTCTTTGTAACAATTCCCTTACTACACTCACTGTTTTATGTTCTTTGATCTCTCTGAATTCAAAGACAGTATCTCATGGACCTTTGAGTACCCAGAACCTGGCACGAAGTAAACATTCACCAAAAACTTGTCAAATAAATGAAAGAATAAATAAATAGAGAGCAAGGCATATATACAAATTATCTAGCAGAACATGTGCCAGAGCAACTGCTCAATAAATTATCATTACTATTGCCTATTTTTCTGTTAAATAGGATTATTAGATCACATGATTCTTGCAGTTACCAACTGGCATTTTTATAGGTAAATTTCCCAAAATTCTGGCAAAGGGATCCCTGAGAAAAGCTGTTTGGTTTTTAAATTCCTTGATTTTGAGGAGCATTATTACATCACCCCCATAATTTTTTTTTTTTTTTACAGTAGAAAAGTTTTATTAGAAGGGAAAATACACTTCCAGACATGGAAGTGGGCCTGAGCAAGAGAAGCGTGGCTCAAAAGGCGATCACCCACATAATTCTTTTAAGACATTTGTACTGGCAGGCAAATATTTGTTGAGATATCTGTTCAACCTTAAGAAGTGCAAGAAATCAGTGTTAAAGGTCTAATGACTGGTGATATGGAGGGAGAGGGGAGTTAGGCATACCAAAAGTTCAACCTATCTGATGAGATAACTATTATTAATAATGCTTCAATTAAAAAGTACAATTCACTATTTCACTGCTTCCCATCATTCCCAACCTTCACTTACCTTGTGTTTTAAGCCGCCCTAAATCAGTATAATCAAGATGTCTTGACTTTTCCATAGCATTAGTGTGTTCCAGGTGACACTTTTCCCCCAAAGGAAGTACTTTTAATGTCAACTATTCTTCAAAAAGTTCTAAATGTGATCAATGGATTTTACCTATTTGAGATAATTAAGTCTCACACAAATTGAAATAAACAATACGGTATAGTGGAAAGAGCACTAAATTTAGAATCAGTGAAAATTAGTTTTCAATCCTGGCTTGTGATGGGGGACAACCTAACCTCCACGTATTCCCACTTTCTCACATCTAAAATGAGAATTCCACCATCTTGTCCAACTTCCACTTGTATCAAAATGCTTTCTAAAGTATCCAAATAGTGATAACTTCACAAATATAAAAAATGCAATCTGTAACTGAAACATTTAGATTAATCTAAATTCATATTCCTTAAAATGCTTTAAGATAGAATAAAGTTATCATAACTCCTTATAACTAAGTCTAAACTTGTCACATTTGTACTTAGTCAAAGCTGAAAAGAACTTTAAAAATAAAAAGAAAGAAACATGCCTGAGTGTTTCAACAGTTGGTGTGTGACTGCTAAGCAAAAGGTCTTTTTAAAAATTTTAGTATACACACTGCTAGTCCCCTGCAATCCAAACTACTCTGCTTGTCCCATATTGTTTAACATTAATCCCTTCAAATCACTTAAAGAATCATACTGCTTCTAAAAACAGTAATTTCAACTTAGAATAACCTCTTAAAAACAGAATATGGTCAGAGCAAAAGAAACCAAGATATTTATTTCTATTTCAAAGGTAAGGGAAATCCTCATTTTGGAAAATAATTATCATCAATCCTTTGAAATTCTGTAATATGCAAAAATACTTTGTGAACAGTGGCTTTTAATGTTAAAAAAGTGTCTCAAAATACTCAGGTAAAAACAATGCAGTGCAATGACAGGTTAAATAAAATTCACCCTTCTTATGTTGACTTCAAAGTTTTATTACCCACTACCTATGACACTTCCCCTTTATTCCCTTCCCTTGTTACTGGGACGGAGTTGCCCAGTACTTTTGATGTAGTTCACTCAGAAGGCACACAGAAAAACAACAGGAAAAAACCACCCAACACATTAAAATAAGAGGAAGAGGCTGTAGAAAGGGGAAAAAGAGACTGTGTTTGTGACAGGGGAAAGGGAGAGACAAAAGAAAGACAGAAGAGAGGGACAGAAAAAGGACGACAAACAACAAAATCTGTTTTTCCGGAAATAATGGTTTATGTTTATAAGAGTGAGGTTGCCAGAAAGTGAATCCTAGTATTACACAACAGAAACTAATGAAGAGGCCAACAGGAAAAATAATTGAGACAGTAGTGTCATAAATATTTCAAACTTCAACCAATTTCGCATGTACTTTTCTCTGACCTAAATCATCAATTTTATGTAAAAGTAGTAAAACTAATCAAGCCACATTATAGTGCTAAATCAACTGTAATCATTAATCACGTATCATGGAAATTCAGACCTGGAAATTTCCTTCCCAACAATCCAGCTCGGCTCCCTCATCACTCAGAGGAAGAAATTGAGGCCCTGTTTTGTAACATGCCTAAAATCACAAATGATTTTGCAGGACTCTTTGTTCAATCATCTTTCATTTTTTTCTGCCTCTGATTTTATAAGCTAATTATTAACCATCAACCATAAATTTAAAATAAAGTTTTGTCAAGACTAACAAAAAGCTTTTGGTGGCCAGGTCAAAAGTAAGCACTGTTCACACAAATTAAAACACAAAATTAAATAACAGTCTTCACAGGTTTTAACAAAATGTCCTAACTTAAGAAAAAAATCAAAGGCTAGATATTTTGAAATTTTCAGCCATTTAGGTTAAGGAGCAAATTTAAAATATGACAGTTGGTCTCTGGATCTATGGATAAAAAGAATATTCAACAAGGCCTACTTTTGTGTCAAATTATTTGGTACATTTCTGTCGCCATTCTCCTTTCTGATTAAACAGTAACTTGTTTATCAAGGTTCTTCTCAAATTTCAGTCCTGTACACTTTAAGAATTTAACCACAACGATTGTTTATACCCTCTATAGCTCTGTCACTAGGACCTGAAGAAAACCCTCCCTTTGTAGCCAATCAAAATGAGGCTGCTTTGAATGTAAAAGCTCCTGATTCAGGTTTGGGGCCTAAAACCTGGATATGTTTCCAGACAGACCAATACATTGGATTGTTCCTTTCCCTCCCCCGCCCCCTAGACAAGTAAACTTGACGCATGCTATTAATCTGGGCTACATCTCAGAAATTATCATAGCAAGTTATAATTTTACATTCAACTGATCTGCTTAAAGCTTTGTTTTAACATAGCAGAGGTAGGTGAGGGAGGAGGGAGACATGCCTAAGGCTTTTTAATTGCAGGTGTAAAACATACCAATTTTCTTTAAAATACTAAATAACATTTTAAAAAATCCTTGTTTTTCAACCAGACTTCATACAATGCCGACATGTAAATATAGGGCATTTCCAATCAGTAGTGGTAGGTTTCCGCTCCCCGAAGAAAACGCGGACTCCTGAGGTTTCACCTCTTACCCTCCCAGTTGCTTTTAATAAGAGACACCGATGGCAAACTTGGGTCACTTGTCCTTTTGTCCCCCTTGACAATCTCTGCCCTACTAGTTTCCACTGATCACACCTCCCCCTATATTTCCTTAATGAGAAATTATACCTCAGAATAGTGCCTCTCTTCCTCCCCATGTAAGAAGAGAACGCCTGACCCATCGCCACCTGGAGAACAATGTAATCCAACTCCGAGTCCATGGATTCCTCCATCCAAGCTCTAAGATTTATCTTCAAGGGAAATCAAAAGCGAGTTGTGTCCTGTCATCCTGGATTCCCTCAAGGTGTCCTACTCCTGGCCTAGGATTGCCCGCTCCACTATACCTAGGAGCAGTATACTCACCTTCTTTTTCCAAGCATCTGGCCCCTTCCCCTCGCACCTTTCACCGCGACCCCAATCCCACCCTCGGAGAAGCAGCACCGGCGGCGAGTCACCTCCGAGGGCACCCAGCCCCGGGAGGGAGGGGGTCGGGAGCAGGTCGGGAGTAGGCAGTGGCGGGCGAGACACTTCGGGTCAGTGGCCCCATTCCCACCGCAGGACAAACGCCCAGTACCTTTGTAGTGCACCCGCAGGTTGTTCTGCGAAAGGCCGATGTAGCTGAACTTGTCCTTCGGGCTCCAGGACCGAGGCAGCGGCGTCTCCTGCTCGTCCACGGCCGGGTAGAGGCGCTTCAGCCGCCGCTGCAGCTCCTTCTCCTGCTCGTTCAGGGCCGAGTCCCCGTGCGGGAAGGGGGCCGCGGCGCTGCAACCCGCCGCCAGGGCCGGGGCCGGGGCGCCTCCTGCAGGGCCGGAGCCCGTGGCGAGACCCGAGGGTGCGGGGGGCGCGCTGGCGGGGGCGGCGACCGAGGAGGGAGGAGGGGGCGGCGGGGGCGGCGGCGGGGCCGCGGTGGCCGGGGGCGGCGGCGGCGGCGGCGGCGGGTGGAGGAGCAGGGCGGCCGCGGCGGCCCCCAAGCCGCCGCCGCCGCCGCCCGCGCCGCCGCCGCTGCCGGGCGAGCCGGCCGGAGAAGAGCCGGCGCTGACTGCCGGGGGCGCGGGCAGGACGACTCCGGAGACGGGGGCTACGGCCGCCGGCGATGGTGGCGGCAGCTGCTGCTGTTGCTGCTGCTGCGGCGGCGGCTGCCCGGACATCCCGGCCGCGACTCAGCCTGCGGCCACCTCCACCTCTTCTCCTTCCTCCTCGGCGTCCCGGGGGCGCTGTCGCTGCGGCCGCCGGCACCAGGCGCCCAGTCCGCCCGCCCCGGAAGCAGGCGGCGGGCCGCGCGCCGAGGGAGAGCGCGACGGTTGGGGGGCTCGGAGACCGGGAGTGCGCTGCGGGCCCGGGGAGGCCCCAGAGAACGTTGGCCGGAGCGCGGGCGCGAGCCGAGGCGCCGAGGGCGGGGGCGAGGCGGGAGCGCGAGCGGAGGAGGCGCGGTGGCAGCCGCCGCGGCCGCTGCTCTCGCGGCTGTTTCCCGGCGGGCGGGCCGAGCCGGCGCGAGACGCTGCGCGCGGGCGGCGCTGGGCGAGGAGGCGGGGACGGGGCGCGCGAGCGGTGCGGTGGGCGGGGGAGCGCGGGGGGCGACGCGCGCGGCCGGAACGGCGGAGTCCCCTTCCCGGCCCGCCAGCCGCTGGCGGACGGGACGTCGGGTCCGGGCGCGGGGTCCTTTCCTCCTACCCGAGCCGGCTGCCTCCCCCAGCTCGCCCCGACCCTACCCGGGAGAATCTCCTCCTACTTTACTTCTTTTTGTTGTCGGCGCCCCACCTCCCCACCGTAGGGTTCCCCTTGGAGTGTCGGTGCTGCTCCTCGCCCAGACGAAAGTAATCGAGTCCCGCTGGGGCCGCCGCGAGCCCGGCTCCGGGGGCCCAAACCGGGTCCCGAGGTGAGCAGTCTGGAGCGTGCCCGCGGGTTCCCCAGGACAGGTTCTTGTTGGCTGCCTCCCTCTTCCTGAACCTGCTGTTCTTGCTTCACAGTATTTAATACGTTAACGTTATCCTACGAGTGGAAACCATTTCCGAAGAGGCAAAATATCCCACCTAAAATAGTGAGCATTGTATTAATTTTATGAGGACTTAAAGTGAACTTATAGTGGTGGGAGGTGTAACAGGAATACTAATAAAGACTGGCATATCTTCAAAGAGCAGGAACGTGAGCTGTATGAAGAGAAAGTTATAGTGTGTAGTTAGGAAGGGCTAGAGACGTCAGAACGTTTTATAGACTCATTAATTTTCATAACAGGCCTCTTTGTTAGGTAGCAAAGAATTATGCCCATTTTTTAAACAGGGAATATTCACTGAGGTCAGCAGAGTCAAAAATAGGACTTCCTACTTTGCAATTCCCAGAAGAGTTCTTTGCTTGGTCGACTATTTGGGCACAATTTGCCAAGTGTTGCTCTCTGACCCATCCTAGCATTACTATTTTGTTTTCACCACTTCCCTATGTTTACGTTATCTGTTCCTTAGCTGGCAAAATTGAATTTCACACGTGCAAACTACACGATGTAAATTCTGGTATTTTGTTTGCTTCTAAAAATATGATGGTAATTGTTTAGCCGAATAAGCAAGGAACAATTTGCTGAATAGAGATTTATTTTGTTTTGATGACGGTAGGTAAATGGTGATTTAACTCAAGGCTCTCAATATCTGGCCAGAACTAATAGTCATATAGTCTAATTTCTCCCTCAATTTCCCAGACAACTAGATGCCCATTTGTCCTTTAATAAAAATATACAATAATTCTAACTTATTGTTTGATGACTCTTTCAAGCCATTGCGCTTTAAATTACAGGATGTCATTGTAGTTAATTGTGCTAAAACTTTCATTTATATTACCATAACAATGAGTTAAATGTAAGCCAATCTCTATTTAAATATTGGCTAGCCAAGGTAGAATAAATGGGCTCCAAGCCTCAGCAAACTTTCTTGAAATCGTCAAGGTTTTATTTATGAAGGTGTACTTTTTTTTGTTTGCTTTACTTAGAAACTACTTAGAACTCTGCATATTCTAAGAATGATTAGGAGAGTAAAAGTATCTGACATTTTGTCAGAAGCTTTTATTATAAGAGTGGCTGGTTGTTCTCCAAACAAACAATCTCAAGAAATTAATGATTTCAGTTTGGGGAAGGATGCTGTGAAGTGGGCACCACTCATACTGAAGGTGTCAGAGAACGTTGATAATGTCATTTTAGAAAGGTATGTATTTGGTGATATTTATAAAAAGATGTGAAGGTGTTCATGTTTTTCGACTTAATTCCTACAAAAAAAAAATCAAAACAAAGCAAGAAAAGCTAAAATGTGGAAGAAATTTAGGCCTAAAAATGTTCAACAGGAAGTACTGATAGATGAAATACGGAAGCAAACTAAATGGTCAACATGAAGAGACCATTGGAAGAAAGCATTGTATACACCACTCAATGGAATTAAGACTGCAGGAGCACATATAACACATTTGTTTGAATTTTTTTTTTTTTTTTAATGCATCCTCTCTGGAAATCAGAATTGCCAAAAGAATGAGACCAACCAATTAGAAAAAGACACTCTTCCCTCTTGACTTAGTGGATATTGGACTCTATTTCAGACCCACTCTCTCCAGGCCTCTTGCACAGGCACAGGCTGAAAGAAATATTATATGGCCTCAAAAAATGGCTTTGAATACATGGAAAAGTGATTTAGATGTGCTAAATGGAACAAGGCTATACAATAGTTATATATTGCTAAAATTGTTACCAAAAAGACATGAAAGAAAATCCCAAAATATTTTTATAATGGACGGTTATGATACATAATTAAAACCAAAATTTAATTATGAAATAGTAGACTTGTGCATAGAGATGTAAGTGGTAAAAATCTATTCGCCTTGAACTTCTTCACACTCTTTTTGCACCTTTGTTTTCGGTCTTTACTATGTATTGCTATAATATTGATATATATCTGCTGAGGTTCTCAGTAGTTAACAATAGGAGACGATTCTGGCTTTCTTAAATAGTAGGAACTTATTGGAAAGATATTGGATGATTCTCAGAATTGACCGGAAAACTGGACAACCAGCCCACATTCAAGGGGAGGGGATAATAAAGGGCATGAATATCAAAAAGTGGGGATCTTGCAGGCCATCTTTGAAAGCTGCCTATCACAGAGTTGTGGCAACTTCCGGTGAACCCAGGGGAACTGGACTTGCCACACACACACACCAAATATAGCTCTAGACCAGGAATTGTCAAACTTTTTTCTGTAATGGGTCAGATAGTAAATATTTTAGGCTGCACAGGCCATATAGTGCCTGTCACAACTACACAACTTTGTCATTGTGGACGAAGCCATAGATAATTTGTAAACCAATAGATGTGGCTGTGTTCAGATAAAACTTTATTATAAAAAAAGATAGCAGGCTGGATTTGGCCTACAGGCTATAGTTTGTGATCCCTGTTCTAGACCAATTTAATAATGTCCCTTATAATCTATTCTCAACACTAAATGACAAGACCAAGTCACTGGCAATGAAATTCCAGCATTCAATAAGTTCACTTTATTTTAAGAATGTGTGCTGCACCCTAGAGTTCTGGACAAGCCTACCATGTGTGAATAGAGTCAGGATATTTTGGCAGCTCATGTGTGGTAAATTGAAATGCATGGCAAATGACTGAACAGTGCTAAGAAACTACAGCAGGAGGGAGTCCCAATTGGGAGTGCACTGTCGCATTTATTAAGTACCTATTACGTAGGGGAACCCTGCGTTAGATTCTGGGCATGGAATAAGAAAAAGAGGAAAGAGGGATTACAAAGCTGAACACATGAATTAGAGCAGTGGGGATTTGCTGAGTGGAACCCAAGATTCTGCATTTCTCACAAGCTTCCAGGTGGTGCCACTGCTTCTTGGCCATGGACCATTCTTTGAATAGCAAGGACTTAGAGAAACAGTTAATGCTCTTTAGAAACAAGGGCTTCAAAGAGTCCAAAGCCAGATAGACAAAGCCTAACGAGGGAGGACTTTCATGCTGTCTTGGCCAGTCTGGGAAGGTGATGCTGGCTATAAACAGACAAAGAGATAGTATTCCTGGGGCTTAGAGTTCAGGGCAAAGGAATCTGCAGATTCACATGGAATAATACAAAAGCACAATTCCATATTCATGTGTGAATAAAATGGCTACAACCCAGTATTAATAAAATACATGTGGAAAATCCAAAAGTTATTAAATTTAGAAAAAAAGCTATTTGTTAATCTGTTTTAGAAAAATTGGAACAAAAATTGGAGTTTTGGCTTAAAGAACCTGAGCTAACAATTATTTAACTAGTTAATCTATGTTTGGTCTCTCGATTTTCCTCTTAATTTTTCCTTCTGCTTTTTCTAGTTCACTGTAACTCTTTCATTTGCCAAAGCTCACATTCTTTTTCTTTCATATTGATTTCTATGTTCACTCTTTCTTGTTTCTTTATAGCAATACAAAAAATGCACCCAAAATGGAGTAACAACAGGAAGCAAATAGAAACTCACTTCCTTTGTGCTGTCTCCGTCAGTGTTGGTAGGCCAGATAAGGTTCTTGATGGAATCATGGAATGGAAAGGCTGCCCTAGAATTTCTCTGAGTTCCAGGCAATGCCACCTACTGGCCTAGGAATGGCCGTGGGTTCAGTGGATTCTAAAATGTGCAAGCAGCCAAAGGCATGGTTTTAGTACATTCAGGCTGTTATAACAAAATAAAATAGACCGTCTAGCTTATAAACAACAAATGTTTATTTCTCACAGATCTGGAGGCTTAGGAAGTCCAAGCTCAAGGCGCCAGCAACTTTTAGTGTCTGGTGAGAACCTGCTTCCTGGTTCATAAATGGCTGTCTTCTCACTGGGGTCTCTCTGGAATCTCTTTAACAAGGGCACTAAACCCATTATGAGGCTCCACCTTCATAACCTAGTCACCTCTCAAAGGCCCCATCTCTAAATACCATCACATTGGGGATTGGGTTTCAACTTATGAATTTTGGAGGGACACAAATTTTTAGTTTATAGCTACAAAGTTAGGGAAGAAACAGGAAAAAGGAAGATAAAAGTTGGAAATAGAAAATATGAGAGAGGAATAAAAGATATGTCCTTAAATGACAATGATAATTAGTTCCCCAAAGTGCTAGACATTACTGCAAGTTATAACTTGCCTACCCACTGGGGGTTAGCCGCCTTGTGTTTTCTGAGATGTGAGCTGCATTTCAGTCATGGTTTACTGAGTACTTACTATATGCAATACATAGTGCTAAGCAGCAGATGGACATTAAAAAAAAGAAAAAGAAAAAGAGGAACTTAAGGTCCTTGCTCTCAAAAAGTTTATAGTTTTGTGGGAAAGGATATTATTTACACAACCAATTTCTCAGAGTAGAGGGAAAAGTACTATATAATAGAGACAAAAAGCACCATATTCTAGGAAAAGTAATTCTCCATTCTAACCCATTATTATAGGTAAAATGAATTAATTTTTCAATTTAATCTTCTTTGCACTTAGGTTAGAGCATGGAGATACAAACACACACACACATCCTTTTTTATCATTATAGTCCTTAAAGAAGGTGCAAGGCCTAATTTTCAATCTAAGTAAATATCAAAAGAAAGTAACTTAGTGAAACAATTCATGTCACAATTCACTTTCTTCATTTTATGCTTGGTTATTAATTTTTATAACATTTTTGTTTTCCCTAAGTGCTTTTAGAGATATGCAAGAGAAAATATGCCCAGCAATATATGAGGCTTTTCCAAATTGTCATATTTCAAAGATGTCAGAACATCTATATCTTAAAAGCAGCATAAACTGTTTGAAAGACTTCTTTAGTATTTTTCTGCCTTCGACTATAATTAGTTATCTTACAAATATTTAACTTTGAAATAGATATCAATAATTTAAAGAAGAGCAGCATTGGCTGTGGGGTTACTGGTCTGTTTCAGTCCCTCATATGTGCCTTACGCCACTGTCCATCTGAAAACTTCTCATAGATAATTGATCTTCATCAGCATTCTGAAGAAGCTTAAAATCTTTCTAATTCTTAAACCCCAAATCCCATCATAGCATGTTATGCCACCCTATATAATTCCATAAGCATAATGAAAACCTACACAATTAACAAAGCCATAGTAACATGTGGATATTGAGTGGTTGGCTAGGCTTCTCAATGACCAAGCGCATATTTCCATGAAGTATAATAACCTCATCACATATGTGATGCAACTTGTGCTTGGCAAAATTATGAACAAGAGTTTTGACAAGAACCTCTGGCCTGCTTCTAAGGAGTCAAGACTGGGTATTCAATGTGAATATAAGTGTGCAAGTACTGCCCTGATCAGATTCTTCTAATGTGTACATCCCTCTTTATCTTGGTGTAGTTGTGTAAGCACACACATCTAAACACTGTCGTAGACCCCAAAATGGCTCCCCAAATATCCACCTGTGAACCTGTGAATGTGACCTTATTTGGAAAGAGGTTCTTTGTAAATGTGATTAAATTAAGGATCTCAAAATGAGATAATCCTGGATTATCCCGGTGTGCCCTAAAGCCAATGGAAAGTGCCCTTATAAAGAGAGGCAGGGGGAGATTTGAGATAGATGAGAAGGCACACACAGAGAAGACCAGATGAAGACAGAGGAGAGAGAGAGATGCAGCCACAAGCCAAGGAATGCCAACAAGCACCAGAAGCTAGAAGAGGCAAAGAATGGATTCTCTCCTACAGAACTAAAGGGAGTTCACTCCTCTCGACAGCTTGATCTTGGACTTCTGGCTTCCAGAACTATGAGAGGATAAATTTCCAGTGTTTTAGGCCACCAAGTTTGTGGTAATTTGGTATGGCAGCCATAGAAAACCAATGTACATATAGTCACACTTCAAATTTTTTTAGGTTATCAGGGAAAAAAAAGTTGTGTGAAGTTAAGAAGATTAAATATATTTTTTGGAAGCCAAAGTAATGCATCAACACATCTCTCACATCGAAATTGCAATCTTTTTATTTGAATGTACTTTTCTGTAACATTCAGAGCTCATGAGTCATGTAAACTGTATACATCCGTAGGGCAAATCTAGGTTTACTACTTGTCTGTATAACAATATCTCTCTCTCTCTCTCTCTCTCTCTCTCTCTCTCTCTCTCTCTCTCTCTCTCTCTCTTCAGTAAAGGAAGGAATTATAAGCATTCTGGTTTGATGGAAAAATAATTTTACGATTTGAGTATGACTGAAATGGCTTTTCCACTTGGCAGAAGCATAAATACCATAAAACTGCCTTAAGGATATTATTAGAGGGTCACCTTGGCTGCCACAGCTCAAGTCTGTTACTTTTTAACCATTACACGCCTAATATCATGTATGTTATGCTTTAAAATCTGACTCTGTAAGGATAACTTTGTGGGATAGCTCAGGTATCTCACATCAAGTTTCTAGCAGCAAAGCCTTAGATGAGGGTGATTTTTCAGATATAAGTGATTTTTTTGAGAGTGCTCCTAAGTGAAATCCATAAGAGAATAAGGGAAGCAGGGTAGTGCAGGGTAAGAAGCCAGGTAAAGATAAGTGTTCAGTGAAGTCTGGCTTCAGTTGGAACCCACTGGAAGCTCTGGAGTGTATGGCACTGCAGAATTGCCTCAGCTTAGGCAAGAGTCCAGGACTTTTATAACCTGTATTAATCATTCATTAGCTGCAGACCACCTACCTCTTTGGGGGAGCTTAACGTTCTGGGCATCTCTGGGGAAAGAGGCTCCCTTCAGGCAAGAGCAATCCCTCTGGAGAAGGGTATGGCATGAGGCATTGGCAGCTAACACAGCAGCCCGAAATGGGTGAACTGGCAGATAATGGGAACTGGTCAGGATACCAATAGCCTTTAGGGATGAACGGACTCTGCTTCAAATGGCATTTCTAATCACATAGCTGTGATCATTTTAGTGAATACTTCTGCGTAAGAGAATTTTCTGAAAGAAAAAAATGTTTGCATTACTAAAGAGAGTTGGAACTTCACGAGTCTTGCATATTATATTATGGAGTTATAATCAGCAAATACTTGCAAATTTTCATAGGAATAATCTAAGAGAGTCTTTTGTAAAGAAATCTAGTTTCAGCATGTACATGTAAGCAGGAGCACAGCCCTAAGTTTGGCTGTGCTGCCGTGCTGCCATGCTTAAAGCTGACCTCCATCCTGTTTATTTTCATGCTCTGTATGTCTTTTTCCATTCTCTCTTGGTTCCATGAATGTCTGTCTGTGTCAGTGTGGTTTATTTTAGTCTGTAAGGTCCTAACAGGTACAGGTCACAATCATTTATTGTTTTCTATGTAGAATATTGCACAATTATCAGCTTAATAACTAACTACTTCTTGTTGGTGATGCAGTATAGACACCTGACTGTTTGCTTTTTGATGATGACAGTGATGTTCTACTTAATAATTGCCCAGGCTTTAACCGTATGACTCAGGCATCATCCTAAGCAGGACATACACGCTCATATATCTCCAGGAGCCAAACAGATCATGTAAAAGAGTGAACCAGGTTAGGTATAAAACAACAGAGAGCAGTGGGAGCTGTAACAGACTGGAGAGTGTAAAGGAATTCACATCAGAATGTTTGAAACACTACACAGCACAAGCCAAACAAAATACTTCTATGGGTCATATCTAGCTAATGGGTCACCAGTTAGTGGCCTAAAGACTGGTCTGAGCTCAGAGCTGGAATTAAGGCCAAATACAGATGCCCTGTATGTGCTCTGCAGTCTTACATCTCTGCCTGGCTCACTGAGGAGCCCCAAACTGTTACTATTTGCCTCTGCCCACAGTGGATGATTAGAAGCACTGAATTTTTTCAGTCATGCTGCTCTGCCTGTAGAACCAGACCTCGAGATTTTCAGATACTTTCAGTCTTGCCAGGGAAATCTGAGTCATAGATGCCCCATTACTTAATGCAACCATGAGAAACACCTTAAAAGAGACCATTTCTTATTGTGGTGCCCTACATCTAGTAGGCACTCCTTAAATACTTCCTGATGCTATGAACAAGCTAGTTTCATAATGCTTGATTCTGGATCTTTATAATCCACCCCATGATTTTCATTCTAAGAATGTTGTTTTTCACAGTTTGATTATGATGCCATGATTACATGTATGAATAGCATGATGACGAGGATGTGGAGAAATCGGAACCCTCATACACTGCTGGTAGAAATGCAAAATATGGCAGCCACTATGAAAAACACTATGGTGGTTCCTCAAAAGGTTAAACAGTTACCATATGACCCACCAATTCTTCTCCTAGGTATTTTCCCAAGAGGAATGAAAACATATGTCCACAAAAAAACTTATGCACAAATATTCATAGCAGCATTATTAATAATAGTCAAAAGGTGGAAACAATCCAAATGTCCACTAATAGATGAACAAATAAAATAGCATGCCCATACAAAGGAACAGCCTTTCACAATAAAAAGGAATGACATGCTGGTACATGCTACAACATGGATGAACCTTACAAACATTATGCTAAGTGAAGGAAGCCGGTCGCAAACACCGTGTATTTTGTGATTCCATTTATATGAAATGTCCAGAGTAGGCCAATCCATAGAGACAGAAGTAAATTAGTGGTTGCTAGGAGCTGAGAGGAGGAGGGGATGGGAAGTGACTGTTACAGGGGTTCTTTCTAAGGTGATAAAAATGTTCTAAAATTCAGTGTGGTGGTTGCGCAACTTCTGAATATACTAAAAACCATTGTACACTTCAAATGGATAAATTATGTGGTATGTGAATTATATCTCAATAAAGCTGTTATTTAAAAAAAGATTATATGTACTATGAAGGTTTATGTCATAGCCACCAAATATCATTCATGTGAATCTACTATGGTATGACTTTCGATGCTTCTCTCACTGTGTGGTACATAGTAGGTGATCAATAAATGCTTGTTGAATGAATGTTAAATAGATTTCTAAAAAACTAGAATATTCAGTGAATTAAGGTGGGGGAGTCTGATCAATTTAACGTTTTAAATTTCTGGAGAATATCCTGAAAAATCTATGGATTTTCTTTCCCACCAGAAAGAACCTAACATGAAACCTGGCATATGATGCTTTCAATAAAAAGCAGTTCCTTTCTTCTTTTTTGAAAAATTTAAAAATAGTTTTAAAGTCTATTATTCCACTTTCTTGTATCAATTTTGTCAGCTTTATAATGGATCATCAATGGAAACAGAGGTAGCAATTCGAAAAGACCAATATTACTTGTGTTCAATAGCTGGAGTTACACTTAGCTAAGAAATGGATTTTTGAATGTTATGTGTTGAATAAATGGACTAGTACAGTGGTTCTCAAACTTTAAAAATGCTTCAGAATCACCTGAAGGATACATCCAGGGTGGGGCCTACGAATTTACATTTCCACAAATTCCTAGGTAGAGCTGATACTTCTAATCTGGGGACAACTCTGAGAAACACTGGACCAGAATTTCTCCTTTTTTAAATTTATTTTTTAAATTTTGAAACAATCACAAAGTTACAGAAAATTTGGAAATACAATAAAAGAACTTTTATTTTACTGAGCCGTTTAAGAATAAGTTGCCAACATAATGTCCATCACAATTCTAATAGTTTAGTGTGGGATTCCTACAAAGATATTCTATGTAACCAAAGTATGACCATCATGACCGGGAAAGGAACACTGATGCATTGCTACCATTTAATCTTCACAACCTATTCGAAAATTTCAAATTACCCCAATAACATTTAGTTATCTTTTCTGTAGCCATGGAACAGTTCCTAGTCTCTCCTTGACTTTCATGACCATGATACTATTGCAAAAAAATCAGACTGGTGAGAAAGCAAGCAGCACTCAGAGAGTTAGAGAACTCAAATTTATTATGCCAGCGGTCTCAGAAAAGCCAGCTCTCTGAAGATCTGGGCCCCGAGCTCAAGGGTAACCTTATTTTCATAGAGCTTAACAAGCAAAGGGGACACGTCTGTTATCCAGACAGAACAAGCAAAGGGAAGAGTGAGTCTTCAGTTGATCTTCAGGTCACCCTGCCCTTCGGCCTATGCGGTAAGCATGTCTACAGAAGCAGAACAAAGAGCTGATTACAAGGTTAGCCATTTGAGTGGGAAATTCCTCTTCAATACTTTTGAAGATCAAGAGTCAGTTATTTTTTAGAGTGTCCCCCACTGTGGATTTGTCCGATATTTTCTCATGAATAGATGCAAGGTATGCAACTTGGGCAGGAATATTATATAAATGTCTCTGTGTTCGTCTCAATACATCCTATCAGGTGTCACATAATTTTAATGATCCCATTAGTGATGATGTTGACTTTTTTTTATTTAATAAAGGTGACATCTGCCAGGTTAATCTACTATAAAGTTACTCCTTTTCCTCTTTGTAATTAACAAATATTTCGTGGAGAAATATTTTCAAATGATCTAAATATCTTGTTTCTTATCAATCTTTCAATTTATTCAGTTGATTATTTATTTACACCTCCATGGACTCATGGCTTCCTAATTTATTCAATAAATTCATAATCTAATACTACTATCATTTATTTTTGATGCTGAAATTATCCCTGGTTTGGCCTATGGGAGCCCTTTCAAGCTCGGCTTCTATGTCCTTCTGACATGTCCCCATTATTCTTTGGGCACTTCCTTACTTTCTGACGCAACAAAATGTTCCAGATTCCTCTTGTACTTTCCATGCTGCAACCCTAGGAATCAGTGATTTTTCCAAGGAGCCATGGTTCCCTTTAGTTGAGAATGACATTTGAAACCCAAATCTGGGTACTGGGTGTGCTTATTGCTATTGGAGTATTGCCGCCCTTAGGCCTTCTCACTGAGAGCTAAGGTACATGTATTATATATATTGCTGCGTAACAGATCACCACAAATTTAGCAGCCTTTAAGACAACATACATTTACGTTCTTACGGTTTTTGAGGTTAGGAGTCCTGGCATGTCTTAGGGGGCTCCTCTGCTGCAGGGTCTCACAAAGTATCAGCTGGGGCTGAGGTTTTATCTCCCGGCTCAACTGGGGAAAAACCCCTCTTCCAAGCTTATGTAGTAGCAGAATTCAGTTCCCTGTGGATTTGTTGGACTGAAGGCTTCAGTTTCTTATTGGCTGTGTACTAGAGGTTGCCCTTAGTTCCTTGCCATGTGGGCCTCTCCACAGAGCAACTCTCAACATAGCAGCTTGCTTCACTGAAGCTAGCAAGGGAGAGAGTGTCCAGGCAAGATTACATTATAATCTTATGTAATATAAAACAGAAATCACATTCTATTATCTTTGCTTTGTATTCTATTGGTTAGAAGCAAGTCATACATCCTGCCACACTTGAAGGAAGGGAATTACACAAGGGCATGTATAACAGGAGGTGTAGATCACTGGGGACCATCTTAGGAGTGTCTTATAGCAATCACCTTTCCAAGTGGCAGAGGCAAGGGAGATCCAGGCCTCCCTAAGTGAATAATTGGGGGCTATGTTCAAGTCTGCCTGCTACAATATATATGTGCATTTGTACATCTAATTTCATGTTTCTATCATCTACTCTATCTTGTTTATCTATCTTTCTAACTTGAAAATCATGGTTCATATTAATTGTTTTAGCTTTTTCTCTTTCTATTTTTGTAAGTCTGGTCTCTGACAGTGAGAAATCTTCATATATTTGTTTACTTGATCAATTTCCTATCTCCACTGCTACCCCTCCTTTCCTCTCTGCTGGAGCTCTGACATCCCAAGTCAGGCTGAGGTCACATGGGGATGGCTTGGTCATCATGCTCAGACTCTGACACACACATAGAGCCACTTGTACATGGATACTCCATCACTCTTATTGACTCTGACTCCCAAGTCGGGTCTCCTATTTCATGGAGGCTCTCTTTACCTCGTTAGGGTTCTGACGCGCCACAGTGAACCCTCTCTCTCCACGCCATGGATGTCCACCTCACTCTGCTCATCTAACATTTTAAGACTGAATAATCTGGGAAGAAAGAGAAGGAAGAAAAAGAGCTCATTTCTCTTTAATGATTCCGTTTTTTTCCTCATTAAATACAATTCTCCTCCCCTCCCCCAAAGATGGGAGAGTAGGTACAAAACATTCCCTGAACAGATGGTGTAAAATGCAAGTGGCTATTCTATAAATTTGCAGCCTATTAGCTGGAGTTGAAGGAACTCGAATGTGTGAAGCAGTGAAAAAAAATATAAAGGACAAAGGGAAACATGCGTGTGCAGTCTTCATTCTACCTCTGTGCTTTGCTTGAGCTCATCTATTTTCCAGTTCAAAATGTCCACTTTTTTGTTCTTTACATTAGTCGGTTCCCCGCTTCATCCAAGGGCCAGCTCATAAGGTTCCTTCTACCACAGAAGACCCTCACTAACCTTAGTCCAGCTATTTTATCCCCTTTTAAAATTCCAATCTATTCTTGTGTCTTTGTTACCACATTCTAGTGCTTGATTCTCTATGACCTTGTATTGATCTCTAGCTCTTTTATGTACACGCATCTTTTCTCCTGAACTAGACAGTAAATTCCTTAAAGATATACTTCATTGCTTATTGAGTGATTTAAACTAGCCACCCTGTGTGGGGACATGATATTGAGGTAGAGAGAGAAAGATAGGAACCATTTCAGAAGTGTGGGCACTAGCTATTTCATCTCTTGTTCTCTTGACTGAAGTCAAGCACAACATCGAAATGTTCGATAAATTATACCAAGTTATAATTTAGCACATACAGTAACCACAACCTCTCAAAAATACATGGATCCCAGAAGCCATGTGCATCATATTTCACCTATCCCAAATGGACGGTCAAAGACATGCATAGGTAAGTAGAGGGATAGCTTTATTTATACTCCTGTTTTTTTGGATCCTGTACATAATACAAACCCCATAATTTAGAGGAGTTTCACTGACTGTGGATGCACAATTATATTTACAAACTATCGAAAGAGTGGGATCAAAGATTAAGATCATTTTCTGGTATAGAGTGTGAGTTAAGAAAGGCGGCAGCCTTTGCTTCAATAAGAAAATAATAATTTCCTAGCGTGAGATGTGTCACAGCCATGGGAGCTGCTTCTTGTGGATCCTTCAAAGCTTTTCAGTGGATGGAGCTACATGTGATTTGAATTTCGGACTTATTTATAATAACAAATCAAAAGTTTGTCTTATAATAAATTCCTTACTAACTGTGTAGGTGGTGCATATGAGTCATTATCACAGAAATATTAACGAGTTTGACCCAAGTCACTAAAAAGCATCAGACCTGGAAAATCTTGACCTTCTGACCAGAACACCTTCCAAGAGTCCTTGTGGATGTTGTCATTTGTGTGTATATGTATGTGTGTTCACAATGAATGATAATTTAGTGGCTTTGGATTGTACATTGGATTTAAGAGATATCATCAAGCCTTCTCTAAACACCCTGATCTAAAACCCAGCTAATCAAAACAGACACAAAGCACAACATCACACAATCACAGCATGCAGTACACCCATTCCGCCACTGCTGGGGTGACGGCTCCAGTTCTGTTTGGCTGAACATGGCTCCTTTAAGGGGTGGAAGCAGGAAAGAATGCATGCGGACTGCCAAAACAACATGTGAGCCTGGCGAAGAGGATCCTAAACTGGAGCACGTGAAGAGAGTGATGCAAAATGTAAACAGCGCTCTTGCTTCTTGGCAAAAACAAGAGACAAAAGACATCTCACAGGAAAAAAAAAATGAAATTTTTAGATGGGATGGATACAGCCATTTTGGGAGGATTTTTTTCCAACGAATTTAAAAGTATGTTTTGCTTTTTAAAAAATAGATATTTGAGTTCAGTTCTATAAAGTAATTGGATACACATGTGTACACACACACACACACCACTTGCCCATTTTGACTTTTGTTATGTGTGTCAGGGATCACAGTGGTTGCCTCTGAGTGTTCTTGTTCCTTTTGCAGCACTGAAGAGAAAGGCTTCAGTGTTTTAAGATGGGATTAGCTGTGTAAGGAACTGTTCTTGAGGTTCTCCTAGTCCTTTGTTTAACTACCATTCTAAATAAATACACTCTCACGATGAGGAAAGACCCCTTGAAAAAGGAGGCTGGACAATAGCTGGCAGTATAAATCTAATCAAACACAAAAACAGTGGGAAAATGTTCCTTATCTGGAAAACTGAGTAAAAATTGGGAAGCTTTTGTTCAAGACAGGTTCTGTGATGAATTCTTTTGTTTAGTAAGTATTCTAATTATTTTGGCTATATATCTGAATCTTCTATGATCAGGCTTACTTATATTCCACCTATATTAATCAGAATATTGTTGAGAAACCCTGGAAACAATTGCTTTTTTGTTTGCCTGGCAAGGGGATGGGCTTTGGAGCTGGGCCTAACTATAACCCACTTCTGTACCTATCTAACTAACAGCAGGCAGGTCCTTTAGCCTCCCTGATCTTCAGTTTCTGCATCTGCAAAATGGGGGTCATTTTTCCATCTTCACAGAACATTCTGCAGTACTAAGGGAATTGAAGTGATGGTACTTTTGTTAATTATAGAGTCAGAAGCCTGCAGGGGGTACACATGATTAAAAGTCAGCAGATCAAAGCTAATTCCTGCCTCCGCCATGGAGAAGGACAACGCCAGCTCCACAGAGAGTCAGGATTCACAGGAAGGGCCATTGGAAAATATGCCCTTCAAAATCTACTGGAGATACAAAAGGAAAATGTTGAATGACTCCACTATACAAGGAAACTAAAACAGGTAAATTCATAGAGACAGAAAGTAGAATAGAGGTTACCAGGGGTTAGGGATAATGGGAAGTTAAGGCTTAATGGGTATAAGTTTCAGTGGCGATGGTTGCACAACAGTGTGAATGTATTTAATGCCACTGAAATGTACATTTACAAATGGTGACAAGGATAAATTTATGTTATATGTATTTTACCCCAATTTAAAAAATAAGAAAGTCCATTGGCATGAAGCAAATCAAGATATATCCAAGTGTGGAATAATATGTAGCTGTTAGAAAGAATGGAGTAGATTTTCTTCTACTGACATAGAAAGATGCTCAGGATGTATTAAGTGAAAAGAGCAAGTTGCAATCGTATGTGTAGTCTAAAGCCAGTTGTTTTCTTTTTCCTGCTTGAATTGCATTACTTTTATTAACAAACCTTATCTTCACAAAACCCTATGATGTATATGTTATTATCATTATCCTATTTTGCAAACGAGGAAACTAAAAAGTTAAGTTCTTTAGCCAAGGACACTGATCTAATAAGTGGTAGAGCTAGCATTTTCATCTAGCTCCAGCTATCTGGCTCCCAAAGTCTGAGTTCTAAACTCTTCAGCATTTGCTTCACCTGGGAGCATTTAAATATGCAGATTCTCTGGCCTTGCCCCAGACCTACTGGATCAGAATCTGCAGGATAACAAGATCCCCAGTGGATTTTGTGCACACTGAAGACTGGGAAGACTGAAGTCCAAACTACTATGCAATACTTAAAGGCAGTTTTATAAGAATAGTAACAAATATTAATATATGCATGGGGAAGCTTTCGTAGAAATTCTATGGACTTTTTTTTTTAAACTGGACAGTTTATTCTAGAAACTATACCCTCCAAAATCAATATTAATCTATATTAAATTGGCCATGAGCCAGATTTATATTCTATCTTATCATTGGCTTAAGAGTTATTCTGTCAGAAGTTAAAAATGTTTTTCTCTTGAGGCTTCTGCTTAGGCCTTTCTAACTCAAACTTTAACAATATACTAAATCTTACTAAGTTAAACTCAATTGTAAATTTTAATACATTCATTTGCAATATGGTGAAGTCCTTGGGTAATTTAAGAAGAAATTATTTAGTAAATAAATTGCCAAGCTAGTCAATAGAATTGTAAAGGGCCATATTTGACTGACTAACTAAAGCCAGCCCCTTTTTAATTTTAAGGAT
Organism: Pteropus medius; assembly: GCF_902729225.1. Lineage (NCBI taxonomy): Eukaryota > Metazoa > Chordata > Mammalia > Chiroptera > Pteropodidae > Pteropus > Pteropus medius. Next base: position 1,609,731 of record NW_024355205.1, on the reverse strand, counting down.
TTTTGTACATTAATCATTCCTGATTGCAAATGAGATAGCAATCTTCGTTAACAGAACATGACAGTGCTTCTTGATAGATATCTGGTAGCGCTTAACTAATTGGTTGAAAATGATTTAATGTACTCACACTGATTTTCTTAGAAATAACTGTAATTCATATACATTTAAAGTAGTGTAAATTCTACCACCTTTTCACACCCTCCCTTGCAACTGGACTGAATTAGTGAGATTTATCTTACCAAATTTTGAACCGTGTTATGTAGTTACCACAAGTTTGATTAAACCCTGAGCCTAAGACAGTTTCACTGAACATCTCTATGCCTCAGTTTTTCCACCTATAAAATGGGCACATTAAGGGTTACTGGCATAGTCACCACATGTGGTTGTGCAGATTTGGGGAATTGCATAATTTTGGGGGGCACTGGTTACAACTTGCATAACTGTAGGCTGCTGCTCTGCTTGCAAGGTTCCTGAGAGGATTGGATGAGTTACTATATACAAGGCTATTGAAACTGTGCCCGGTGAAGAATAAGCACTGATAATTTTAACAGAATAGGTCTTGATTCAAGGAATTATTGATTTCAAATAAATATTGTGATGAACAATAAGAAAATTAATTTGGAGAGTGTTATGTGCTTTCCTCAATCAAAATGAATTGATTCAGTAAGCAATTATTATATCTTGTCATTAAAAATAATCAGAAAACCTACTTGTAATACAAGATGGACATACAGTTCCACCTTCAAGGGGTGCGTAACGTAGTGATGGACACACAAAAACAATTTGCTGGAGAGGTGGTGGTCGGTTAAGTGTGGGGCCACATGAACTCCAAGTCCCAGCTCTGCCATCACTAGTTGTAAGACCTTCACCTTCACCTCAGCTTAATCTCTTTAAACGCAAGTTTCTTTATCAGCATAGTGGGGAGAATGATAACTGCATCGCAGAGCTGTTGGGAGGCAACAGTAAACCCTCAGCACGTGCTTGGTTGCTCACCTGCTTATGATATCATCAGCAGCATCATTATTATACAGGCAACCGCCTTCTCCTTCCACTTTGCCTTCCACGTCCCCACGTGCCCACTTCTTTCCAGAGGTGACTCATTCCCACCACTGTGATGTCGATGTTTTTCTCCTTCTGGCCTTTTCTAAAGTCCAGCATTTATTCAAAGTCTTAAGCTGAACCCAATGCAAGATTCAGCCCCTTGAACCAAGGCCCTGGGAAAAGGCCAAGACAGACAGAAGTCCAGTTAGATTACTCACCAACACTTAGCATCAACTCTTCAGGATTAGCAAAATGACAGGCGTTTTGTCCTCATGCTGTAAAATGCAAGTTTGTCATCATAATGTAAATATACTCAAACATAAAAATGTGTCCTGGGTTTTTCTTTGCATCATGTTTAGTTATTCTTTGCTTCTGAACTTTAAAGTTGAAATATTGTTGCTGTATTTAGTAATTTTAAAAAGTGGAATTTGTAAAAAAATTGCTCATCTGTTCATTAAATCAGCGGTCCCCAACCTTTTTGGCACTAGGGACTGATGGTCCTATAAGAATCTAATGCCTGATGATCTGAGGTGGAGCTGAGGAAGTGATGCCAGTGCTTGAAAACAGCTACAAATACAGATGAAGCTTTGCTCCCTTGCCCGCCACTCATTTGCTGCTGTGCAGCCCTGTTCCTAACAGGCCATGGACCGGTACCAGTCCATGGCTCAGGGGTTGGGGACCCCTACATTAAATGAGTCAACTGAACAGCCAGCTGCATATTAGACATTGTGCTAGGTGGGATACAAAGAGAAATAGATGGAGACTGGCCTTTAAGGAATTTATTGGCTTGCAAGAGAAACACAAGGAAATGTCAGTTACCCCCAGGGTGCTAGATCTTGCAACAGAAATAAGCTCAGGATTGTTTAGGCACCATGGGTGGTAAAACTTAAGGCCTGTAAGTTTCTCAGGACCTATGAAAATGTTTGAGTCCTGAATAAAAAAAATATATAGTGTCCAAGATATGGAAAGAAAATGACAATATCAAATACATATGTGATTGAAAGTCTACAAAATGTAACATTATGTCAAGCACATCCAAATTAGTCATTTAAAAAAGTTATTATATCTGAAAACAACTTGTAAACTAGATTTTTTCAGTTTCCTACAATTTCTAGATATATGCAATGATTGCTGATATAAATATTATAAATTAAAATAATTAATCAATTTCTAATTAACATTATAAAACAAATTCTTTCAAAAATCATCACACCATAAAATTATATTTAATTTGGGATATGGATGCCTTTTAATATATATAATAGGATGTGGGGTGTGGCATCTAAGGGCAGTGAAAAGGTCCACCTGAGGTCTTAGAAAATCCACGGGTGATGTGTGAGACCCTGGGAACATTGGGTCATCCAGACTGTGGGAGCCAAGAAAGGCCTTCAGGCGATGCCTGAGAACAGCCCTGAAATGGGCGCATTTGTTTCTGAGGGCTGCTGTAACAAAGTACCACAATCTGAGTGGCTTACGCAAAAGGAATTTATCGTCTCTATATATTTTGGAGGTCAGAGGTCCAAAATTAAGGTGTTGCACAGTTTGTTTCTTCTGAAGGCTGTGATGATGAATCTGTTCCAGGCCCCTCCTTTAGCGTCATGTGGTTTACAGGCACTCTTTGGCATCTTCTGACTTGTGGCAGGATAACTCCTATCTTCACATGGGGCTCTCCTTGTGTATGTGTCCAACTTTCCTCCTCTTCGTAAGGACACCAGTCCTACTGCATTAGTGATCCACCCTACTCCATCCAGTATGACCTCATCTTAATTTAACTAATTACATCTGTAACACCCTTTTTCCAAATAAGGCCACATTCTGAGGTACTGGGGGTTAGGATGTCAACATATGAATTTTGAGGAACACAATTCATTCCATAACAGTGAGTGAAGAAGTGATGAAAGGAAGAACAGAGCAGAAGGCCAGGAAAGTACATGATAAGGCTTCACAGAAACTAGAGAACACAGGGTTATTGGGGAACAGGAAAAGGAGGGTGAGATGAAGCTGGAGTAGGTACAAGGGCAGATTACAAAGTACTTTGTAAAACAAATAGGAGTTTAATCTAAAGGCCAGGATTTTTCACTGTGATATTTAAAAATCAAAACAAAAACAGCAACAAAACAATCTTTATGCAAATCTGCCTTTCCTTGCCCTCCTCTTGCCAAAACTCTCCTTACCCTAAGATCTTGAGAGCTGACTAGGAAAAGACCAAGCCCAGAGGTTTAGGGAGTACCCTGGATCACAGGGCTTGTTCCCGGCACAACCCAGGTGAGAATTTAAGGAACTGACCCTTGTTCAAGTGGCTTCCATCTACACCAGGCTATTTTCATTAGTCTCATTTAGAAGGTAATGTTTTGGTTATTGTTGAATCTTAGATCATAATTCCTTGGATCCACTTTTTTTTAAGAGTAGAATTCTATTATACCAAATGAAGTAAGCTAGTTAACATCACTACCAATTATGAAATGTTTTATGAAGACTGAGTAGACTGTTCATCAAGTATAGCAGAAAAGCCGAAATTACGTTTCTGTGTAGGTTTTCTTCATTACCCACCAGGCACTTCCAGGGCAGGAACTATATCATTTCTATATCCTGTATCATTCTTGTATTTCACTGCTAAATACCACACTCAATAAATACGAAACGAACTGAAGGCCAGAGATCCCACATTCCTCAAATCAAGAATCCCTTTCTAGAGTGGGTGTCCTATGGTGCCCAGGAGAGGGCACTGTGGACACAGTTCCAAGAATGGGCCTTATAAGCCTTTTTCAGACCAAGGATTTAGTAGCCTATAATAATGTCCACGAAGCCCAAAATATTCCAGAAAAGAAAAAAAAAAAAAAATAGTAGGCGCCAAACCCAGGAGCAACCTTAATCTAAATAGAAAAGCCAAATGTGCATCAGAAATCTTGAACAAAAACTATCCTAAAAGAACATAATCCAGAAGCCCCTGCTGGGGAGGGGGCGGGGGTCAGATTTAACTACATTAAAAAAATATATAAACTTCTCAAAATAAAAAGACATTTTATAAAATTAAAAAACATATGACAGGCTAGAATAAAATATTTGCACCTTGTATATTAGACAGAGGTTTAGTATCCTAAACCCACACAATGAGCCAGAGAGGAAAAACTCAAAACTCAAAATGAAAAGAGGCAAAGGAGATGAACAAGCAATTCATGGATTAGCAACACAAGTGGCTTACAGACAGTCGAAGGACTCGCTAGCAATCCAAGTAATGCAGACCAAAACAGCAATGAGTAACTTTTTCACCTACTGTACTGTCAAAAACCTGGTATTGGTAAAGGTAAGGTTCGAAGGGCACTCTGGGAGGAAAGGGTAACGTGGTTTATTTCTGGAAGGCAATTGACTGCATTTACCAAAATTTAAAAGGTAAACGTGCTTGCACCCAGAAAGTATAATTCCAGAGATTGATTACAATGATAACAACAGTTAACCTTAACTGAGCACTTATTATGTGCCAGTTTCCATGCCAGGTACAGTACATGGAACACCTACCTAGCCTCCTTCACAAGATGGCCTATTGAGTGTGGGCCTATGATTACTTCCATTTTCTATGAGAGACTGAGGCTTAGGGAAGGTAAGTTTTCACAGCTAGTGAAAACTGGGATTTGAATCCAGGCAGTCTGATTCCAGAGCCTATACATATAATCACTCCCTTAATATGTCTCACAAACGTGCATGAGGATATATACATATATAATACAGCGACTAAATCTAAAATTCTAAAATTAGAAGGATGGTTTGATAAATAAGTTAAAGACCTACTGTAGCTATTATGCAGCTAGTAGGTACTTTTGTTTGTATTGATAGAGAAACTACTCATGCCATATAATTGAGTGGGAAAAAAAGCAAGCTGTAAAATTTGTGAGTAGTGTAATTGATGATTATTAAATATATATATATATATATATATATATATATATATATATATATATATATATATATATACTACATGCATGCACATGTGTATGTAAAAAAAGGATGTACACCAAGTTATTTACAGTGGTTATTCCTTTGGTGTGGAGGTGGAGAGACTTCTACTTCTACTTTAAATATGTATCATTTAGGTCTTTTTACCTAGTAAGTAACAGAAAGTCTAACTCAAATTAGCTTAGATACGAAACGGGAGCTTTTGCTCACATAACTGGAAGGTTCAGAGGTCTGCTGTGATTTGTCATTTTGACAATGCCAGATTTCGTGTGAATTGGCAACTTAATAATGTCTTCGAGGAGTTGGCTTCTTTCCATCTCTATACTCTGTCTTTTGTTGTGTCAGCTGAATTCTTAGGCAAGATTCCCTCATGGTAGCAAAAAGGTTACAGCAGTTCTAGGCTTCATACATGTATCTCCGTGATATCCAGAAGCAGAGACATGTTTGTATCTCATAATTCTCAGCAAGTCTTCTGATCGAATACTGATTGGATGAACTGTGAATGAACCCCTGTGTCCAGGATTGTTGATTGTCTTGGACCTATATACTCTAAATAAATCACTGTGGTAAGGAGGCCTATTCTGATTAATCAGTGTGTCCTCTGGAGATGGGAATGGGGTTGGTCTCATGCAAATCAATTATAATAGGGGAGGGGTGGATTGTTCGTTGAGGTAACAACTTCTCTAGACACCAAAGCATCTAATACTTTGGTAATTTTAAAATACAAGAATGGACATTTTTTAAAAAAAGAAAATACATTGCAAATATTCAATCTTATAAATGCCTTCATTTATTCCTCAAAATCAAAAATATAGATGAATTTCTTGCATCAAGGGGGTCATCTAAGAGATGTGATGTAACTTGATGTAGAGAGACAACTGCCAGACTGAGAATTTGGAGGCCTGGACTGAAGTTCCATCTCAGTCAAGTCACAGAGCTGCTCTGGGTTCGGTTTCCTCATCAGCAAATGATGGTGTTGGATTAGACACATTTAATGCCCCTTTCATCTCAGTCATTCCTCACCTTTGTTTATAAGACTTTCCTTCCTATCTATCTATCTATCTATCTATCTAATCTATCTAGTCTATCCAACTATTCATTTATTAATGTTATGTTGGGGGTAAAAATACAATATAATAATTCAATAAAATAAAAATGTTCTAACAATATAAAAAGATGCACAGTGAAAAAAATAAGTTTCTCCCTACTCTTCCAGCACTCTAGTTTCTGCCCCACCCTAACCACTCCTAACATTCTGTTGTATATACATGTATTCTTCCCATGCCTTATTAATACAAGAAGTAACATGCCACACTTGTATTCTCCATTCTGCCTTTCTCATATAACTATTTATAAATTGACTTGCTGATTCTGAAGGCATGTGCATTTGATATTGTGATTGATATTGCTAAATTGTCCACCCAGAAGAACGATGCTTATTTCTCTAATACCTCAACATCTTATGTTATCACTCTTACATTTTTGTTATTCTGAAAAATTAAAAAACACATCTCATCGTGGTTTTACTTTGCCCTTCTTTTATAACATATGAGGCTAAGAATCTTAATATGCTTAGAGCCACTGACATTTGTTATTTTGGAAATCATCTGTTCATGTACTTTGCCCTTTTTCATTTGCACAGCTACAATTTTTCCTGGAATGCAGAAAGTAAAGCATCCTTAACGCCTGTCTCATGGAAAGGTAAAACTTAAAGGACATCACTGTATAGTCTGCTAGGTTACAGGTGGGTGTTGGAGTGAGGGCAGTGGGTAGAATGGCCCAGGAAGAACTCACATGTTGAGAGGGAAATCCACAAACAATCTAAGAATGGCTTTTACATTTGAAAGGGTTTAATATAACAAACAAACAAAAAACAAAGAAGAATATGTGATGGGGAACATATGGCCATGAAAACTGAAATATTTACTATCTGGCCCTTTACAGAAAACATTTGTCAATCTCTGTGGAAAGGATGAAGAGAAAAAGAGGAGGCTGAGGCAAAGCAGTCTGGGAGGCAGGATGAGACAGATTGGTGTTTCAGAAGTGAAGGGCTGCAAATTCTATTAAATCGGAGGGGTTAACAGTGTTGACTTTGGCCCACAGTTCAGGTAAGGTGAATGTTTAAGAGTTCTTTGGAATAGGCAATGAGGAAGTAGGTCACTGCGACCTTTGGTAGAGCAGGTTTGGGGGAGTGTTAATACATTGGCTTTTGAGTCACAAGAAAGAAAAAAATAGAGAAACAGAGGGAGGAAAACAGAAAAAGGTAGGGAGGGTGGGGAAATGGGAGGGAAGTGACGCACAAACACATGGCGGGTAAAGGGAGGGGAAAGGGGGAGAAGAGAAGCCTGGACATAAAACATGTCTACTTAGTAAAAGTTAATTGGAAAAAAAAAGCTGGCATGACTCAAAAGTCATACTCCTTTTTACAAGGAGAGATTTCCCTCTTAGGTTTCTTGTCATCCAGAAAATCCAAGTAGTGACTCCAACATCGACATGCTTCTTTGGCTCATCGTTAGTCTATGCTTCTGTGATGGTTAATTCTACATGTTGACTTGATTGGGCCACGGGGTACCCAGATATTTTGCCAAACATTATTCTGTGTATGTCCATGAGGGCGTTTTTGAGAGCTTGTTTGGAGGTTCTAGCAGGGAGTACAGCTACTTGTATGCCCTTGACCGAAGAATGGTCCTCTCTTCTGTTGGGGAAGGTCATTCTCTTTGACCGAGTGCACAGCTTCGTGAGGGACTCACATGGAGTGGTGAGGGAGGAAGAGGACACCCACCTGGCCAGCCAGATCAGCCAAATCAACCCTAATGATCAATGGGGCGACAGATGTGGCAGCCAGATCGTTCTCACATCCTATGAGGGTGTTTTTGGATGAGATTAACATTTGAGTCTACTAAGTAAAGTAGATTGTCCTCCCCAATGTGTGTGGGCCTCATCCAAGCATTTGAACTCTGGAGTAGAAGAAAAAGGCTGGCCCTTTTGTCAGGAAGAGAGACCTCTTCCTGTCTGACTGCCTTGAGCTGGGACATCGGTTTTTGCCTCTAGACTCAAACTGAAACATCGACTATTCCTTGGGTCTCGAGCCTGCCAGCTTTCTGACTGGAACTTACACTGTCAGTTTTCCTGAGTCTCCAGGTTGCTGAATGCAGACCTCGAGACTTCTTACTTCCTTAATCTTGTGAACCAATTATTTATAATAAATCTCTTTCTATACACACGCACACACACACACACACACACACATCCTATTGGCTCTGTTTTTCTGGAGAATCCTGCCTAATACAGCTCCCATGATAGAAGCTAAATATGAGCCCCCTGATTTTAATTTCTTTTTCCGGCTATGAGCTATGGATGGCTTATTTCTTAAGTTATCTATGAAGTAGATATACTACAGAGACAATTTTCCTTGGAGTTCAAGCTCAATCAAATTCTATATCAAGGAAAGAATGTTCCTCCATTGAGCATGACCGATTTTATTCTTCAGGAACTATAAGTCCCCCTCGTGACTCTGCAGAAAAGCTGTGAGCCCTCTCCTGTCCTCCAGATTTTGCAGGTATCACAAAACCCCAAAATGTTTAATAATTTCTCTTTTTGTCATTATGTAGCATGATGGTGAATTTGGTTTTGGTTCTTCCCGCCCCCCACCCAGTTTTTTTATGGGTATCAGGGTGAGGAGTATTGACCAATTTCTGCCATAATATATGTGTGAAAAATGCAGGAATTAGAGTTGTTTTAATTTAGGCCAACTCAGAGAAGACAATCCTAAAATCTAAATAAATCCCATTTATTTAGAATGATAGAATAATTGAGTTTATTCCCTTTATTATAAAAATCAGAGCCAATCAGCAACAGACTTTTTTAATCCAACTTTTTTTTTTACAAATGAACCATAAAAATGTGAAAATAGATAAATAGGTTCACAATATTCACCATTGATGGTATGTGGAAGTGCGTTTTTGTCAGCATTGTTAGGTAAGGTGTGTGTGTAGTGTGGAGGGAAGGGCTTGATAATGATAACAGATATGTTTTAGACTAGGAAGGAAGGCAGAGCAATGGAAACAGGTGGGAATTGGTGCTTACCTGTAGGAGTTCTGCTACATCCACCTGCCCTTTTTAGTTTTTTAACACAGTGTGTTTTCCATATAGATAGAACGGCAATTCCAATCTCATGGTTCCCTAGACCAGTGCTTCTCTAACTACAATGCATATGAATCACCTGAGGACCTCGTTAAACTACAGATTCTGATTCAGTAAGTATGCGAGGGCCTGAGTTTCTGTGTTTGAAACGAGGCCCTAAATAATCTCAATGCTGCTGGTGCAAGGATGCCTTAGAAAACAGTAATGCCTTAGAAAAATATTCTACAGCTCATGCTTAGCTGCCTAAAATTCCACCATTTACACTGCTTCCCAAAGTGCAAATACTATCACTAGTCATTAATGCATTGATTTGAATTTGTTTATAAGATCTTTACTGATTAGATAGCAGTAATTTATAAGCAAGGGATCATTTTCCACCAGAAAGTACTTTATGACTGAAAAACTATATTAGCTAAATCCCATTCTACATCTTAGAAGCTCCTACCTACAGAAACTGAAAAGGAATACTTAGATAATACTGAACACAGTGCCTAGAATACAAAAGAGTAGTTCCTCTTGTTTGGTTCCTGAACTATGATTCAAGAATTTTAGGCCTTACGAGGAGAATAGGGTTGAATGTGAAACAGGAAATCATAAGGACGTTGTGTTGAGATTTTACCATATACTCTACGCACTGTGTCCAGTGTGTTATCTGCCATTTGTCCAATCTTGTTTAATCTCTAATAATAACCTTGAAATAGGTACTATTCTCATCTTCATTGACATACTGGGGTACTGAGGCTTGAAGAGGCTCTGTAAATATCCTGAAGTCACTCACCTAGTAAGTTGCAGCCCTATCTATCCCCAAACATCATCCTTAAATTTTTATTTATTGATTTATTCATTCAAAGAATATTTATCTGGGTCTGACATCCTTGAATGTTCTGGATGTATGACAATGAATAAAGAGAGTTTGTGTCCTCAGATGAGGCTCATTCAGAAAAAAGTCCCATGCTGACTAAATAGCACTGTATTAAAGGTCTTTGGGAAAGAGGCTTCTGACATCTACCAGTGTAAAGATATAGAAGTAACGGTGGAACTTAATTCCTCATTAACTGAAAGGGCATTTTCATCTGTTCTTATATCTGTGGTGGTGTTGCTCTCAAAATGCAAACAGAGGATGGCTTGGCAGCAGCTGGCATTTTGAGCCCTGTACCTAAAGTGGTATAGCAAACAGTGGCTGTGGTCTTGGTGAGTGAAGGCTTTCTGTGGTCCCTGGCATTCCAGGAAGCAGCCTTTGGACTTCAAATCCAAACCGTGGAATGTCTTTGGCCAGTAGGGTACGAAGTGTCTTAGCCATGTTTGTCTTTTGGGAGAAAAAAGCATGGTGGAAATTCAGCAAACATACAAAAGTTTTGTGCCTGTGCTTTGTTTCCAGAGTAGGACATTCTTCTTGTGAAGGCACATGGCCTGTGTCTTGACCTGATTATGGAGAGGGAAAGCCAACAGCACTGATGGGGCAGCCTTAGAAGGCAATACTGTAACCTCCGGTTTTCTGTTTCTCTCTTGTCCTTCCCTTTCTGGTTGAACATTTGAACTGGTAAACAAGGTGGGACCTTGGGAAGTCTTCCCATATGTTCATTCTCTGCTGGGTCTTTAGTCAAAGCCTCATGAAAATATGTCACCTAATATCCTACACAGGAAGGTTTCCATAAACAATGGGAAATTTTAAGGGCAACCTCTACACAAATCAAAGTGCTTCTCATCACAAGAAAAAATCATTTGTAGATATGTATGGCAATGGACGTTAACTAGATTTTTTGTGGTGATCATTTGGCAATATATACAAATACTGAATCACTATGTCATATACTTGCAACTAATATAATGTTATATGTTAGTTATACTTCAATAAACGAACAAACAAACAACAAAGTGCTTCTCAATGATTATTTGGAATATTTTTCTGCAGGAAAACCTTTTGTGATCACTATTTAGTCAGGAGAGTGAGAAGTTTCTTCCTTAAAACATTCTCCCCTGCATAACTAGCAAGCAAGTGAGCATCTTTTCAGGAACTAGATATAGTGCTGCTGAGATGCTCTATCTCATAAAACAACTGGGACTGACCTCAAATGGGCAGCTCAAGGCAGAGGGGAGCAGCTGGATACCACAGTGTGTGAACAGGCTATTTGTCAGGGGCTTGCATTAATCCAAGAGGAATCAGGAAATCAGACCTAGCACGAGGTGAGAGGACAACCAGGAGGGCAGGTGCACCAAAACCAAGAAACAGAGAAGCCAGGCGATCCCATCTGTACTATAGAAAGAGAAATGAAAGGAGGTGGGAGAAGTCAGGAGGCTTTTCCTAGTTTGGAGCTGGGATGTGATGGGCCAGGTCAGTGCCTTGGCAGCCTGCCCTCTCCATCATCTGATATTGATTGATCCACTCATTCATTTGACAAGTATTTATCAAGCCATGACAACTCGCCAGGCATTCTTCCAGGCTCTGAGGATACAACAGTGAACAACACAGACTCCCTGCCCTCATAGGAAGGAGGAGGTTGGCCAATAAGCAAATAAATGTGTGAAAACGTCATCAGAGACTGTGGTGAAGCATAAAGTAAGGTAAGAGGGATGGAGATGGTGTGGCCTGGGTAGACTTGCTATTTTGTATAGAGTGTTCAGGAATGCCGCCTCTGATAATGGGTAGCAGAGTCCTCGAGGAAGGGTTCTGCAGACCTCTGTAGAAAAAGCGCTGTAGGCAGAAATGTTGGACCATAACCACAGGAGGCCTAGAAGGGCCCAGAAACTTCTATTACTGTGGGCTTTAGCATCACACAATTGGCATAGCTCACAAAGCACTTGTCATGGCCTCAATGATACCTTAATTAATGAGATGCTGACATTCTTTTTAAAATTTTTTCATTGTCTTCTAAAATTATGCTGGAAGGAATATTTGTAGCTTTCAAATTAATTAGCCCCACCACTGGAATCTGGTGGAATGAGGCTGGCTGGGGGATTCAGAAAAGGCTGGCATTCAGAAAAGTGGCATTTCAGATGAGATCTATAGGATGAATAAGAGACAGCTGGGGTGGAGGGAAGGGCAGGGTAGTCTAAACAGAGTAAACGTGCTGTCAAAGGCCCTGAAGTGGCCCACTCAACTTGAAGATGTTACATCCAAGGTCATACTCTACAGCTTTGCATCTCTAAGCACAGGGTGGGCACCTTCTCCTTCGTGCCAGCTAAAGCTGGTAGCCCCATCCACTCTGCAGGTATTCTAGAATATACGTGTTTTCTGTCTCTCTGCCCTGTGCTGCTCTTCAGGGTCCTGCTTATATGAGATGCTGGTCCTTTAATTTTTTAAGCCTTTCCCAAAGCCTTGAAACTACTCCTCATAGCTTCTGATGTGTATCTATCTCCCTTAGGCTCTGAGGGCGACCAGCCTGCTGGCCCTGAATTCCCGTTCTCCTGCTTCATTGCCAGGCATGCACAGGCTTATTTAGTGACATCTGGAAAATGACTTTCCTCCTCCATGCTTTAGCTTTTTATAACTACATGCCATTCTATAATCTCAGTTATGTTTTCATGGCCTCAGCTTTTAAGAAAAGTTTAATATCTTTTGAAGAAAATATCATATAGTTATATTTACTTTCGTAGTAGATATAGCAGAGAACCAAAAGTGTAATGATAGGTGTACCCAGTTTTTGGAAAAACTAATGCATGGAAATTCTCATAAGCCAGTTATATTCGGAAAGGATTTGTCACATTAGAAAATCACCACTACTTTCCTGTAAATAATTTCTACACTGTAGTTAGAACAAGATCAAAAATTTTAAAAATTCATTTCAGAGCCAACTTCTCAGCATCTGTAGGAAGATCCTCCTTGTATAAAAACAGGCACATCTGTATTGTTCCTTTCTCCCTCCCTCCACTTAACCACACTGAGATTTTCTTGGCTTCCCCTTCCTGTAACTCTGTAATCTCTGTCCTTCAGTTGGGCCCTCTTCGTGCTCACACATAGACTCCACCCAGCTCAGATTCAAAAACCGGAGCTGCCTTTGGAAGTTTCCTGGCTCACTGGCCTCTTAATCCCAAACCCACTCCAGCTACTGTCTCATTTCTTTGCTTCCCTTTTCCGAGGAAACTCTTCAGAAAGTCGTTTATACTGATTGTCTCCAATTCCTCCCCTCCCATCATCTCTTGAACCCAATTGAACCAGGCTTTTACCCCACCACTCCTCTGAAACTGCTCTTCTTGTCAAGGTCACCAGCCAAATCTCATGGGCACTCATCTTACACAACCTCTCAGTAGCTGATTATTCTCTCTGCTGTGAAACCCCTTCTTTACTTGATGGACCACCACTCTTTCATGCTTCTCCTCTCACCTCACTTGTTATTCTTTGCTAGTTCCTCCTTATTTCCCCAACCCCCAACCATTGGAATATTCTGAGATTCAATCCTCAGATTTCTTCTCTCTTCCCTCTTCATTCACTCCCTAGGTGATATCTTTGCTCCTGTGGTTTTAAATATATGGTGAAAATTACCAAATCCATATTTCAGTTGGGACTTCTTCTCTGAACTCCAGCCTCATTTATCCAATTGCTGACTTGAAGCCACTACTTGGATATTTAACAAGATATCTCAAATTTAACAAATCCACAACTGAGGTCTGATTCCACCTTGCAAAACTGGCTCTTTGCACAGTGTGAATAATGGCCTCTCAAATATGTCTATGTCTAATCCCTAGAACCTATGAATTTATTACCTTACATGGCAAAAGGGACTTTGCAGATATGATTAAGTGAAGGATCTTGAGACAAGGAGATTATCCTGGATTATGTGGGTATGCATGATGTAATCACAAGGGGTCCTTATAAGATGGAGGCAGGAGGATCAGAGTCAGAGATAGAAAAAGTTGATATGACAACAGAACCAGAAGTTAGGATGATGCACTTTGAAGATGGAGGAAAAGTCCATGAGGCAAGGAAGAAAGGCAGCATCTAGAAGCTAGAAAAGGCAAAGAAATGGATTCCCCACTGAAGCCTCCAGAAGCAACATAATGCTGCCAACACTTTGACTTTAGACTTTTGACCCCCAGAACTATAAGATAATAAATTCATGTTGTTTTAAGCCACCGAGTTCATGGAAATTTGTTACAGTAGCAATAGGAAGCTAACACACACACGTTTTTCCATGTCAATGAGTGCTGACTCCTTCATTTCAGTCACTCCATAGGGACTCTGGTGTTGTTTCTGTTTTTCCTTTCTCTCACACCCCACATCCAATCAATCCATTAGCAAATCGTATTGGCTCTACCTTCAAAATACATCCAGTTCAAACTACTTTTCATAATCACCACCAGTGCAGTCTACTCTAAACCATCATTACCTCTTTATTGTAATTATCTCCTAAAGATTCTGCCCACTTTCCTTCTTTCCTTACCTACAGTCTATTCCACTTATCAGCCAGAGTGATCAGGTTAAAACATAAGTTAGAGCTTAGCATTCCTTTCGTAAAACCTTCAATGGCTTCCCACCTCAAGCAGAATAAAAGCCTGTCTTTATCAAGGTCTATGTCAAATGAACTCTTTTGAGTCTGGAGGCTTTGGTTAAAAATTAATAAAGATTTACTCAAGGGTCTTAAAGTTTGCAAACTGGGAACACAGCTAGGTAAAAAAAACCCCAGAAGTGTTCCAAAGAAGAAAGAAAAGTTGAGTTCTTATGGTAAAAAGTATATTCTTGAGAATGATCAGTCCTGCATTCCTAGCCCTAGGATTGAAACAGGATGATTATCGGTCAGATGTCAGGGGCTTTGTATGATAAATGTCAGGTGGATCTCAGGTGGTTTAGATATGTGAGTCCTTCAGGGGCGTGATCAGAGGGTTACCTGGAGGTCTGGTGTATGTCCAGGTAGCAATGCACAACAAGCTGATGTATATCCAGGCATTGACGTGGGACTAGAAAATTAAAAAGTTTAACCTCCTCTTTCTGACTTATTTCACTTAGCATAGTACCAATTAGATCCATCCATGTTGTCACAATGGCAAGATTTCATTCTTTTTTTTTTTATGCTGAGTAATATTCCATTGTATATATGTACTACATCTTCTTTATCCATTCGTCTATTGATGGACACTTAGGTTGCTTCCATATCTTGGCTATTATAAATAATGATGCAATGAATACAGGGGCGAATATAGCTTTTCAAATTAGTGTTTCGGATTTCTTTAAATACTCAGAAGTAAAATCTAAAAAATGAAAAAATGAACAAACAAAACAGAAACAAACTCATGGATACAGAGAACAAATTGATGATTGCCAATTACATGAATCAGGGATATGAATCAGAGAAATGGAAGAAAAAAGGTGAAAAGATTAAGAAGTACAAATTGCCAGTTAAATAAACAGTCACAGAGATGTAAAGTATGCATAAAGAGTATAGTCAATAAAATTGTAATAACTGTGGATGGTATCAGATGGATACTAGACTTATAGAAATGTCTAATCACTCTGTTGTACACCTGAAACTATATAATATTGTATGTCAATTGTAATTGAAAAAAAGTTTAAGTTCCCAGGCTAGTTACAACCAGAATACAATCATTTCCTCATGCCTCAACTTTTATAATGTTAATAATTTTAGCAGCTTGGTTAAATTGACTCCATTTTATGTATTCTCTATCTCCGCTCTTTCTTTGCCTACAAGGATATGCATGGGCTGGCCCCTGGATACCTCTCTGAGCCCATTTCCTGTCACTCTGCTTCAATCACACCAGCATGCAGTAGGTGGTGGGAGGTGCTGCCCAGCTCGCCCTTCAGGAATTGAAGACGTAATGCTGGGAGTGCTGCTGGCTGACAGCCTTCAGGTACTGAGGGTGACCTCAGCTGAGGAGAGTTGTCTCTCCCAACATTTCATCCTGCCTCTTCCCATGGCAGCCACAACTGAATGACATGCAGGTTTAAGGGCCCAGGCCCCTACCCCTAATGCGGAACAGCTTCGAAGGGTCATCCTGTCTTCAGAACTCCCCTTCAGTTGTCTGAGGCATTTGTTGGGACTGTATCACAGCTCATTGTCTTCTGCCCAGTCTTGCTTCTTTCCCCTCCAAACCCTTCCACAGGTTGATCCCAAGAGTATGCCCTAATACACATCTTGTGTCTGATCAGCACCTCAGAAACTACTTCCTGGGGAACCTGACCTGGGAAACTGATTTCTTTGCTTTTTCTCCAATGCCCCGAGTACCCTTTGCCTCAGGGCTTTTGCAATTGCTGTTCCTTCTGCTTATAAGGCTATTCTCCCAGATATTCACATAGCTCACTTCCTCACTTTTTTCAGTCTCTGCTCAAATGTCCCAGAGTGCCCTTCTTGACTACCTTATGTAAAATAGCAGGCACCATTATCACCAACATTACTATCTCCCTTAATCAGTTGAATTGTTGTCTATAGTATTATCACCATTTGATATGTATTTCCTTGTTTTTTTTTTTGTTTGTTTGTTTAATTTTCTGTTACTACTCTCTAGATCCATTGGGTAGGACTTCATTAATTTTGTTCACTGCTATTTCCGTGGCAACTAGAATTGTGCCTGATACATAGTAGAGACTCAGCAACAAGTTAGGCTAGGCTAGTGCTGGTCTCGCTCTGACCTGATTCTAGTCATTGGCCATTGTTATATTCCGTGTGACAAAAGTCCCACCTGTAGGTTTCTATTTTGACCTTTTGAACCCTTTGATTCTGACTCAATGCCTTTATGGTTTCTATCCTCTATGCATAAGGGTTTTCTGCCTTGTTTCTTCCTCCTCAGTCTTTCTAGAGATTGCAATCCTGCCCCTATAGCAAAGTCCCTATATGCCTGCTATTATATTAGCAGGAATCCCACCTCTCACTCTCCATATGGCATTGTATTGTTAGTTATAGGACCCCCCGCTCCCCCGCCCAATCCAAGTCCTTATTCTCATCAATGTTCCACCCATGATCTGGTCCCCTCCCTGTCCATATACAAACTATAAGCCATATCTTGATTTTCAGCATCAAAGAGGGTATTTAAAGGCTGTGTCACTGATGTAGGGAAAGAAGTTTTCATTAGGGCCAGAAGAGCTTGGGTGTGCATTCCTTCTCTTCCACTTACTGGGGGGCACTCTTGTGCACGTCACTCACTTACCTATACTCTAGCTTCCTCTCTTAGAAAGTACAATCAATGATGTCAGCCTCTCAGAGAGGCTATCAACAACACATGAAGATGTATGACAGTGTCTGGCACATAGCTGATAGTCGGCAAATTTCTTCCGACTATACTGAAATCCTCTGAAACATCTGCCCTATTGTGTTCAATGAAATAACATAATGTCCTTAGCAGGAAACGTTGGGACTCGGTAGCTCTATATGCAAAATAGACTATTTCTCATGGGAAAATATTCAGCATTACATGCAGTTTCATGATAATTTCACACGTATTGAAACAATACAACCATAACCTGTGCAGCAAAATTATATTGTCAGCCAAGTATACTATGTCCAGGCATTCTCTCGTTCATAGGAAAGTATGGCTTTACCCCAAAAGGTAGCCTTGAATGAACAGATAACATTAATGCATAATGAATAGACAAATTTCCCTCTCCCATCCTCACCTTTGCCAGATTTAACAGAAACAGTTATACTAAACTTTGCCAAATTCACAGAGGCTTTTCTGGTTCCCATTATTACGCTGTTCCAAGGAAGGGAGTAATCGCTTTAGTGGTAGGGTGTGGTATATTTAACAGTGCTGAAAGCAAATTCAACACAAATAACCAATCTTGGCAGATTGCACAATTCTAGAGTTATTTTTGTGATGGGCGATATTTTGCTTTTTCATTTTGTTTTCCTCCCTCTTGAGTTGGCTAACGATTTCCAATGACTAGAACTCTGTCCAGTATAATCCAGTTAGTCTACAATGAATACCCATTGTCAATGAGAGGCAATGTGTTGACGCTTTTTATCTTAATGGACTCGCAGTATAGTAAAGATGGAAAAAGAAGTGCTGTTGGGACATTCCTTTGTAGTCTGTACTCTTGGTTTGAAAGTGGGTCATCAGCTCAGCAAAGAGAGCATAAGAATATATGATAAGATCACCACGATTTCTGAAGACTGAGCCATCATCTCTTCAGGAATCAAAACCTGTGTAGACACATTATGAAAATGATAATATTCCTCCATGTGACCAGGTACGGAGCTTCCCTGTCCAACCTGAATGAGCTATTTCATGTTGGCTTGACAGGCAACTTGAGTTATCATGTATATGCTGAGTTTCTGCAGTCAACGACTGCTATGTTCACCACCAGCTGCGTTTTCTCTGCAATACTGTCGGGAAGAATGTGTTTAAAGTTATTATGGATTACTATTGAATCTGACAGACATAGTATCCCCTCAACCTACTTTATCCATTGCAGTGGATAGTATCCGAGGAGGCAGTCAGATTCCTTCTTCATATTTAGCCCAAGATTGTTCAGAGGTTCCCGACTTCCTCCTGGGAAGCTGAGTGCAGGAGTCAACAGGGATATATGAGCCAGCAAATGTTTTCCAAGAGAAGCCTTGGCATATAAAACCCAGGTTTAATTTTTAAAAAGCATTACATGCTCATGGTAAAAATTAAAAATTAAACTGTATGCAGTGAAGAGTAAATCTTCCTTGGTTCACTGACCCCCCCAGTTCTCTTCCCCAGAGGCAACTACTGTTAACCAATTTTTTTGTGTGTCCTTCTAGACAAAGTCTATGTGTAGAAGAGGAATTTTGATTTTTGAAATGCATTTTTATAAGTTCAGCTGAAGTGGTCCTTAAGATGCCTTTTCCAAACAACTCTCCATGGCAACATAACTTTGGAACACACATAGCACACACACGCACATGAACACGCACATGTGCATACACAGTCATTCTCTTAAGCACAAAATGGAGGGGAAATGATGCAACGGGGAGTGACTAGAAGATATATTACAGTAAACCGCAGTGGTTAGTGGGTTCTCAGATGGTTCCAGACAGCTATATACACAGAAACAGCCCAGTGAGAACACCCTAGCCTACTCAGACCACAGAACAAATCCCAGGAACTTGCTTTTGTGCAATCTTTCCCTTGAAACTCAAGTCTAAACACATCAGAGCTTGGCAGGGCTACATGGTTACTGTATCTGACAGACAAAATACTCTAGTCCTTAAGCTCTCCTTGCTTTTTCCCTCTGAGCCAGTGGATTCTCATAGATTGCACCTGCTCCTCCCCCACCCTCAACACACAGAAACTGAAAGCCCCTCAAGTTTCTCTTGATCATGCAGTTAACTAAAAACCCAACTTACTCTCACACTCTAAAGCAAAAGGAAAAAAACCAGTAAGTATAAAGCTAAGATACATATATACGCATTTGGTAGAAATAAGAAAAATCGACCTATCTACGAGGCCATTCTGAAACTAAGTGATGCATAGTGTTGTTTAAGTTGGGAAACTCTATTAGTCTTCAGAGTAGAGGTGGCTGAATGGAAGTGATACAGAGTAACTTGGGAAGTTGTTACAGAGACTTTCCATAACTGAAATGTGAATGAGGATATTGGAGGACTAACTTTTGCCTAAGTAGATACAGAATTAAAGAGCTGTCATAATTATTAGTAAAATCAGCCAATCTACAGGAGCCTGAGTAAAAGAATTCTCTCTTCAAAAACCAACATTGTAATGTAGGAACCATGTAGAAGCCAATAGAAAAGGAGCATTTTCATTGAATAGTGGGTGTACTTGGGAGTGCAAGTCTTACTCCTGGTTAAGGAAATAGTTACTTGTAAGTATGGTTTGGGGATAGTAGAAAGATCCACCTCCAAAAAAATATTGCCTCACCTTCTGGCTAGTGACTAAAAAATCTTTTCTAGCCTTAAATTCCTTAAAAACAGATAAAGTATAATAAGCAAACTCCCCTGAAAAGAACAGCAAAAATGACAATGCTCATTTCCTGAGCATTTACTTATGGTAAATACTTACCTTCATACTTAGGACTTTACATGAATGACCTCCTTTAATCCCTGTGGTAGCTGGTCCCCAAGGCAGCTCCTCAATGACCCTTGCCAGGTATGATGAGCACTATGACTTGTATTTTATGTCTCTTAGATGGTCACTCTGGGGAAAGTCAATTGTCATATAGTATATCTAATTCTCCTGAAACCATCACACTGTGAGGAAACGCAAGTGAGCTATGTGGATGGATTGTATGTGTGGAGAAAGAGATGCCTGGCCAGCCCTCAGTGATTCCAGCCTTCCCATAACAGGTACCAAACATGTAAATAAAGAAGAAGCCATCTTGGACATCCAGCTCAATGCAACCTGATTGACTCTGGCCTAAGCCAAAGTCTGACCACAACTGTATGTGAGGCCCTAAGGGAAAAATTGCCCATATTTTCCTAGTCAACCATAGAACCATTAAAAAAAGTAATGAATTGTTGCTTTAAGCCGCTAAGTTCTGAAGTGTTTGTGGCACAGCAATAGATTACTGAAACAATCTCCGCATTTACTCTGCAAGGTTTTGAACATCGCAGTTAACTCTCCAACATCTATCTCACCCCTTCCTTACTGTGTAATTTGGGGAATTGACTCTAGAGGTACCCCTGATTAGTCTATGCTAGTAGTTCTCAAAGTATGGTCCAGCAGCATCAGTGTCACCTCAGAACTTGTTAGAAAGGCAAATTCTCAGGCTCCTCTCTAGACCTACTGAATCATAAACTCTGGCACTGAGGCCCAATGATCTGTATATTAATAAGTTCTTCAGGTAATTGTGATGCATGCTCAAGTCTGAGAACTACTGGCCTATATACCAACCATGGCATCCTGTCCCTACTTTGCTAGTAATTAGTTTAAGAACCCAGGTCTAAGCCAATTAGCACATAGCATTCCCCTGTGTCAGTCATTAGTTTGTGGTGGAGGGAATGGTCCTTTCCGTCCTGCTAGCAGCCAATCTGACTGTGAAAAGAACCTTAAGATGCAGCTGACACTGAGGATGGAAGGCAGAGATGCAGGAAGAACCTGGACCCCTGACAGCATGGTTCAATCAGAT
This sequence comes from Pteropus medius, assembly GCF_902729225.1. NCBI lineage: Eukaryota > Metazoa > Chordata > Mammalia > Chiroptera > Pteropodidae > Pteropus > Pteropus medius. The sequence goes on along the minus strand of NW_024355205.1, from coordinate 1,588,604 downwards.
TGCACCACCTGTGAATTTTGGATTATGTGGGTCAATACATTTCTTTATTGGTTAAACCCACTTGAGTTGGCTTTTTAGTTACTTGCTGCTGAAAGCGCATATCCAGGTATGATGAGCACTATGACTTGTATTTTACGTAGGAGGTAATTCACAGTAGTTCAGACAACTTAGAAGCAGAAGAAGTAGTATTGGAACCTGGGTCTCTTTGTTGTCAAAGCCCACCTTCATAATAAAGTTGTAAAAGGGTGAGATTTGCTCCTTTCCTGAAAGTAAAGGGTCTTGTATTTATTTTTGGTGGGTTAGGGTACTGAGAATACATGAAGGCAGTGGGCATTTGACAGAAGAAGAGATATCATGGAATGAGGAGAAGGTCCACAGAGAGGAGGAAGGATGCATAAAAGACAGATAATTCCTGCTGAATTCTATTCAGTGCCGACTTATGCTCCAGTATTTCTTCATGTCTTTAAATTGAATGATGTCCTTTCTCCTCTCCTTTCCCCAAACAGATTGACATATCTGCAAAGCGTTGTTTTGCAAAAATGACACTGGAAGAGTGTAAAGCAAGTGTTCCTTTCAGGAGTAGGCTGTTTGGTCCAAGTAATTCTATAAACTGCATCCACCCACACCGTGCAACTCCAAAGACAGTTTGTAATCACAAAAGGAACAACCTGGAAGATTCCAGTTGTCAACGCAGCTAAAATGTAGCAGCAGACCTCACATAAGAGACACATGCTACTACATGAATTCAGGATTTTTATGACCCTGGGGATCCCTAGGCTCTGTGCCTCCTCAGTGGATGCCAACAGTCGAGGGGCTCTTGCCTGTATTCCACCATTCCGCTGTATCCATTATAGGTCTGTTATATCCACTCTCACCTCACTCCTGCCTCCTCTGGTCTCCCCTCACAGGTTGATGTGGCTAATTTTAACCTGTAATCGGAAGCTCGGTACAGGGCAGTCCTGAGGTACCAGGGTGGCTACAGCTAAAAGGACACTTTCAGGGAAAACATGAAACTAGGTTTCGGAAGGCAAATAAGAAGGTGACAACTATTCTCTCCAACACCCACCTAGAGTTTAAAATAAGGGCAGATTATCTTGATAAAAATTCAGATGAAGTACTTTCTCCCACTTTGAAACACATTGCTCTGGGAAACATGTAAGCATTTATCAAAGACTTTGCCATGTACAGAGCACTATTTCAGCACTGGGAAAGGACACCGCTTAGGGGTGGTCCTTCCAATGATGTTTAGAAACAACTACAAAGAACATCACTAAGTGGAAACTAACATGCTCAAGGTAATAAGATAACACTTGCAAAATTGTTTCCAGGCACTGGACTTTTATGTCTATAAACTAATATAACCCTCATAATGACTCTATGACACAGGTACTGTTATTGTCTCTATTTTACTGATGAGGAAACTGAAGCACTGAGAAGTTAAGTCATTTGCCCAAGGTCACACAGGATCTAAACCAAAGCAGCCTAGCTCTGGAGGTCACGCTCCTAACACACCACAGCACGTTAATAGGGACATAGAGAAGAATGGGATTGATCCAGATGGCTTCCTGGAGGAGTGAAGTTTTGATAAAAAAAAAATGATGGCAATTCAGGGAAATATTGGGTTTAAGAGAATGAGTCAGATTTAAGAAAAAATAGGTTCTCTTTTTTATTAATCTATATTATTTTTAATGACTGTCACAAATATTCTTTAATGGAAAGCCTCTTCCATAATTTTTGCTGTTCCATGAGTACTGGCCATTGGGGGCACTATTTGCCCTCAGTTCCAAGACCAAAGTGCTTTAGAATGAGAGTTATAGGTCTAAAAAGTATGATAAAACAAACTGGTTCACCTCCTTATTTTATAGACAAGGAAACTAAAACTCAGAGATATTCTTTGATGCCCAACCAGCATGCTCCAGCCTCCTGCTTCTCAGACTAGGGCCTTTCCACCATCCCACACACCTTCTCTTAGTGACCTCCTGGATGCAACAGTCTGAGAGGGACTGAATCTGGGACAGAAAAAGCAGAGGACAGGCATATCTCAGATGATACTGGAAGTCTAGGAAGATGGTCACAATTGGGGAATTCTGAGGCACATTAGCCTGCATCGGTCTGGAGCTGGGGACGGGGGAGAGGGAATGGCTGAGGTTCTGTCAGAGGACTTTTCTGTGGAGTGGAGTGGAGTGGAATGGTCTGGGTTCCCTGGATGGCTAACCTCTGGACCTTCCTGCCTATTATAGTGCCCCCATGATGACTCATTCCCTAGAGGAGATCCTACAGTCAAGATGGAAGGCTCTGTCCCCTTGGCTGCAATAAGCACCATACTGGCCACTGGGGATGAGAGATGAGTGAGTCCTGACCCTGCCTGGGGTCACCTACCATGCCACTGGGGAGACAAACTCATACATGGATGAGTTCAGTTTCTTTCCCTGTGCTGACCAGGAGTTGGCTCTGTCTCTCATAATAGATTTTAAATATAGGGATTATGACTGGATTATTTCATTAAGCTATCACTGAGCCCTAATAAAAAATGATTTAGGATTTAACAGCAACCAAAGCATCGTCCCAGGAGACTATTCAGGAGTTATGTGGTGTACGGAGAGGCGGAGCCAAAGGAGCCGTTGGCCCACTCAGGGCCTAGTCTGGGCTTCCAGTAATGAGCTGTATGATCCATGCAGCCAAGTGCACGATGCTCTAGCTTTGGTTCCTCATCTGTAAATTGGAGGTGTAGAATAGACATAAAAAACCCCAAAACCCAGCTTTATTGAAATCTAGTTCAACATACAATTTACCTATTTAAAGCGTACCATTCAGTGGTTCTCAGTCTATTCAGAGTCGTGCAAGTATCACCATAATTGATTTTTAGAATATTTTCATCATTCCAAAAAGAAACTTTGTCCTTTTGGCACTCGCTCTCCATTTCCTTCACCTCCCAGCCCTAAGCAACTATCAATCCACTTTCTGTCCCTATGGATTTACCTACTCTGGTGAAAGGGGTGTGTGTGTGTGTGTGTGTGTGTGTGTGTGTGTGTAATGTTTTTAGCACACAAGAAGATAAGGTGAAAAGCATGGTGTGCCCTGCAAAGCGAGCCCATTCTTCCTCCCACCTCTTTGAGATCTGAAGTCCTGATTTGTTTAAGAGTTGGAGACACGCGGTTTCCATGGAAAGCTGATCAGGCAAGAAAGGTTTATTTATTACACAAATAAAACAGAATGTGAATGTTCCCAAGGGCCTGGTCAGGATTTGGCAGCCCAGCTTTTCGGGGAACTTTTGAAAAGGAGCTGAAATTTGTTTTATTTTTTCATGTAGTTTTATAGATGGTCGGCTTGGTTGATTAAGAGTGAGCTATCCTAGTTAATTATAGCATCACAAAAAGAAGAGCATCGAACTAAACAGTCAGGAATTACTTAAGGCCTAAACTTTGGATGAATCTGAGGCTTAGACAGTGGTCTCCATGTCAACATCAATCCCTTTATATAAAGACCTCCAAATAAAATTCTGAACATTCACAATCACCCTGGGATTTATATGAAGGGCTGGTATGGTATAACATTTGAGAGCATATGCTGATTTCCTGGAGGTTATCTTATTCCTTCAATGCCTACTACAATCTGTACCCTAGCTACACAAAAGACTATGTTCCTTTGCTAGGATATTACATCTTTCTCAGTAAATTTGTCTGTCTTGGTACTCTGGAGTGGTTGCTAGGGATCATACTAAGGGAAATTTACTTGTTTGGGTGGTGGTGGTGTAAGTAATATTACCAGTAATTACTAGTGATTTCAGTTATGGCATGTAGACTATATTGTTTCCTACACATGTATGGTTTTATAGTTTACAAAAAAATTTTCACGTATTTGACCTCATTTGATCCTTACCAAGTGCTATCAATTGGATAAGGTCTCTATTCCTGGGAGTCAGAATGCTTGGGTTTGAATCTGGAGTCACCACTTAGCCACTGGGTGCTTTTGGGCAAGTTATTTCAACTCTCTCTGTCTTGATTTCCTCATTTGTAAAATAGAGGTCAGTATAGTACTTACGTCATAGGGTCATGATGCGGATTCAATGAACGTGAAAAGACTTTAGAATTTTGTCTGGAATACAGTAAACAAATGTACTATACTTATTTCCATGATCATCATTATTATTATTGTTACTATTTTAGAAATGAGGGAACTAAGACTTGGCAAGGTTAAATGGTATAAAGTGGCAAGGTTGGCAGCTGAACCCTAGGCTCCTGTCTCATCATATTAGTGGCTGTGAAATTATCTGCCTATAAAAACTAGTGTTTAATAACCAGACCAAGATATTGCTGCTAAAACAAAACAATCACGATTTTATTAGTTGGCAGTAGGACATTAATAGAGTTTTCTCCATCTTAAGCTTTTTCCCTTAGTTTTTTTAAACTTTGGAGACTTGCTACTATTTGTCTAATAGCACTTGCTGGTGCTCATAACCAGGCCATGGCATTCACAGCAATATTAACGGAGAAAACTCAGAACTGACCGACCATGCTTGGTTCAACAGCTTTTTGTTTTCATGAGCACCTGATCTTGTGATTTAATTGCGTACATGCATCATAAGCAGATTTTCAGCAGGTACACCTGTTCTAGGTCCCATGAAGGGATTGGATACATCAGTAATTTAGTGTCCCACAAAGAACATATTGTTCGGTAGAGAACATGATGCTTTTTAGGTCCACAACCTCCTGACAAGCCCCAGGGCCACTGAGTACACCCAGTCATCCCTACCCAACCTCGAATTCTACCAAATGTAGACTTACTTTTTACACTTCTTGCAACCATGTGAACTTCAGATCAAGGATATAAGCTCTGAGTTATTCTTGTAGGAGATAGTTAACACAGAGGAAAACAGGACACTGGGAAGAGAGAAAGAGAGAGATGGGGTGCAAGAGACATGCTTTGCCATACAGCTTAAGGAAACTGAGGCAAAAATAAACCTGAGGGGTAGAGTATCTGTGGGAAGGCTACCTTACTGCTTTGAGGGGAAGGAGTGGTACCTGGGATATGCTGTTGTTTTGCTCAAATAATATGGCAAAGCTGAGAAGTACCCATGTGTGTAGGTGAGTTTGTTAATTAACAAACTCTTTTCCCTTCAAGCATGCAAGTTAATCCAGGACAATGGTAGAATCCTGGAAAGTAGTTTGTAAAAGAAAAAAAAGAATTGAAGATTTCTTTGGAGAGCTGGTAAAAATATTACGTGACACAGAATAAAATAAAATTACCCACACTATTAGAAATAAAAGGAAAGGGCATTCTGAATTGTTTCTAGCCACTAATAGATGATAACTTAAAGCTGTGTGGCCTGTTTTATTTTCATGAACATTGTAACCAACGCTGTTGAATGCAAATCCAACAACCATTTCTAGCCTCCTTCTTCCTTGACCACTGCTTACTAGAGGGGTTGAAAAAGCTAAATATTCCTTTTTGCAACTTGTCTTGCCACAGGTAGCTATGTGACCTATGAGACATAAGGGGATTTCTATGGGAAGGGGAAGAGCTTTCTCCCTGATCAAAAGGAAACACACGAGAAGAGCCCTTTTACACCCTGTTTGCTTTGGATGCTGACCTGTGAGGATGAGGTGCTTGGAGCTGTGGCAGCAAAATTATGATCAGATTTGCGACCAAGGTTTAAGGTGAAAGCTAACACAAGGTAAGAATGCAAAGTTGAAAAGAGTTGAGTCCTTGAAAGCAACATTGAGCTGCTGACCCAACCCTGAGGATCGCCTATTTCTACTCAAGTAAGTAATAAAAGTCATCAGGCATAAATCACTGTTCGTTTTATGTTACTAGCAGTTGAAAACATCAAAATGATACAAATGTGAAAAAAAAAAATCGTAAATGCTCTCATGGGTCCACTGACTATGTTGATCTCCCAGCTTCCATCTTTTCCCCACAAAGTCTTACCACTGAGGTTTTCACAGATAGCAATTCTTGAGAAAGACACTGCCTGTTACAGCATCGCTTGGGATGCTGCAAGGTTCATCCAAACCATAAACTACTGTAGAATTAAAGAGAAATAGTAAAAGATACTTCTGTGTTAGGCAGACACTGACTTTCAGGAAGGGATAAGATGCCACTAAGCAACTGTTTGTTTCTCTTCTCCTGGGAGAATGGGTGTTGTTGGATCTAGAGGAGGAAAGTTTAAAAAAACATCTGAAGACAGTAACTTAAGTGACACACTAAGCTGAAACTGAGTGCAGCTTCCTGGGCTTAATATTAAGCTGACTTGAAAGTTCAAAAATAATAAAATAAAAACGGATTAAACCAAAAAGGACCTTGTAAGATGCCCACATACTTCAGCTTCTTATTCCTTAGAGCAGGGGTCTTCAATCCCCGGGCTACATACTGGTATCATTACTGGTATCAGTCCATGGCCTGTTAGGAACTGGGCTGCACAGCAGGAGGTGAGCGATGGGCAAGAGAGTGAAGCTTCATCTGTATTTGCAGCCGCTCCCCAGTGCTAGCATCACTGCCTCAGCTCCACCTCAGATTGTCAGGCATTAGATTCTCATAGGAGAGCACAGGTCCCTAGAGCCAAAAAGGTTGGGGACTGCTGACTTAGAGTGTTGGCTTAAAAATAGTTATCTGAATATTTATGATATATACTAGAAGATCAAGCTAATTGCTTTCTATTTACGGATATCGATGCTCAGACCCTTGTGGGTGACAGTGGACAATAAGATCCGTCCCCAGGGTCCTACAGTCTGTGATCCTCGAGTGGAATCTGCGGAATTAAGGTAGAGACATGACTGGCCAAACAACGAATGGCAAAGCTGTGCTGTGGAACGCCAGAGGTAGATTACTGAAAGTTTCTAGAAATGTTCTTATTTCTAAAGAAATCAAAGTCCCAAAGCAGAGAAAAGGTTTTTAATGTGTTCACACACCACATAGGTTGAGAGCAGGATCAAGGTGAGACGACGTGCACTGATGCCTGACATTGAAAGCATCCATGGCACACCATTTTAAACACAAAAAGCTGAGTTGGCAAATCAGTTAGGGCCTTTTAGAAACTGATGGCTCACTTGCAAATCTAGTTAGCTTATTGGCCTCTGATTTTGGTAGATTTCTGCTTGAAGAGAGTGAAATGTACATAAATTTAATTTCTGGGCTTTTATTTATCCACTTTCTCAAGATGTTCCTTTGCTTTGCTGAGCAGATGTTTATCGCACCAAAGATCAGCCTGTGCAGGCTAACTCCAGAAGAGCTCATTTGCTCACAGGTCCTCAGGGAAGAATCATGCAACGATGTACAGAACAACAGCATCCCTCTCGGGATCTTTCTACTGGCTGCTATCTTAGCTATTTGCTTCAGATACTTCCTTCCAGGCTTTTCCGAAGTGGAACTCTCCAATCGCTAAGTTGTAGGGCATGTGCTGGGTGTTTCCAGCCCTCCACACGTGAAGTTAGTCTGGGAGAGGAGTTCTGATGATGTTTTAGTTTAGTTCTTTCTGAACTTTGAGCATGTCAGCCAAGAAAAGCAGATTTCTTTCTTTTTGTTTAAGCTAACTTGATTTGTGTTTCTATCACTTGCAACCTAAGTCCTTAGCTATTTCTAAAAACTTGTGTATAAACCTCATTTCCCCTCAAACAAGTAAAGTATATCACATGAGCATGCTAATTATTTTGAAAAACAAATTTATTTTGAAAATCAAAAAATTACTTTCAATTTTATCTTCTAAGTAAATTCAAATTTTTAGATACTAGATTGTTATAATACACCAGTGTTATATACAATTGGAGGGAATAACAGTTGAAATACAGTGTAGGCAGAAGTTGTTTTAGTTTTCACACTCAATTTAAACAAACAGAAAGTGTATTAGTCACAAAGAATATTTTATTTTAGATAACAAAAATGTTATACCTACTCTCTATATAGTATAGTGTAACTGAATATTTGTATAAGTAATGAATTAAGAAACAATCTAGGTTATAATTGGAAGAATATAATTATAAATATGTAGAAAGACATTTTCCAAATAAAATTCCAATAAAAGGCTAAACATTCTCAAACATTTTATATACATAAAGAATAAATTATTTATGGTTAACATATTTTTGCTTTAGTGTCAGAAAAATCACAACAAATTTGATAAACATATATTAAAGCCAAAGTTTACTAGACATGAGTTTTATAGTGCCATCTATATATTTGTTCAGAAATAATGCCAAAATTCTTAGAACACAGCATATTAGGGTGGGGGAAGAGAAATGCTTGCTAATGTTGACACAGTTAATTAACAGGCAGAGAGGCTGGCAAGGAGGAGACCAACACATGATCATGTCACCAAGTGGGGCTACGGAAGGAAAAGCACAAGCTGAACCCGACAACCCAGGCAGGGTCACGTTCACTGTGGCTCAGGATTTTGGTTTTCAGTGTTCAGAGACCAATTCCAGCAAGATGTCTGGTTTGAGTCAAGTCTTTCTTCTTGAACTTGTGACTGCTCGAGGTACTTGGCATACTTAAGGGAAAAAATGAATACACTCAGATTTAATTTTGTTAGATATTAAGCTAGGAAACCAGCCGAGTAATAATAAGACCAGCAAAGAAACCAAAATTTGTGTTTCCTATAAAGAACTGTATACACAAACAGGTTTTGCTTATTAACGGAGCAGGAAAGAAGTAAAGGGCAGGGGAGGGAAGAGAAGAAAGAATGCAGAGGAACCCTAAAGAATGGAGCGATTAGTGCATGAAAAGGAAATATAAAGTTTCTGTCCATTTGATGTTCCATTTTAGGCATTTGTACCTAAGGTAGTTTCCCAGAGGGGAATGTCTTCAGGACCTAGCTATGGTTCATTTTCCCATGTGCTACACATAGGTTTCCTGGGAAGTTTTTCCAGGCATCTTCCCCCTTCTGAGTGCTAATGCCTAATTTCCTAAAGTGACTTGAATCCTTCTAGCCACGCTAGCTGAAGAAGTTATATTGTATTCAGTCACAGTACACTGATGCCGTTCACAGACCTCTGAGCCAGCAATGGATAGGGGACACTTGTGTTTTTGGCTCATATGCTTTTTGAATAGAATACATTTGACTAAATAAAGGGAACAGGTCCCGAACCCTCCTGACCTCTATATATGCACACAATCCACTCCATCAGGAGAGTTCATTGTTCCCAAGGCAGAGGAGGGTAAAAAGGCTGTTCTGTGCTGCAAACACCTCTACAGCAAATTCAATGGCCCAAATTAAGTGACGGACTGATGCAGCCCACGATCACCAGTAGGAATGTCATTTCAAATACTTTTGGCAGATGAAAGAATGTCACCCCACTGAATGTTAAAAATATCTTATTGGGATGTAAGGTCACTTGATTGTTTTTGCCTGTACATCGGTGTCTGCTTTGAGACATAATTTACAGTACTTTCTCCTCTTGGGGATTCTTTATTTTGGAGGAGTGCCTGCTCTCTGGCCCCTTTCTCCAAACTCGTACTAACCAAAGCTATATCTACATTAAGTAGTTGCAAGTGTAGTCTGAACGGGTCTGAATGTCATTTACTTAAGCCTTTAAAATGTAAGGCAATTGCTAAATATGCATTGTTTTCTGGGGATCTTTCTCTGAAAGGGGAAGAATGTATCAATAAAATATTTGATGAGGCAGTTAATTTTGGATCCAACTGAAAAAGATTAAATTATTATTCTGTTTGAAACTGATACCAGTAATGCAAAAGTACTTAATTTTAATACTTATTTGGAGTTCAGAATCTGTGTTACATCAATATTTTTAAAAAAGGTAATGACTTATACTTTCCAAAGTTTAAAAATGACATCCAAAGGACAAAAGGTAACTTTTTTGGCAGTGTGGTTGGAACAGTAGCATCAGGTCTTGTGCCAGTTTGATCGGTGGTTTCACACTGTACCAGGTTATATATACATGCATGCATGTGGAGAAAGATAGAAAGGGTCATCGTTTCTAAAATGCTTATTTTCTCCCATGTGCCATCCAAATAAGATGAGAATGTGCTTCCTCAAAACAACCCCAGTTGTATCTAGGAATTAATTTGTTTTAAATATATAGAGGTAAGGTAGGCATGAGAATGTTTTTAATGACCAAAGGAATCAACCTAAATTCACATACTTGGCATGACAGTTCTCTAATTTTGAAAGTCTATGATCTGAGACTGTAATAGGCAAAGGCATATTCATTAAAAGCTTTTCTAAAAAGTACATGTACTATCTAAATATCTAGATACTGCTACAGAAGGAAAAAAGACTGCCTCCCTTGTAGAAAAAGAAGACCAGAAAGAAGTAGACCCTGTCCCACAGATATCCATGCTTAGAATTAGCAAGTCTTCTAGAAAGGCAGTGCCACAAGTGGAGTATTATTATGGCTCTCAAACTGTGAGGGAGGAAGAGAAATCTAGAGGTACAAGAGTCCTCATTACAATTACACTTCATTAAGCAACAAGATTTTCTAGCTGGAAGGCACATGAAAAATAACCATGACAGTAACTTACTAAGACGATGGAAATTTTTTAAAAAGTCTCCTTTTGACATAAAGTACAGCTATGTCATTAACATATCAACCAACTAGAGCTGAAACAACACTCTAACACAGTGACTGGCTGGCTGACGTTAGGCACTGGGTCAGCAGGTAAGGAGGATTTGGTGCTCTAGGTTTAGTTTCAATGATTCTTCAGCACTTAGTAAAACCAATGTTCCTTTTAAATGGAGACCCCAAATTCTCCATGTGACAAAATATTTAAAATTGTAGAGAGTTATACAAATATTTACTGTTGGAATGTGCCACAGTTAGACCAAGTTTACTGATCCAGCTGAGTGGTCTTCCATGCTTTGTCCACTCCCACTCAGTATTATAAAGTCAACTAAACAGAAAAAATAAAAGAGCAATTATGAAATTTCTGACTTCTGTCTTGGTTACATGTCCATAATTTGCATAAAATAAATAATAAGCATTAAAAAATCAGGGTTAAAATTTAAAACAAGGGGAAAAAAAAAGCACAACATTTTTGTATTCTTTAGGCAGAACAATAGAGAGCTCTTTAAATAGAAACTTTATTATATCCACAGGCGATAAAATCCCAGAGCTACTGTTAGACACGTAAATACAGACCCTGTAAGAAAAAAAAAAAGTGAGCATAGTATTAGTTATATTAACAGTTACTTGAAGGAACTACTTTTTATTAAGATAGACTTATCTGCCTATCTGCCAAAAGGAAACAAAACAAGAAACTTTGCTTGCTCACCGATGTGCCACATTCCATGAAACGTGCCCATTAAAATAAACCCCACGCTTGAAATCATCATCTTCAAAGTACAAATGTATCCAATATTTAAGAAGACTTTTCAATAAAGTTTAGAATCACAAAAATTCTGTGGTCACAAAGTATATGTACTGTATAAGGGACCTGCTCTTTAATTTTATGAGCAAAATTTTACTTCTAAATACTATTGTAACTTTAAAATATTGATCAACCCAAAATGTTAAATTTGAGTTAAAATAATGGCTAAGTAATTTTTTTGTACATGTATCTTTATTCCTCTTTTGGATCAAAAATTACCAAAGCAAAATTACTCCTTATTTACTACTAAGAAAGAAAAACATGCCAATTGTAGTATGACATTCCATCTACTGGAAGTTATGTCTTCCAATTTCAGAGATATTAAAATATGAAAAAATGTTAGAATCAATGAAATGCAATATTTGTCACTGACTTATTTTATAAATTTTATTTTTAGCTTGTTTTAATTACTTAGATACAAAATAGCTTACCTGCTAAATATTTAATATTATCAAGCTTGTGCGACTCGAGCATAGTTTTGAGACCAGCAACCTCAGTGTCTATCTTCCTGTCTGTCTGGGTGACCGCCCGATCTTGCTGGGCATGCTTTCAAAACAAAGAGATTCACAGCATTAAACCACGTGGGATATACCATCCCCTCTGCTCTGTCAGTCCTGAGAGCAACTTCCCAACAGGGTGCAGTCGAGGGGAAGTGGGGTAGGATTAAGGAGACATGGGCTCTGATTTTAGTTCTACTATTCTCATGCTATGTTGTATTGATTAGGGCCTTTAAGATAGCTAGGCCTGTTTCCTTCTGTTTGAGAAAAGGGGAAAAAAATACTATTAGCCTTGCCTTCACATACACTGTTCAGAGAATCAAATGTGAAAAGCTATGTAAAAAAAGCTTTTGTACATTATAGATTGATTGCTCCACAAGGTTAACATTATGAAGCCACTCTGTTCTCAATGGCAATGAATATGTTGCATCCTTCTAAATTCCTCTTAATGAAAGGCATACAAAAATTGCTTTAATAAATTAATGGAATTTTGGATAATCTAAAAGCAATAGTGCTTGCTTTGACACTATTTCTATTCACACTTTTAAAAGTTGTCTTCTTTTATAATTCAAACACGAGTGTTTTATTATTATGAGGCTTGGCCATACCAAAGGCCTATTTGTGTTCTTTCCCAAATAAAATACAGTTTAACCCCCAAAGGTGGTGAGTTTGGCTGTTATAAAGTGGTTATCATATTTCATTAAGGCAAAAAAACACTGAAAATGCTTCACTATAAATTCTAGGGCAAATAAGTAGTTCTTTATGGCTAATGATTCAGGTAATTAATAAGGAAATAGGTGCCTGGATGAGAAGAAAAGTATTTCAGAGGAATATTCCTCTGAAAAGTATTTCAGAGGAATATTTCAGAGGAATATTCAGGGTTCTCTCATGGAAGTCTCTTACAGGTTTCAGAGGTCCCAGGTAATAGAAGTAATGCATGCCATAAAAGCTAAAAATACAAAAAATTAAAAAAAATTCTATGACTCTACTTCTGGATATATACTGAAAATTGTTGAAAACAGGGACTCCAACAGATATTTGAACACTCATGTTCATAGTAGCATTCTTCACAACAGCCACAAGGTGGAAGCAACCCAAGTATCCATAGACAGGATAATCAAAATGTGGTACAGCCATACAATGGAATTATTATTTAGCCTTAAAAAAGGAAGGAAATTCTGACACATGCTACAACATGGATGAACCCTGAGGACAATATGCTAAGTGAAATAAGCCAGTTACAACAAGGCAAATGCTGTATGAGTCCACTTATATGAGATACCTAGAGTACTAGTGAAATGCAGAGACAGAAAGCAGAATGGTGGTTGGCAGGGGCTGTGGGGAGAAGGAAATGGGGAGTCAGTGTTTAACGAGGGGAGTTTCAGTTCTGAAAGACGAAAAGAGTTCTGAGAACAGACAGCGGTGATGGTTGCGTAATAATGTGAATATACTTAATGTCACTGTATACTCGAAAATGGTTAAAATGGTAATTTTTATGTGTATTTTTACTGCATTTTAAAAAAAACCTATGACATTAAACCTGCATATATTTTCCTATGACACATCATTACAAACAACAATAATCATGCATGGGATGAAGCGGAGATGAATAAAATGACCAAGAAAAGCCAGACTCATTTCTTACCAATGCCACCATTTCTGTCCTCATTTCCAGCAGCTTCCTTTCGTTTAAAGAATACTGAAACAAACATGTCACATAGGTCAGATGCTGATTTATTCCTTTCTCTGTCTCCTCCTTCTCTAGTGCCTTAACATATTCTAGCCTCGCTATTTCCAAGAATATGTAACACTAGAAATCACCTCCAGGTTAAAGTAGCCTACTTGACCCTCTCCTTTAGATGTGTTTCTTGAGGTTTCTTATTTATATTCATTTATCGCTCCAGTATCTGGATTCCTTTTTGTCATCCTTCACCTCTCTGCTATGTTTTTCTCTTTTCATCTCTTCACTGTGATGTCTCTAGGTCCCTCTCACTAATATAATAGCATTCTCTGGGACCAATTTAGACGGATGCTGAGTCATACGCTAGTTGGCTTTGAGAGAGTTGAAAAAAGTAGGGAATAATTCAATTTAGGAGCTATCCCAGCATAACTATAGACAAAACTGGTCACTATTTGAGGCTTAGACAAAAGATAGGAAGGATATTATATGTGACACAGATGTTGCTTTGTGATTATAAAACACAATGTGAATATAAAGATACAAGACATACGCTAAGCTATCATATTTTGGTTTTCATTAAAAACAAACAAACCCACGTGGGTACTGTCACAGCCCAGTGTTACTGAAGGAACTGACAAATTCTACCCAAAAGTAAAACGATATCTTGCCTTTGGCTGTGAATGTCTGTGCAAAGATTTAGTGTAATTTTGCTGACATTGAGACCAAAATCAGATATACCTCCTTAGTTGTGGGCATTAGGATTTAATTGAACAAATGCAAATCTATACTTTAAGTGAAGAATGAAAAATTCTTCACTGTATATTGTTATAGGGGAAAATAATTAACGCTTTTGAAGTATCTACAAACTTTCTATTTATAAAAATTTCCCAAGTCTACCAGGTGGATAGAGTATAAAAACAACATTACTTGAAAATTTAAAAAAAAAAAAAGAAGAAGAAGAAGAAAAAACCCCCAAACTTCAAACTAAAGACTAGTCACTAGAACTAAAGAATACTCATTTCCAGATTTAAATGTCAGGGTATCAGATAAGGAGAGCTATGCATCATATCACCACCAGAGGGCAGGGTAGAACTGGATTTTCTGCACTCCTTTAAACTCTGGCCTTCAGTAAGTTACTATTAACTTAGCTACAAGAGAAAGAAAGTGTAAGTCTTGACATTATCACGATTTTAAAAATAAGTTCAGTGTGGCTCCATCTTTATGAAAAGAAGTTTATAGGCCATATTACTTTTGAAACTGGCTGTAAATGTCACTCCACTTAATGTAATTGACACTATAATTTTATTAAGGGAATGAGGGGGTCAAATAATTCATCTTCATCAATGCATATTAAATACATGCTAGCTTCATAATAATATACTACTTTCCTGCACCTTGGAGTAATCTAAGTTTAGCATTACCAAGAACAACTCAGATAGGTTAGTAAATCACAAATTCATTGGCTTTAATCCATCCTCACATTTGTATTTCCCAGTATCCTCAGTATATTTCTTCCCAGGTTGGTTAATTACAGGCATCTTCCTAAATTAAGTGAATTCAGAATTTTTGCTAATTATACAACCCATAAGGACAAAGGTAATCAAGAGTTCTCCTCTTCTATATACGAGTCATATGCTGGTGATCACTAAATATTTTAGTGATACTAAGTGATTTAATCTTCATGATTGAAAAGTGTTTTAATACTAGAAAGATAGATAGCATGGGCATAATCAATTATTTAGTATAATGAAGCTCAACTTCTATCTTGAAATCCATAGGCAGTTCCAAAATATAGTTGAGTACTTGTTTGAGTTTCAATATTAACTTCATTTGTTGTTGTAGCACATTTTGGTTAAAAGCAAATTGTGAAAGACAATGAGGCATTCAAACAGACCCATATCAAGACACATCATAACTAAAATGCCAAAGGTCAAAGACAAAGAGAATCTTATAAGCAGCAAGAGAAAGGCAGCTAGTTACTTACAAGGGTACCCTCATTAGAATGTCTGCTGATTTTTCAATGGAAACTCTGCAGGCCAGAAGGGACTGGCAAGAAATATTCAAAGTTATGTAAAACAAGAATCTACAACCACGAATACTCTACCCAGCAAGGCTTTCAATTAAAATGGAAGGTGAGACAAAGAGCTTCCCAGACAGGGAAAAGCTTAAGAAATTCATCACCAACAAATCAGTATTACAAGAAATGTTAAAGGGACTTCTGTTAAAAAAAAAAAAAAAAAAAAGGGTAAAAATGAGAAGACAATGAACAATTATGAGTATTCAGTTTCTGCATGTGTATCCAATTCTGTGTTAGTGAAAAATGTATTATATGCCCTATTTCTCATTATGCTAAGAATGAAAAAGGTATCTACCTAATGTTATCAAATTCAAATAAAGCCAGAACAAGTAGATGGGTTAAAAATAACTAGAGGCTACCCAACACATATCTTTATTAAAACATACAACTTATTGTACCCCCCTGTTCATAGCAGCATTTATAATAGCCAATATGTGGAAGCAACCTAAGTGTCCATTGATGGATGAATGAACAAGGAAACATGAGTGTGTGTATATATATATATATATAGTAATATTATCCTGCCATAAAAAAAAAAAAAAAATCCTGCTGCTTGAACAACATGGATGAACCTTGAGGGCATTATGCTAAGTGAAATAAATCAAAGAGATAAATACAGTATGGGCTAACTTACATGTGGAATCTAAAAGAACAAACAAAAAAAGAAACTCAAGCTCACAGATACTGTGAAGATGGTTGCCAGAAACAAAGGGTGGGTAAAATGAGTCTTGAAGAGGGTTGAAAGGCACAAACCTCCAGTTAAAAAATAATTAAGTCATGGGGATGTAATATACAGCATGGCAACTATAGTTAACAATATCGTATGGTATATTAGAAAGTTGCTAAGAGAGTAAATCTTAAAAGTTCTTGTCATAAGGAAAAAAATTTATAACTATGATGGATGTTAACTGGACATATTGTGATGATCATTTTGCAATATATACAAACATCAAATCACGTTATACACTTGAAACTAATACATGTCAATTACATCTCAATTAAAAAAAAGAAGTGTTACTGTGAAAGCTCTGAGGGATAAAATTTGTATTTATATGTATTTTCTTTGGTAAAGCAAGCAAGGGCAGCAGAGCTGTATTTCCAGTTTTCTTAGGTCCTGTGCATGATCCCACAAGTCATTGTGGAGATATGTATCTCCTTCAGTTTAATCATTTACAACCTACATTTGTGGTATCTTTTTGGTAACAAACTTACAGCACTACTTTTCGTGATTAAAAATTTCACGTTAACATAACTTAAAGAATCCTTTAGAACATGGATTTCAAAACAATGCCATATAGTCATTAAGATTTCTCCATTTAAAAAAAGGCAATATGGAAATAATTTTTTCATCTTGAATTTTGGTATAGAATCTAATACTATTTAAAATTAATAATTTAATATTATTTAAGTCAGATAATCAACTCAACTTGTATAAAATCAGGACCTGTGGAAGTTTAAGTCAGTATTAAATAGATCAAGACTGAGTATAATTTCTTTATCAATATCTGACACATAATTTAGTATCTCTGAAACAAAGAAAAAAATTCAACTTGATTTGACCAAGATTTTAATTTTAATGTTACTTTTGAAAGCAACAAACTTGTCCTAATTTAAAATATAATTAAAATAAAGAAAAAACTGTCTAACAATGATATACAGGTAAATATTTTACAGTACTTATGAACTGTATAGAAACTTAGACCAAGCATTCCATCTTGCAAAGAAATTACTCATACTCTATTTTTAATAAACATACCAATTCTTTTACTCTGCTCTTTTCTAGATTGAAGTCTAATTTGGTATCTGTTCGGACTTTCATCACTTCATCCTAGTAGGAGGGCAAATGACAAAAAAAAAAGAAAGAAATCCAAAGTAAGAAATCCAAACGCTCTAAGGATGTGAAGTCTGGGAAAGCTGTACCCTCCAGTGCTTCTACCCTGAAGGGCTAGCTCAGAGCAGGGCAGAGTAGGACAGGGGCTCACAGAGAAATGGAGATGGGGACTAGTGACGTCAGAGGACTCTGGCCAAGCCACATCTGGAGTCAGGCTTGTCTTGAGACTTCCCAGTTATATATACAAACAATCCTTTTTATGCTTAAATTAGCCCAGAGTGAGTTATTGTTGCTTTTAACCTCAAGATTCCCAAGATAATCTCCTAGTGGAATTTATAATTAGAACTATTCCTTGGACAACTTTGGAAAGCAGAGATGGACTCAAAGAAGTAAAATATTACATTTTTATTTAAATAAAGCCTTATTTTTTTTTTAGGTGAGGCAACCCTTGGTTTACCTCATAGACTGCAAGGACCTTGTCAGCTTACAATCCCTTTTTTAAAAAATGTTTACGCCTACAGCACCTGGTCTTCCTAGGTGGTCTCCCATCCAAGTACTAATCAGGCCCGACTCTGCTTAGCTTCCGAGATGAGACAGGATAGGGCTTGTTCAGGGTAGCATGACCATAGCCTATGGCCTTCTTTATGACACATTAAAATCTTTTCTTAATATCAATGTCTTTTCTACTTAAAAAAAATTAACTGGCACAGTAAGCATTTTAATTCATTTAAGGATCACATGTAATCCTCTACAGTCACTTCTAAGAGAATCTAAGGGTTCCAAATGTTCTACTTTAGAACATTTTTCATTTAAAAATGACTTAATTCCCCCTAGAATACAATTTTCTTAATCAATTTGGTTACAAAAATCAGTAACTTATTTACTGGCTATGTTCTTAGCTAAATCTTCCAGTGTGTACTTTTGAGATGTATTACACGAATATTTAACATAGAATTAAGTTTTTAAGAACATATAAAGTATTTCTGACATATTTTTACTAAGGTTACATAACTGTAAACAAGCAAGCAAACAGGAATGAGGATCTTACCATTACTTGTTGTTTTAACCGATGTAGTTCAAGCTTTACTTTCTAAAAAACATTAAAAAGAAACAAGTCAAGGATATGTTTAGAAGGTTAGAAGAAAAATATAAAATTTGGTAATACGCAAATACTAGAACATATATTTATACACAAATTCTTCAAGTTGTCCTTCATGCAACACGAAGGTGGCTACATTCAGAATGTAACATTAAATAGTCTCAGTAGCAGAAGTGATTGTTTTGCCAAGATCGTTTAATTTTTTTTTTAACTTGTTTGCCTTCAGAGGCCTTGCTTTCTTTAACACCTCTTTTAATTTTTCTTTTAACTAACAGCTGACTTCAAGGACAACTCTGAGAGTTTCAAACTTTATCTTTTTCTAGCAAAAGAAGGAATCTTTGGTAGAAAGTTTCTTTCAAGACTAACAGGTAATAAATGAACTTCCTTTATGGGACTTCAATAGGACTGAAAACAAAAGGAAGATGCAAAGACAGCACTTAAATGATCCCATATGCCACACTTTACGAAACTAAGGAATATTTTATAGCACATTTATTTATAATAACCAAAAACTGGAAACAATTCTAATATACATTACAGTAGAATAATGTGGGATATTGATATAATTCTATAATGAAAAAGAATGGTCTATTGCTGCAAGACACACTGTATGATGCCATCAGCTGAAGTTCTAGAATAGGCAAAACTAGTCAATGGTGATATAAGCCAAGAGAGTGGTCCCCTCTGTGGGAGGAGTAACTAAAAGTGGGCATAAGCAGGACTTCTGGGGTACTGCTAATGTTTTACTTCTTGATCTGACCAGTAGTGCACACTTTGTGAAAATTCATTGAGATGTACACTTACTTGTGCACTTCTCTGTACATATATTATATCTCAATGTCTGAATATAAAACATTTTATGAGCGGCTGCTTAGTTTTACCTCATTTTGTGCTCTGAGGGCTGAAAATTCACTCTTCTCCAAAATAATCATATCTTTTTTCACACTGGCAATCTGAGACATTATTTGCTGAAGAGTGATCTCCTAGGAAAAGAAAAAACAAAACATATAACCCAATCTAGTCTAGAAAGTCTACCTCCTATGGTCTCTTCCTGGCATCATCCTATGGAGAAACTAAAAGAATGTGGACACAGGAAAAGAGGTTCGGCAAGGCCATCCTCTTTGCCAAAATCAGAAAGGAAAAGAAGAAAAACTCAAGTCCAGCATCATCATCAAGTGAATCATAGTTAAAAAAGTGGCAGTCTAAGGACTCAAAACACACTGCTATAATTCTGGCCACATCTCCATTTATTAAAGTGTGATAGAAGGGAATAGTCAGTTTTCAAGCACAGTGAGTTTTGAGGCATAATGATTCCATGAGAGTTCACTAAATAGCTCTGAATAAATATTTTTTATGCCACTGTAATCATCTGCCTTTCAACTATGGTTAAAATTACTATATGCCTTTCAATAAAATATTATCCAGAAACATATATTACAAATAATACCCTCCCTTTAGACTTTAAATTTGCTACAGCGCCCTGACAAAGCCAACCTGTTGCACCTTCGTGACCATGTCTTTGTAGATGATATCCATGTTGGCCTCTGTGATCTTGACCAGTGCAGATACAATGATTTCTGCTTGTTGAGTAGTAAACCCTAAGTAAACACACAAAGAAAATCATACTCAGGAGACTCTAGTTATCCAAAAAAAAAAAATTCTCCATAGTATGGGAGAAAATGCAAACTTACACATTCAGAAGCAGGAAGAAAGCCTAGTGTGGTAGGAGAGTGAGGAGACTACAGTCACAGGCTATTATCTGTCTGTCACTCTGGACAAGTATGACAAATCTGAGTCTGCTTCCTCATGTAAAGTGAGGAGATGGGCTAATGTCCTTCTAATGTCTTTCCTAGCTGCCAAAAATCATGCTCTCAGTGGTCTAATAACATAGGGGATGCCTGCAATGAAAGGTCAAGTGAAAAAAAAAAAAAGACTTAAAATTATAATTTGTTGCTTTTATAATTTAACAAAGATTCTATGTAATTTTTGTTTTCTTCTGTATTGTCTAAATTTTCTACAATAGATGTGACTTCCTTAATTTAAAAATATATATATTAGCAAAAACAATTTACGTAAGTAGGAAAGCTCAATTGTTTTATATCTAGCACAAATAAGACAAATCGTTAACTATTGAATTACATAAAGATTCAACTCAACAATATTACTGTTTTTAATAACTTAGATAGCAACTTCTAGTTCACATTGGGTATTGTAATAAAACACTTAAAACCAAGTCCCTGAAAAGTAATTCCTTCTATTAAATACATCCATCTATAAGAACTTCAGAAGAATCTACTGATTCTTGTAATTAATGGCATATTTATTTGAATAAAGTTATGACTGATACAATCTGAATGAGATTAAGCATGGGACTAAAATTAAAAAAACAACCCACAGATTTAAAGGAGACATAAAGACCTCCAAAGACTTACTCTCTTCACTTCATTCAAAATCCTTTAATTTTCAATGTGTGGGTCATGCATATCTAGAAAAATCACCCAAAAGGTTACCCACCAAAATGTTTAGATGTGGGTATTGGGATTCTGAATAGTTTTTCTTATTTCTTTTCTGTCTTCCTAATTTTTTGAAAATAAACATGTCTTTCACAATTTTTAAAACTTTAAGAGTTTGTAGTGAAACATGATGAGGTCTGGCAATTATGAAGAAAGGAAAAACAGAGAGTGGAAGAGAATGTATGCTGATAATAACCTCCAAAGCCTTATAATTTATAACCACCTGTGGGAGGTGACAGGGATAAGAAAAAACAGAAGTTAAGCCTGAAAACCTACTGGGTTACCAGATACGAATTAATTTTTTGCAGGAATGAGAGGACAAGACACAATCAGTGTTAGTGAGATTACAGACAGAGGAAGTTTTGTTAATCAGGAGACATTAACTCTGGAGAAAAAAAGGATAAAGGATGGAGTATTCCTCGAAGGGTCCTTCCTGGACTTATCCTAACCCATACAACTAAGATGTCTATCATTCATCTTGGTGCCTTCTCACCCTACACTTACTTCAGTGAGGCCCTCAAATCACTGGTCTTGAAACATGCAAATATTCATGGGTCAAGGGTTGAAATCAAGAAAAGCAGGAAGCACATTTTAAACATATACAAGTTTTATTTGTCAAAATAAAAAAATAAATACATAAAATTTTAAAGTGGGGGAGGGGAAATGAACTCCACCTCTCATTGGGAGGAAGCTTTGGTGGCCATTTTGAGTCTTCTGCAGTTACCTTGCCACAGTCACATTTAACAAATATAATGATGCTCCCTTGATATCATCAACACCTAGTATATGTTAAAATGCCCCCATTATCTCCAATATCTTTTTACTTTTGGTTACTTTGAATACAAACACAAAAGGTCCAACAAAAAAAAAAAAAAAAAAAAAAAAAAAGAAAGCAGGAAGACTTCTGCTTATGAAGATAATTTTAGATGTCCCCCTCTTCTCACTTTCGCTTTTCTCTTTGACCAACAAAAGTTTTGAGAAGAAAAGTTATAAAAATTATTATAGAGCATTTGAGTTTTTCCAAAGTACATTCAAGTATTATCTCATTTAATACTCAAAAGGCTCTTTAGAATTATTTTGCCCAGCTACCAGTGAGGAAATGGAAACTGAGTATAAAAGGTCTCTCTAGGCTCTGCAGCTGGATCCTGGCATAGCTTGAACCCAGAACTCCTAACTCCCCCACATAAGCACAGAATTCACTCTATCACCTTGACTTGGTGATGTGAAGTACATTTACAGAGGGTGGCTCTTCAGATATGAATATGCACAACTGGATAAATACTATACAATGAAGTAAAAAATGGATATGCTTATTTCAAAGGCATAATCTGTGATATTCAAGAATCTGATTTGGGGAACATATGTGTTACCGTATAGAGAATTATAATCAGTTTATCTGTCCAGATTAGACTAAATATGAGAATGTTATCTATATACTAAGTGTACTTTCAATAAATGTCAGAGCAATCTTATATATTAATTAACTCAACAGCAATAAGGGAAAATGTTAGTCTGAATATTTTTTTAAAAGAACATGATAAATTGATATTATCGGTAATTGCTGCTCAGTCATTTAATTTCATAAAAATTTTAAAAGCACATAAGATGCATAGTAATAAAACCATCATTTTTGTGCTTCAGACAGTTGGCACAGAAACCACTCCTGAGTTTTGCTGACTTGTATCTAAATTTTTATCTATAACATATTTCCAGAGTGATGTTGTTATAAGAGTACACTTTACTCGGGCAAAATATATGAGAAAAATCTCAATTGTACTATGAAGCAAAAATGTCCTTCAACAAATGAGGACTTAAGTCAAAGAGAAATATGAGAAGTTAGATGAAATTGTGAGAAGTCATAAGTTATAGTGTTTTTCTATGGCACTGAGTGACCATTGAGAGAGGATTACCATTTTCTTCGAGTAAACACACTAAGGCATGGGTATCAAAGTAGAGCTTTCTACTTGCAGAAGAGGTGAAATCTTGGCATTTGCGCCCCAGCTGCAGGTATCCAGCAGAGAGGCTTAGCTCTAAAAGAGAAAGAATAGTAGGGTTTAAAATAGGATCTAATCGTAAACAAAAGCGACTCAGCAACATGAAGTAATCAGGCATACCTGGAAACTTAATTATTTTTTTTCCATGACAGCTTTATTGAGCTACAATTCGCATCTCATAGAACTCACCAATTTCAAGTATGTAATTTGTTTTTATTATAGAGTTGTGTAAGCACCTCTGCAATGAACTTTAGAACACTGCCAACAGCCCCAAAAGAAACCCTGTACCTTTAGCTATTATGCCCAATCTCCCTATTCCCCCACTCTCAGGTAGCAACCACTGATCAATCTGTCTCTATGGATTTGCCTACTCTGGATACTTCATATGAACAGAATTGTATGGCACATGTATTCTGTAACTGGTTTCTTTCACCTAGTGTGGTGTTTACATATACCTTGTAGTATGTATCAGTCAGTACCTTATTTCTTTTTACTGCCAAATACTATTCCACTGTATAAATATATCAATATTTTTTTACCTATTCATCGGTTGAAGAACACCTCTGTTTCTACTTTTTGGCTATTATGAATAATGCTACTATGAACATTTGTGTATAAATTTTTGCATAGACATGTTTTCAGTTTTCTTGGGTACAGATTTAGGAGTGGAACTGCTGTACCATATAGTAACTTCATGTTTAACCTTATGAGGTTATGTCAGACTGCTTTCCAAAGTGGCTGTACCATTTTACATTCCCAAGAGCAGGGCATGAACATTCCAAAATCTCCACATCTTCAACACTTGTTATCATCTTTTTTATTATAATCGTCTTAGTAGGTGTAAAGTTGTATCTCATCGTTGTTTTGATTTGCATTTCTCTGATGGCTAATGATTTTGAACATCTTTCCATGTGCTTATTGGACATTTGTTTATCTTTGGAGAAAAAAGTATTCAGACCCTTTGCCTATTTAAAAAAAATTGGATTATCTTTTTGTTGCTGAGTTGTAAGAGTTCTTTATATATTTTAGATATGAGTTCCTTACCATATATATGATTTTAAATATTCTCTCCCATTCTGAGTTGCCTTTTACTTTTTCATACTGTCTTTTGAAGCACAGAAGTTTTTAATTTTAATGAACCCCAATTTATTTTTTTTCTTTTGTTCCTTGTGCTTTTGGTCCCATAGCTAAGAAACCATTGGCTAACTCAGAGTACGCAAAGATTTACACCTATGTTTTCTTTTAATAATTTTAGTTTTAACTCTTACATTTAGGTTGTCGATCCATTTGAGTTAATTTTTGTATATGGTGTGAGATGGAGGTTCAACTTCATTCTTTTAGATGATGTAGATGTCTAGTTGTCCCAGCACTAGTTTCTCCCTTAAATTGTCTTATGACTGTTGTCAAAATCGACTGACTATAAATGTAAGGGTTTATTTCTGGGTGCTCCATTCTATTCCATTGATCTATATGTTCTGTCCTAATGCCAGTGTCACATTTTCTTGATTACTTCGTTGTAAGTTTTGACATCAGGAAATGAGTCCTAATTTTGTTCTTTTTCAAAATTGTTTTTGTCTCTTCTGAGTTGCTTGCATTTCCACATGAATTTTAGGATCGCTTTATAAATTTCAGCAATCTGGATGCCTTTTCATTTTCTTGTCTAACTGCTATGGCTAGGACTTCTAGTATAATGTTGAATGGAATGATGAGAGCAGATATCCTTGCTCTTGACTTGAGAGGGAAAGTATTCTGTTTCTTGCCATTAAGCATGATGTTGGCAGTGAGTTATTCACAGATGCCCTTTATCAGGTGAAGCAGTTCCCTTCTATTCCTAATTTGTCAAGTGTTTTTTTTTTAATAATTAAAGGACACTGAATTTTGTCAAATACCTTTAGTCTTTTGAGATGATCACATGGTTTCTCTCCTTTATTTTGTTAATACGGTACATTACATAAATTGATACTCAGATGTTAAATGAGCCTGGTGTTCTGGGACAAAATCCCATCTGGTCATGGTGTATAATATACTCCTTTTTATATACTATAAGATTTGTTTTGCTAGTATTTTGTTGAGGATTTTTGTGTCCTTATTCATAAGAGAGATTGATCTGTAGTTTTCTTTCCTTGTGATGTCTTTGCAAAAAAGATATGTTCTAAAAATTTGTATATAACCATTTTTATGAATTTCTGTGCACTTAAGCACAGATGCCACCCATTTTAGAAACTGATTTCAAGTGCTCCTTTGAAGGAGGTGACATAGTAATGGTTTCCTGGCTTTGTATTTTATGAACTACAAAAATAGTTTTAAAAAAATACAGAACGATTGCAGTGCCAATTTGTAATTTTGTTAAGAAAGGACATTTCAACATAACAGTTCTTTACTATTACAACCATACTATAAAGACATTTTGACAACAAAGGAAAAAAAAAGAGAGGAACAATATAAAATAAGAAAATTTCATTTAAATGCAATTAACATAGCTGTATGAAAATCTTGCTACATATTTGTCCTTACTTTTCAATGATGGCGGGTGTTGTAGAAGAGATAACAGTCATCTACTAACTCAAAGTTCAAAGGTTTTCTCAGTAGGTCTCCTAAATAACCAGAAAGATACTTCAGCTAATTAACTCCTATTCTCAATCCTTTACCCCTAAACACTTGAAAAGAAACTGCAAGTAAGCAAAAATGTGACATGGACAGGATGTCACAGATCAGATTCTTCTCTGTTAGTTTACAGCACTGGTTCCCAACTTACTGGTACTTTGAAAGAGTAGGGTTGCTGTGATCACAGTTAGTATCAAGATAATTGCAAGAGATCCAATAATCATTCTGTACCACACACTGTAGACAGGCAAAATCTAAA
This sequence comes from Pteropus medius, assembly GCF_902729225.1. Taxonomy (NCBI): domain Eukaryota; kingdom Metazoa; phylum Chordata; class Mammalia; order Chiroptera; family Pteropodidae; genus Pteropus; species Pteropus medius. Next base: position 1,562,730 of record NW_024355205.1, on the reverse strand, counting down.
ATGCAACTACTATTATATTCTATTCACATTTCATCGGTGTGTGTTTAATAGTTAAAAGAGGGCTCTTAGATTCAAAGAACCACTAGCCTATACTTTGAGGTCCTTGGCAAGGCATACAAAGCCTGTTTTAATTTAGACCACACTTATCCTTTCAGCTTTCTTTCTAGCCACCTAAGCTATTCCATTTCCTGAACTTTCATGCCACGGTACCTTAAGCTTGGCTTGCCCCACTTTTTCAACTGGTAAATTGAAAACATCCTTTTTACCCCTCTCCATTTAATTTGAGAATTTACTAAGCACCCTTTATGTTCTGGTTATGCTTATAAAATTTATAGTTCTCTCTGTTAACTCTACCCAGGTCAGAGAGTGGCCTTTATTGCTCTCTTATGTGTTCTCGGTACATGTAGCCCTGTACAAATAGCTCTATAGCACTTATATTATTTCCATATCTGCATCATCTATTAGTCTAAGATCCTCAAGAGCATCCAGTCTTAGTTCTTTTTTCCTTTTTGTATTGTTAGCATCTAGCAGAGGGTTGGCATGCTGCAAACTGAAATAAATATATATATATATATATATAAATATATATATAAATATATATATATTTCTTGATCTTTGAGAGGCCCCCACTGAGCCCAGCCACTAATGACCTGGGGGCAGAGTCATGATGTCCAGGCACGGCAGCTGAGTGTCCACCACGTGTGAGGACAGGGCCAGGGAGTTAACAATGGCAAAAATAATAAGAGTATCACCAATTATTGGGAGCCAGATACTGTGCTAAGGGAGACATATCTTATTTCATGCTCGCAAAAATCACAGGAACAAGTGATGCTCTTTACCTATGGTCTTCCTTTTTCACTTAAATGAGTATTCCTTTCTCTCTAGTCCTGGGACAAAAATTGTCTTCCATTTGAAGAGACCCTGAATGTCTGCCTGACACAAAACAAACCTAGCTTTAGAAACAGTGGTGGGTGAGTGAATGAATGCACTTCTCAAGGGGTTCTCTACTGGCCACCCTGCCCATCTTAGAACTGTGCTGGACTGTGCTATGGGTTAGGGAGCTTGAAAACATTTGAATCTAGAACTGGCTTGTGAAGAGTGACGGGATTATTCTAGTTCCAAATTCCTTGTTTTTAATAACAAAATAATCATGCATGTGATTTAAAACATCTTCTTCATACACACACAAAACAAAGTATCATGACTACTTTCTAAGCAAGAATTAATTCCAATTTAGATACTGCAGGTTTTTTTTTTTTTCATTTCCAAAAATGACTGAAATTTATTTCAATTGCAAGCTTATTTCAAAAGAATATTGCTAACTGAAAAGAAGAGAAAAGGGCTGGTCACTTCCCACTTGGCTCTTCAACTCCTGAAGGTGAATGACAGCTTGCCTTCTGTCAGCAGGCCAATGGCTGAGGACAAAGCAATACTCTGACATTTAGAACACCTGACTCACTTTTCCTCCTTTATTGTAACAACAAAATGAGGCCCAAGAATTATGAATTCCCACTAAAAACCAAGAAGCTAGTAAACTGAGCTATGTTAAAGTATAATGTGTAATTCTCCTTTGGGGGGCCCTCAGCAAACCAAAAGGATATTAAAACCACATACATAACAAAAGAAGCTCAAAGTTAGACTTGAACAGAGGGAACCAAGTACAAATTTCCTTTTCATAACACTCTTAAGCCTAAGTAGCCCTACTGAGAACCTTGAGTGTCAAACAAAGTAGTAGGCTGAAGACAAAGGAACAAAACTCTCCTTTGCTGATGATTAATGAACATACATGCTTCCTTAGCTGTCCTGGCTGTGGTTCTCATATTTATGAATCCATCCACACTCTGCGAAAAATGACATCATTTGAGACTAATCCAACACTACCACCTTGCTGATACAATGTCGGAAAACTAAAGAGAAAGAACACTCTTCCCCTTGCCCCATAATTCCCGGGTGTGAGAGGAAAATAAATTACAGTTTCTACTATCTTGTCCAAAAAAAAAAAAGAGCACCAAAAGGAAAAATACAGAAATAAAGTTCAAAGCCATCTCTAACCCATAACTACTGCGGGGTACTGACAGAGCTCACTCACTATTCATTTCCTATCCTCTGTATGAAAATCTTCCTTCACTTTGTTGCTCTACCAATCTGTTTTTCCCCCAGCCAAAGGTATTCTTAAACTTTAGATGCAGCCAACATTCACCAGTTGTTTCTGTTGGAGGGGCGGGGGCGCGGAATCTACCAGAGTGGTTACTGATGGCTACTGATAGAAAAGTATAGACTACCTAAAGTAATATTTTTTGCCAAGTTTGCTAATTAATAAACATTACCCCAAGTGACTTTTTAAAATGAACAATCTGTGATCTAGTCAACTGAGTCTGTTTAGACTTCCTTAACCTTGTGCAGGTCAGTGACTCCCCTTCAAGTCTTCAGTCAAATATCACCTTCTCAATGAAATGATGATGCTAAATTAATAACTGGAGGCCCACCTCACTTTCTAACCCTTACCATCTCTATTTTTTCCAACGGTATATTTATCAGATTATGCATATATATTATGTATGCATATGTAACTTGTATATGTACACGTAAATTATATCTCCATTTAAATATATATGTATATCATCTCCTCTGCTAGAATTAAGCTCCAAGAAGGAATATATTTTGAATGATAGATCTCAAGTATTTAGGAAAGTGCGAGGCACTGAATAGGCGCTAGTGCTTAATTAATGAATTAACAAATCCATTAGAGTTTAAAATTAAATTGTAAAATAATCTCTGCATCTCCCACAGCTCAGCTTCTCAAACTTGCAAGTCTCCTGCACACCACTCACCCGAGTCACGACAAGCTGAGTACAGGACAAAACAGCATCCTGTCCGCGAGCGCCCACGCGGTAGCTTTGCACATGGGCGTGCATCAGCTTGCTGCCACGGAACTCACGGCCCTCTCCGCATCCCGTTCCAATTTTGCGCCAAAACCCTTGCGCCCGGGATTCTGAGTAATTCAGATCTTTTTACCTAGAGAAACCCAGGCTACCGCGGACCAGAAGGGCGCGGCCTGACAGACCTTCGTCCCCACGCCCCAGCAGCCTGGTGACCTCAGGTCTCCTAGCCTTCCCCCAGGGAAGATCAGAGCCAAAGCCCTTCCCCGCCCCACCGCCGCAGCCCTGCGAGGCGAGCCCCTCTCCTCCGCCAGCCCAGCCCTACCTCTCCTCGAGTAAGCGAGGGCGGCCACCCGCCCATGGCACAGGTGGAGGGCGCCTGTGGCACGAGCGACGCCCGGGGCGAGGCCCGGCTGGCACCTCCGCGCGCCGCCGCGGGGGACCGAGGCCTCCCGGCGCGAGCGCTCCCAGTCTCCGAGAGGCCGACGCGGGGCTGCGGCGGCCAGGCGCGGGGAGGGCACGAGCACCAGGAGGAGCACCGCGGAGGCGCGTGACGCGCTGCTGAGGGCTTCGGGAGCGCGGGGGCTCAGCACCCCCAGACCTCCGGGGAGCGCGGTCCGGCAGCGGCGCGCCAGGACACCGCAGCCACTCAGGCTTCTGCAGGAGCTGGCGAGTAAGAGCAGAAGCCGGCGGCGGTCCGTCGGGCGCTTCGGCCTCCCACTGGGGACGAAGCCACAGTTCATCCCGGAGGCTGTCACCGGCCCAGGCGCGCGCTCATGGCGCTCGCCCCCGGCGCCCGTCACGCGCGGCCCCGGCCGGAATCCGAAGGCAGGAGCTAGGGTGCGCGGCCGCCCCGAGCCCGCCCTTTCCTGCCCGGCGGGCGGGGCCCTGGGCGCGAGAAGGCGCGGGGCGGGGCTGGTCTCAGGCTCCGCGAGAGAGTTGAGTCCCGCCTCGCGCGAGCCCGCGCCCTGCTCAGTAGGCAAAGGCGCTATCGGCAGGGAGTTGCGGGCTCGCCCGGAGTTGTAATGAGCCCTTGCTGCCGCAATTTGCATATTCATTACACTGGTGTTATTATGGTCACCGCCGGCGGCTTCTGCTCTTACTCGCCAGCTCCTGGCGCCTTTAAGATCTCGGTGTAAAGACTCTGCTCCACCAGGCTGCCCTACATTTTACCTGCATCCCGGTTCAGTCCCCAGTATGTGTGCTCCGGTGGGTACATGTATGACACTCCAGTGCATTTGAAGAAATTATTAGCAGGGCCGAGGGAACGGCGCGTACGTAGTCAATATATTTAAAGGCTGAACTTTCAAAGTTTTTTTTCTTCCGCGGATTAGTGCACCATAGAAATGAGAAAGTCTCAATCTAGAAATTTAAAACGTGGGTCATGAAATGTTAAATGAGACCTATTAGTACAATAAAAGGATATCTGAAACTAGTGTTCGGTTCAGTGAACGTTTTGTGTACCTATTGCACCTGTCTCAATTACCAGTCCATTGTGTGAATTCGATAGATGGTCCTTGAATGAATGAATGAATGAATGAATGAAATGCACAAGGTACCAGGCTAGTAGATAAAGAAAAATGAAATTGTTCTTGTCTTCCAGGAGTTTCTTATACACCCATGCATGTACACATACAAGATGAAAGAAGAATGTGTTGTGAGCCATGAGAGCTACAAAGTGCTGATAAGATAGAAGATAGTTGTGGAAGAGATGTAAGTGGCTATCGAAATTAAATTTTTAAGAATTAAAAATAAGGTGCAAGTAGAAATTTTCATAAGAGGTTAGTATAAATTATACATTTATAGAACTGGTAGGGAAAGTAATTCAGCAATATATATCAACGGTCTTTTATGTTCATAAATTTTGCACAAGTCACCCGACTCTGCAAATTTAACCTAAGGGAATAATCTGAAATATTAAAAATCTATTAGGTCGGAATATATGAACTTGCCACTTTTATAGGTCAGAAATATAAGATTGGTAATTTCATATGGTTCAACCTAATATGTGCACAAGGATATTTGTTGTATTATAATTTATGATTGTGAAAAAGTGGAAAAGACTAATGTCCAACATTAGAGGAATGGTTAAATAAACTATGGCACAAATTTAATTTAATGATGGCCCTTCGTAATTTTTTTAAAATTGAGGTATAATTTGCATATAATAAAATCCGCAGATCTTACTTCAACTTGATGACTTTTAACAATTGTATACATGCATGTAAACACCACCCAAAAGAGAACATTTTCATTAGTCCACAAAAGTTCCTTTGTACTCCTTTCCAGTATTTTAGATAATCCACACTCTCCCAAGAACCAACCATTTTCTGATTTCAATCACCACAGATTAGTTTTGTCTGTTCTTCAACTTCATGTAAATGGTTTCATACAATAAGGATTGCCTTGGGTTTGACTTCCTCCTGCCTTGTGTCTGTCTTCATTATAATATTGTGAGATTCATCCATATTGTATAATGAATTAGTTCCTTTTTAAAAAATCTAGGATTAGTTCTTTTTTACTGTTGAGTAGTATTCCACAATTTAGTCATCCATTCTATTATTGATGACATTTCGTTTGTTTCTCATTTTTGATTATCATGAATAAAGATGTTATGAACATTTTTGTATAAGTCTTTGTATAGACGTGTTATTTATCCCTTGTAGTATTGTAAATAATAATAATAAAAATTTTAGTGTTATAGCTAATCAAACAGCCAAAGAACTTTTATTACCTTTTCTTAATTCAAAGATATTTTTAACACTGTATAAACTCACTTTTTCCATAGTTTGAAAAACTCAGTTTTATAATTTTATATTATAAAATTTATAATATACAAATGTTATAGAAATATTTATATATAAAAATTATATACAGTATTGTATTTATATGTATAATAATATACATACAATTATAAATATTTATATTATATGTTATATAAAGAGATCACCGATTTGTTCAGAATTTAATTTCCTTAATACAGTATTTGATTTGTTTGGAATGGAAATTTGAAGCAAATCTCAAGATTGAAACTGTAGGGAAAAAAATCATGTATTTTAAACAATGTCAAAATAATTATTAGATAGTTCTGGTATTTTCTTACTGCCTTGTTGCTAAAGAAATTGAGATTCTGAACCAGGTAGTGCTGTAGCCGCCAGCCACGGAAAGACGCACGGACCACCAGGAATCAGTAAGTCATAGGAATCACACTCTTTATTCAGCCATCGGAATCTATGAAAGATTCCGATCCAAGCCAGGGGTACACAGATCCAAAATTAAGCAGCCCCGAAATATAGAGGTACAGGGTTTTTAAGCCCCAAATCCCATTCTTCATTCTGTCTGACACAAAGGTCTATTTTTCTCCTATTCACTACCTGTCAACCTATAGGTCGGGGTGTGCAAGCGGGGAGTACAGAAGCAGAAAGCTTGTTATCAGAATGTTATGTCCCTATGATCAAAAGCCTTTTGTTCCCATGGCGATAGTCAAGCAGTAATTTCCTACAAGTAATAAATCTCAAGTAGTCATTTTTCAGCCACCACATTCCCCACTGGCCTTAGCAAAAATCAAATCTTTGATTCTTCATGCGGAATTTGCTCATAGCCTCTAATCTGTAATACTAAAAGTCTTATTCAATTAATTCTTTTCCTTATATATGTAAACAAGAAATTAAGGAAACATGGGCCAAAAGTTAACAAAAGAAGGAGGATGATTAAAGGTCCAGCTACAGCAAATAGAAGAGTTGTTAGCCATGGTGACCAATTGAACATCCTATGAAACCAGTTATTTGATTCTAGTCTCTGTTTTTCCCTGGCATCCAAATTTCTCTACTAGTTATAAGCTTTCTCTAATTACTCCAGAGTTATTAGCATAGAAGCAACAGGTTTCACCGAGAGCCATACGTAACTCATCTTGTTCTAAGAATAATAAATTTAAACCTCTTCTATTTTGGAGGACTACTTCTGCTAGTGAATTGTCTTGAAGTTCTAGCCTGCTGATGGTGTCTTTTAAGGTCTTGATATCCTTATCTATCTGTATTCCAGTTTCACGTAGTTCATGTTCTCCCTTGATGAGAGCAGTAGTACCTACCACCGCTGAGCCCGCTATTCCGAGTCCTACAAGAAGGGATACTAAGACTGGTACGGCCTGTTTCTGTAACCTGTCCTGATGGAAGAAGTGGAGTCTGCCTTCCAGCCTATTGTAAAGGGACACTTGGGGGAGCACAAAGACTAGGATACAAATATTAGCCTCACCTGAGTTGAAAAGAACAGCTGCAGCACAGTGAGTGAGCCCACTATCGCATGCTAACCAAGTATTATTTGGAGCCTTATAGTATTTACTCCCTGAGGTAGATTCTTCGATAGTATGATTACAGTGATCTAAGTAAGGCGACTGTGCCAACAGCTTGGAATAATTCTTTGAAATCAGGCAAGTTCCTTTTCCTTGTATGTCTCCCAAGGTGAGTCGAGGAGTTTCCCATTCACAGTCATGTGCGCTGCTGAGCTTAGTCAGGTTTAGGGGAGTTCCTACCCCGAAATAATAAGGGGGTTTTGGGTTTAGGCACAACCAACAATCTTGCCCTATGTCTGGGGAGGTCTTATTTAAGACCTTGTGTATTGTTGTTAACATAGTTATTAATTCTCCTTCGGGTTCTGGTTGTGGCTGGTCAAATGCCTGGGGTTTAATAGCTGTTAGGCTACTACCTGAAGAGGCTAGAGCCGGAGTCGGGGTTGCCCGGGAAACTCCTGTAAGACTTTGGGGTAGTCCTGGAATTAGAAGTGGTTTGTTGGGCTCTATAGGGTGAGCTTTTCTGGGAGGGTCCTTAACCTGTATAGTAAAATATAATCCTGAATCATATCCAGTTTTATACAATCTGATACCCCAGGTCTGTCCCGTGAGCCAATAGTGTTGTCCCCCAAGGCTACTGGTTTTGATGGTGATTATGAGGGGATTGCAGGACCCAAGAGAGCATGTAGAAGGGCTTGGTCCTCTTATTAACCCAATATGATTATCATTCTGTTTTTTATAATTATCTATAGTAGAGATAGTTTCACAACCCCAGTTAGCACAAGAAAATTGGCCTTTTCCCTCACAGTTGAGTGCCCTATTCCTCACGCTGCCAGATATTCCTTGAGGACAAATATAGAGCCCTATTCCTAAGAGGTTTTTCTCAGCCGATAATATGCCACAGCCAGGTTCCCTTTGTAGCCTAAGTATGCTCCACCCCCTACGAAAGCTCTACCTATGAAAGATTCCGATCCAAGTTGGTGTCTAGCCGTCACAATGGTGAGGGGGTCTCTGGCAAGCCGGCTTAGGTCCACTTGGATCTCTGGAGTACTGTGGCTGGTGATGTTCTGGGCGACAGTCTCACCGGTTTCGGTTACTATAAGTTCCCACACCGTAGGCTGGGATATGTTTCTGTATGCCTGGACCAAAGAGGAAAAAAGGAAGAAACGAAGGATTAGACCTGTGTACGCTTGAGTCTTTGTCTTAAGGGTCCATCTTCCTGAGCTGTCCATTCTCGTGCTGCCTTCATGTGGGAGTGATGGATCCACGATGAGATGCCGTCTACTTTAACTGCGGTGGGCGTCGTCAGGTAGACAGTGAAGGGTCCTTTCCACTTGGGTTCTAGTCCTTTGGAAGTGAACTTCTGGATCCACACAGAGTCCCCAGGCTGAAACTGATGAGGAAGTCTGTCCTCCGGAGTTGAGTGGGCAGCATGAACCCAGGACCAAATCTCCTCCTGTACACTTTGAAGGGCCTGTAAAGACTTAAGTAAGACAAGGTTACGTAACTCTGCCTTTTTCTCATCTTTTATTCTAGGTACTAAAGGAGGGGGTTTTCCAAAGAAAATCTCAAATGGGGTGAATCCATTAATATATGGAGTACACCTGGCTCGGAGAAGAGCAAAGGGGAGAAGTTCTATCCAGGTCCCATTAGTTTCTAATCCTAACTTGGCTAATGTCTCTTTTAGGGTCTGATTCATTCACTCTACTTGACCCGAACTTTGGGGCTGGTAGGCACAGTGGAGTTTCTATCGCAAATTTAGGTAGTTAGCTAATTTCTGTGACACCTTTGCTACGAAGGTTGGTCTGTTATCCGACCCTATAGTTCCAGGGAGACCAAATCGAGGAAGGATTTCTTGTAGTAGTTTCTTAGTAACTACTAAGGCAGTTTCTTTCCTGGTGGGGAAGGCCTCTACCCATCCTGAAAAGGTGTCTATAAAAACAAGTAAATATTTGTAGCCCCCCCACAGTCGGGGTTACCTCAGTGAAATTGACCTCCCAGTGGTCCCCCGGATAAGTTCCTCTTTCCCTATGCCTAGGTTTTTCGATTTTCCCCTTCTTTGGATTAACTTGAGCACAAGCCGGGCATTGTGAGGCAATCTCCTCTGCAGTTCTTCTTCCTTCTAACAAGTGAAGTAGGGGTCTAAAGCTTGGAGCATCTTAGTTCACCGTAGGTGTGTGGTCTGGTGTAATTAATGGTGGAGGAGAGTCCTTCCCAGGGCCCGTGAGAGCCTGATTTTTCCATCTGGGGTCGTCCACCACTCCTGTTGGGTCCCAGTGGCTCCTTTGTCCTGAAAATATATGTCCGCTTCCGCCGTATAGGTCGGAGATGGAGGCAGTTCTGGGTAAGGGACAACAGTCAGTAGATGTGGTGGGGGCCCCACTGGCCTTGTGGCCGCTGTTCTTGCCTCTGCATCGGCTTGTCGGTTTCCCTCAGCCTCAGGACTATTCCCTTTTTGATGCCCTTTACAATGAACAATAGCCAGAGCCTTAGGCATCCATATGGCTTCGAGTAAGGCTAAGATCTTCTCCTTGTTCTTGACGTCCTTCCCAGCTGAAGTCAGAAGCCCTCTTTCCTTATAGATGGCTCCATGTACATGTGCAGTGGCAAAGGCATATTGGCTATCAGTGTATATTGTGACTGCCTTGTCTTTTCCCCATTTTAGTGCCTCAGCGAGGGCGATGAGTTAGGCCTTTTGAGCAGAAGTCCCATGGAGAAAAGCCTGTGACTAGATAGTGCCAGTTAGAGTAACAACTGCTGCCCTCGCGTACCTTCTTCCTTCCTGCGTGAAGCTGCTCCCGTCCAGGAACAGAACTTCATCGGCCTCAGGCAGAGGGGAGTCTTTGAGGTCTGGCCGCGAGGAACACACAGCATCAGTGAAATCTATGCAATTATGAATGGGGGTCTGGGGGTCTGGGTCTGGCAACAGGCTGGCTGGGTTGAAGATAGTGGCTTTGGAGAAGCTGATCCTTGGCTGGTCGAGGAGGAGAGCCTGGTATTGAGTGATTCTGGAATTAGTCATCCATCGTTCTGGGCTACTGTGGAGAAGGGCTTCTACTGCATGAGGGGCAGTAATGTTTAGACTTTGCCCGAGGGTGAGTTTGTCAGCTTCTTTGACTAGGAGAGCTGTCGCCGCTATGGCTCATAGGCAGGGTGGCCATCCAGAGGCCACTGTGTCTAGTCTCTTTGATAGATAGGCCACTGGTTGGCGCCACGGGCCTAGTGTTTGGGTTAGGACCCCTTTGGCGATTACCTTGGTCTCACTTACAAAAAGATGAAATCCCTTGGTGATGTCTGGAAGAGCAAGGGCTGGGGCTGATATGCGTGCCTGCTTGAGAAGGTCAAAGGCCTTCTGCTCTGTCTCTATCCAATTGAGGGGCTGATTTCCTCCTGTTGCTGAGTACAGGGGCTTTGCAATTTCTGCGAACCCAGGAATCTAAAGTCTGCAATAGCCTGCCACCCCGAGGAATTCTCTTACCTGTCTCTTAGTGGTGGGTACTGGAATCTGAAGAATGGCTTCAATCCTGTGCCGGGATAGAGTCCGTTTTCCTCCTTCGAGTGTATACCCGAGGTAGGCCACCGACTGGGTGCATAGCTGGGCCTTCTTAGCCGAGACCTGGTACCTGTATGCCTCTAGGGTGCCGAGCAGGTCCCTGGTTGACGCGAGACAGATTTTCTTGGTTTCAGCTGCTAATAATAAATCATCAGCATACTGGAGTAATGTACAGTCAAGATTACGCTGATGGAAAGGTCGAAGATCTGCACTTAGGGCCTCATCAAATAGGGTAGGAAAATTTTCGAATCCTTGTGGTAAACGCTTCTAGGTTAGTTGGCCCAAGAATCTCCCCTCTGGGTCTGTCCACTCAAAGGCAAAGATAGGCTGGCTGCTAGGGGCTAAGGGAATGCTGAAGAAAGCATCCTTTAAATCTAGTATGGTATAAACAGTTCTCTCAGGAGGTAACAAGCTTAAGAGAGTGTACGGGTTGGGTACAGTCAGGTGGATGGTTTCAGCTCTCTTGTTCACTTCTCTTAAGTCTTGTACTGGCCGGTAGTCCTGAGTACCAGGCTTCTGGACTGGGAGCAAGGGAGTGTTCCACGGCAATTGGCACGGCACGAGAATCCCCGCTTCCCACAGCCGCTGGATATGTTTCCTTATACCAATTTTGGCATCTTGGGCAATCGGGTATTGCTTAACCCGGACAGGGGTCGCAGTAGCAGTTAAACTCACTACTACCGGGACTTGGTGCTTAGCCAAACCTGGGGCATTGTTTTCAGCCCATACCCCTGGATATTCTACCAGGAGTCTGTCTAGTAATGTCCCCGTGGACGGGTCTACATTTTCTTCCTTCTCATAGAGGAGGTACTCTTCGGATAGAGGACAGGTAATTAAGATAGTTGACGGGGCAGACATGGACATCTGAGTTGTACTATCTCCGAATGTAACAGTAGCCTGTAGCTTTTGGAGTAGGCCTCTACCAAGAAGTGGAGCTGGACCTTCTGGAATTATGAGGAAAGAATGGGTCACTATTCCTCACTCCAGATCTATAGTCCTTTCAGTGGTGTATGGATATTCTCGTATTTTACCTGTAGCCCGTTGGACGGCGGTCTTTCGTTTGGAGATTGATCCCCCGGGTCAAGTAACACTGAGTGGGTAGCCCCTGTATCCACCAGGAAGTTAACAGTTTTGCCCCCAATTCTTAAGGCAACCCTGGGCTCCTGGGGGCTTAGTGTGTAGGAGCCCCGGCCCCGTCAGTCCTCTTCCTCAGTGACGAAGACTTTAGTCTTGCGGTTTTCTTGGTCTTTCACATTTCTTTCAGGACATTCATTCTACCAATGGCCCTCCTTCTTGCAGTAGGCATGATTTTTCCCTAGGGATGTATAACCCTTACGTGGGCCTCTTTCTGATCTCCCTTGTCTTGCCCTAGTCTTCCCTGATCTCTCCTCCTGCATAGCTGCTACCATTATTTCAGCCATATGTTTGGGGTCATCTGGTGCCTCCCTGTTGTTAAACACCTTCTGGGCTATTTCAACAAGTTGGGACAAGTTCATCCCTGCAAAACCTTCTAATTTCTGCAATTTACACCAGATATCAGGGTCTGCCTGAGTAGCAAAGGCTACATTAATTGCCCGCTGGTTCTCAGGGGCCTCAGGATCAATGGGAGTGTATACCTGGTATGCCTCCTGTAGCCGTTCAAGAAACACTCCGGGGGATTCCTGAGGTCCCTGTATAACTTCAGTTACCTTAGAAAGGTTAGTTGGCTGATTCCTAATTCCCCCAATTAGAATCTGGTGATACCGATCTAATGCCGTTCTCCCTGCCTGAGAATTGTGTCCCCAGTCTGGGCGGGTGGAGGGAAATTCCTCCTCAATCTGTTCCCCTGTTTCCTCAATCCTCCTCCCTCCCGCAGCTATCTTTTGCGCTTCCGCCCGTATGCACCCACATTCTTCCACAGTGAAGAGGGTAACTAAAAGAGCTGTTGGCAATCGTCCCAGGTGGGGCGGTGAGTCTGAAAGACATTCTCTAAGAGTCCCATTAACACTTGGGGCTTCTCAGAGAAAGGCGGATTCTGTGCCTTCCAGTTGTACAGGTCACTAGTTGAGAAAGGCACGTAAACCATAAAGGGCCTGTCTGTGTGATGCCCCTGGAGTGGTGCTTCTCGCAAGGGAAGAATGGCCGGGGTAGTGGTATCGGCCGGTGCCTCGCCCATAGTCGGAGCAGGAGGCCCATAAGGGTTACCTGCTCGCGTCCGGGGAGACGAGGCAGTGCTTTTGGGCCTCTATTGTTCTGGATTACAGGGTGGGGGAAGGTCATTGTTCTCCGGTGGAGATTGGAGGACTGAAGGACTGGGCTGCTTTGGAGTTTCAGTTGCTGCATGTTTAGGGGTACCCACAACTAAAATTTGCATCCTTAGGGAGAGAGCACACCGGCGGAGCCAAGGAGGGGGATTCTGAACAAGATTTAACTATTGATCAATGTAGGGAAACTGATCGGGGTGTCCCGGGTCTCCTGTGACAATCTTCCAAACATTCCTCACCAAACCCTTGTCAAAGGAGCCCTCTGGAGGCCAGTTTACACCAAAAGACGGCCGCTCGACTTCACACAATGTTCTTAGTCTGCCTGGAGAAAACTTTATGCCATAATCAGCTCCCTCTACAAACCCTTCTCTGAAATGTCGCAGGAGATAACCCAAGGGTGTCTTCTGTGAACTCAGGCTTCCTCTCATCGCTTGCGCAGAAAACACAAAACAGACACTCCGATAAAAACAATCAAACACTCAAACAAGAACAATTACCGGGGTGTAGGTGGACCCAGAGAAGTCCGCCACCTACGACCTAGACAAGACCAGAGACAATAAATAAAACCTGACAACAGGGCATAGGAGGCGGCGTCCCGCGGCCTGGCCACGGTCTAGGAGATATGATTACGTCCAGTCTCTCCACGGACCCCCACTGACCGGTCAACAGAAACAGGAAGGTACCTTTTATCCAGACACCGAGGCCTTAGAAATTCCAGATTCCCATCGGGGCCAGGAACAAAGAGCGTGTCCTAAAGGTTGCGTCCTTGATGATTGTACTGACCCATCACAGCATTCAAGGGCCCTGGAACATCTCAGGGTGGCCACCCCTTTGAATCCGTAACAGGGACAGCAACCACTTTGGAGGCCGGTCTGGTCTTAGATCCCAGGGCCACTCCCTGAGATCCCGCCAGCCACTGAAAGACACATGGACCACCAGGAATCAGTGAGTCATAGGAATCACACTCTTTATTCGGCCAGCTGGGTCTGCCAGGGGTACGCAGACCCAAAATTAAGCAGCCCCGAAATGTAGAGGTACAGGGTTTTTAAGCCCCAAATCCCATTCTTCATTCTGTCTGACACAAAGGTCTATTTTTCTCCTATTCACTACCTGTCAACCTATAGGTCGGGGTGTGTAAGCAGGGAGTACAGAAGCAGAAAGCTTGTTATCAGAATGCTATGTCCCTATGATCAAAAGCCTTTTGTTCCCATGGCGATAGTCAAACAGTAATTTCCTACAAGTAATAAATCTCAAGTAGTCATTTTTCAGCCACTACAGTAGTGTATGCTGTCACACTGTCTATGACACATTGAAAGTTCCAGATCACTCAAACTGACAGAGTCCCCAAACTAATATAATTCCAGCAGTTGACCCATCCTCCATAGAACAAAATTAAGAAATGGTTCCTTGATAATCTGTTTATTTCCTTCTTCAAAAAGAATTGGTTTTTCTTTCAATTTGGATGTATTTGTATACTAAACTTAATTGAACTACTTAAAAATATTTTGAGTTACATAAATAATGAAAGAAAAATATGGAAATTCTTTAATATATCTAGTTAATTATTTGTTGTGACCGAAATAACCAGGCCAACTCGAGTGCTCTAGTCCAAGAGACAATTTATTAGCCGGCGGCTGTCCTTGCAAAGAAGCAGCCCCAAGACGCAGGGGCACAAAGGTTTTAAGCCCTCGATCCCATCCCCCACATCCTTAATCTTTACACAAAAGACTGTATCTCCTCCATTCATTAACTGATAACTAAGAGGTGGGTAAGCAAGCAGGGGTACAGAAGCAGAAAGCGTCATTGTTAAAATATTTTGTACCTATAGGCAGTGATCCGGCCAGTAAATCCCTTTAGTTAATAAATTTTTAGCAGATAACTAACTAGAAGTGAGACATGGCGGTTAGCATGTACCATGTCTTATCCTTAACCTATTGTTTCTAAAGGTGAGGTCAGTACATATTTCCCTAAGTTTGGCTCAAGCATTTGATCATTTAATTTTGCATTTTAAGACTTCACTATGTTATAAACCCCAAAGTCGTGTAATGCCCACATTGTATTTCATTAAAAGCTTTGTGCTCAAACACTTTTCCCCATTAATACTTTAAAAAATCTTTTTGGGTTAAAAAAAGTTATGAAAATAATAAATGCTTACTTCAATAAGGTAAGTAACAGAGGGGTTTATAATTTAGGTTTGAGATTTCCTACTTCTGCTCTTTTGAAGTTATGCTCTCTATGGTCAAAATCCATATATTTATTTAATGTAGTCATTGAAACTTCAAAGCAAATAGAATGATGCCAATCTTGTTACTTGGTAGTTTAATTTTTTTCACTAAACATATCGTGGACAAATTTTCAGGTCAATCGTGTTCTAATTTGTTATTTTTCATTGCTGTGTATTTTATTGTACCATTTTTATAGCCAATCAATTTCTGGACAGCTTTAAATGACTTTCATTAGTTTCTCAAAAATTTTTCTCCAAAAATTGTATTATACCAATCATGTTATACTTCCCCGTGGTTCATATTTTTATTGGTTTAGAGCAATTAAAATTTTTCTCTATGAGGAAAACATAATAGCAAAAATGTTCCATTCATTCATTCATTCATTCATTTGTACATTCTTTGGACAACTAATTATCCGTCAGTCAGTCAAGAGCTATTCTATATCTTAATGATTGAAAACAAACAAAATAGACAATGTTTCTGCCTTCATGGATCTTATATTCTAATTGAGACAGAGAGGCTAGAGACAACTAAATAAAACATGATGACAGATGTTGTAGAGGAAAATAAGGAAGAGCGAAAGGAATAGATAATGCTGGAAGGTGGGGAAGAGGTTTGCTATTTTATATAAAACAATCAGGGAAAGCCACACCTATGAGGTAACTTTTGAGCACAGCCCTAAAGTCAATGTTGGAAAGAATCTAGTAAACAGTCAGAAGAGAATTCCAAGTTGAGAGAACAGTAAGTGCAAAGGCCCTGAGGTAAGGGTGCGCTTGGTTTGTGTGAGGATCAGTTAAGGAGGCCAGTGTGAATTGAACAGATGAAAGGGGAAGAGTTAGGAGAAGATGAGATTAGAGGGGCCCTTTTGGACCTCTATAAAGAATTAAGTTTTTATCTGAATGAGAGGGGAAGTCAGTCAATGGATGGCTTTGAGCAGAAGAATGACATGATCTGACCCACCTTTAAAGATAACTCCCTGTCCACTGTGCAGTGAACAGATTGTAGTAGGAAACAGGAAGAGTAGCTTGGAGGGTACTGCAGTTATCCAGGGAAGGGATGATGGTGTCTAGAACCAGTCAGGTAACAGTAGATGTACTGAGAAATGGTCAGATGTGGGCTGTATTTTGATGATAGGAGCAACAAAATTTGTTGGTTTTGTTTGGATGAATGCTGTAAGAGAGAGAAAGAAGGCAAGGTTGACTCTAAGGTTAGAAAAACTAGGCTGGAGTTGCTTTTTATCGGGATGGGGCTGATGATGAGAGGAGCAGGTTTGGGGAGGGCAGTTTGTTTTTGGAAATACTGAGTTTATAATGAATTCAAGTGGAGTGGCTGTGCAAGTAGGTGAATTTGTGTTTGGTGTTCAAGGGAAAGGCCTGGACTGTCTGCATGCCTTTCTTTTTTTAATTAAAATTATTGGGGTGACATTGGTTAATAAAATCAAGTAGGTTTCAAGTGTACAATTCAATAATATGTTATATGTATATGAGTTGGCCAAGGGAATGAATGCAGATAGAGAATGTAGTGACCTCACCTTTAGAAACAATAGGTTAAGGATAAGACATGGTACATGCTAACCGCCATGTCTCACTTCTAGTTAGTTATCTGCTAAAAATTTATTAACTAAAGGGATTTACTGGCCGGATCACTACCTATAGGTACAAAATATTTTAACAATGACGCTTTCTGCTTCTGTACCCCTGCTTGCTTACCCACCTCTTAAGTTATCAGTTAATGAATGGAGGAGATATAGTCTTTTGTGTAAAGATTAAGGATGTGGGGGATGGGATCGAGGGCTTAAAACCTTTGTGCCCCTGCGTCTTGGGGCTGCTCCTTTGCAAGGACAGCTGCCGGCTAATAAACTGTCTCTTGGATTAAGAGCACTCGAGTTGGGCCTGGTTATTTCGGTCACAACAGAGAAGAAGTCTGAGCTCTGGGGCATGCCAGCTAGCCAAGGAAACTGAGAAGAAGCCACCCCTGGGGTGGATCAAGAACCAGGAGGGAGTGGTTAGAAAGTGTCAAGGAAGGAGAGGTCAACTGGATCAAAATATCTGGATAGACCAAGTAAGATGAGGGCTGAAAATAAACTATAGATTTTAGCACCATGAAAGTCATTAGTGAGATTGACAAGAACTCTTTTTTGATGGAAGGGCAGAGGAAAGCCAGATTGGAGTGGGTTTCAAAAGAATAGGAGAAGGATTGGAAATAGCAATTATAGTAACATTTTCTTTTCTTTTTTTCTTTTGATAATATTTTGTTTTGTTTTTCAATTACAGTTGGCATACAATATTATACTAGTTTCAGGTGTACAACATACTGGTTACAGATTCATGTAACTTAAAAAGTGATAGCCTTGATAAATCTGACACCATACATAGCTATTATAATATTATTGACTATATTCCTTATGCTATACTTTACATCCCCATGACTGTTTTGTAACTATCGATTTGTATTTCTTAATCCCTTCCCCCACCCTTCCAATCCTTTTTCCATCTGGAACTTCAAAATGATCTCTGTATCTGAGTTTGTTTCTATTTTGTTTGTTTATTTTGTTCTTCAGATTATACCTGTAAGTGAAATCATATGGCATTTGTCTTTGTCTAACTTACTCCCCTCAGTACAATACCCTCTAGGTCCATCCATGTCATTGCAGATAGCAAGATTTCACTTTTTTTGTGGCTGAGTAATATTCTGTTGTGTATATGTACCACCTCTTCTTTATCCATTCATCCACTGATGGACACTCAGGTTGCCTTCATATCTAGGCTATTGTAAATAATGGTACAATAAACATATTGGATGCACATGTCCCTTCAAAGTAGTGTTTTGGGTTTCTTTGGATAAATACCCAGAAGTGGGATATGGGTCCTTTGTCTCTTGTTATAGCCTTTGTTTTAAAGTCTATTTTGTGTGATATAAGTATTGCTACTGCAGTTTTTTGTTTGTTTGTTTCTTTGTTTCCATCTTCATGAAATATCTTTTTCCATTTCTTTACTTTCAGTCTGTGTGTCTTTTGATCTGAGGTGAGTCTTTTAGAGGTAGCATATGTAAGGGTCTAGTTTTCGTATCCATTCAGCCACCCTATCTTTTGATTGGAGCATTTAATCCATTTACATCTAAAGTAATTGTTGATAGATATGTAGTATTGCCATTTTATTATTCATATTTTTGATCTTTTTTTTTTTTCCTTCTTAAAGAAGTCTATCTAACATTTCTTGTGATACTGGTTTGGTGTTAATGAATTCCTTTAACTTTTTCTTGTCTGGGAAACTCTTTATGTGTCCTTTGATATTAAATGATAGCTTTGCTGGATAGAGTAATCTTTGTTGTAGGTCCTTGCTTTTCATTACTTTGAATATTTCCTGCTAATCCCTTCTGGCCTGCAAAGTTTTTGATGAGAAATCAGTTGACAGTCTTATGGGTGCTCCCTTGTAGGTAAGTAATTGCTTTTCTCTTGCTGTTTTTAAGATACTCTCTTTGTTTTTAACCTTTGACATTTTAATTATAAATGTGTCTTGGTATGGGCCTCTTTGGCTTCATCTTGTTTGGGACTCTCCATACTTCCTGGGCTTGTATATCTGTTTTCCCTCACCAGGTTAGGGATGTTTTCTGTTGGTATGCTTGATGTTATCCCAGAGAACCCTTAAACTATCCTCATTTAAAAAAAATTTTTTTTCTTGTTGCTATTCTGTTTGTGTGTTTTCTGCTACCTTATCTTATAAATCACTGAATTGATTCTCTGCTTCATCTAATCTGTTGATTCCTCCTAAGATATTCTTTATTTCAGTTATTGTATTCTTCATTTCTGACTGGCTTTTTTTTATGTTTTCTCTCTCTATTTTTATGTTTCCTATCTCTTTGTTAAAATTCTCACTGAGTTCATCCACTCTTCTCCTAAGTTTATTGAGCAGCCTTATAACTCATGTTTTAAACTCTGCATCTGGTTGATCGCTTGTCTCCATTTTGTTTAGTTCTTTTGCTGCAGTTTTGTTCTTTTCTATCATTTGAAACATGTTTCTTTGTCTTCCCATTATGGCTGCATCTCTATGTTTGTTTCTATGTATTAGTTAGGGCTGCTATGTCTCCTGGTCTTAGTAGAATGGCTCAGAGGAGCAGTCTTCCTTGGTTACCTGAGTCATGTGCTCAAGGTGTGTCCCTTGTATGGGTTGTGTGTGCCTCCTGTTGTAGCTGAGCCTTGGTTGCTCTTTGTATGTCAGTGGGAGGGATTGACCCATGGGCTGAATGGTTGTGAGGACTGACTAATGACTATAGTGGAGGAGCCATTGTGTGGGGACTACCCAGTCTGCCCTTTGGTTGTGTCTTTAGATGTGGACAGCTCAGTCCAAAGCCGGCCACTGGGCATGCCAAAGCTCGGGGCCTGCTGGGAGGGGCCTCACCACAAGCCAAGTTCAGACACAGCCTGTGCCCTGCCTGGGGCCACTTGGCATGAGCCACCAAGCAATCTGCAGATGGCCACCACTCACATTGGGCTTGGAGTTGTCTTGAGAGAACAAGCCTCAAACTGGAACAGGCTGTTGCTAGTGTCAGGCTTGAGGCTGTTCAGCAAGAGGTACGGGCACACTGAGGCCAGATGCTGCTTATGTGGGTTTTGTGAACCTTTGAGAGATTTTAGGGAAGTCTGCAATGTGAGCCAGGCCAGGCCATTTGAATGGAAATGCCACTGGAAATGGCTTGGGTGGGCCCACAAGTTGGGTGGGGCAGGGAATCACCAGGGCAGGGCAACCGGTGTTAGCCAGATTTATGGAGACTCAGATATCACCTGTGTCTGCAAACTGGGTTGGGGGAGGGCCCAGCATAGGAACAATGGCCTCTGTCAGCACTTCTGCCTGGGAGAAAGCTAATCCTACATTTCTTGCCCTGAAACCAGACAATTCAGTTCTTCCTTGTATGTCCCTGGCACCCTTTGAGCTGCTGCCCCAGCCCTGGAGCCCAGAGTGAGTGAATATATCAGTGAATAAGTTCACACATGGATGGTTTCTCCAAGAGGAATTCTTGGGACCCCCACAGCCCTCTGCCCCACTCAGCCACAATCTCCAGTGATTTTCACATCCAGATTGTGGGGACTTCTTTTCTCTGCACTGGAACCCTGAGTTGGGGAGCTCAGCGAGGGGCTGGGACCCCTTGCTCTGCAGTCAAGATATCTCTCTCAATTTTCAATTGCCACACGTGGGTGTGGGACCAACCTGTTTTGCATCTCTACCCCTCCTACTAGTCTTGAGGTAGCCCCTTCTGTATGTCTTCAGTTATAGGACTTCTGTTCATCTAGATCAGGTGAATTTCAATGATGGTTGTTCTGTACTTCAGTAGTAATTTTGATGTGGTCATGACAGGGGGCAAACACAGCATTTACCTACTCCACCATCATGACCAGAATTTGCAGAACACTTTCAAAGAATTCTACTATAAAGAGAAATGAGATGGAAGCTGGAGGGGTATGTGGGATCAAGAGAAGCTTAAAAACAATTGTTTTTAATGTGAGTAATTACAGTGTGTTTGGCTGTTGATTAGAAAGATCCTCTAGAGTGGAACAAATGGCAGCTGCAAGAGTGAGATGGGACAAATGCTGGATCAATATTCTTGGGGAGGAGAGAGGATCCCCCTGGCATGCAGAAGGAATGGTTAACCTCTGAAGTTCATTTACAACAATGGGAGAGAACCAGAGGGCAGACTTGTGACTCAGGTAAATTGGTACTTCTGATGGGAGTAAGAGGAAGTTCTCTGATTCTTCTATTTCTCAGTGAAATGGGAAGCAAGGTCATTTATTTCAGAGAGTGAGGATCTGGGAGGGAGGTTTTAGAAGTTTGAAAAGAGAAATGATAAGGCGTGAAAGGTTCATTTAGGGAGAAAGAAACACCCGGATGGGTCCCAGTGTACAAAAATTTACTTCATAGGGTGATCACAACCACTGTCATTTTAAAATCCAGATTTATTGTGGAGGAGTAATATATTTCCAAAAATATCAGACTGAATGACCACTCATGTCTAATAGTCCCCAAAAGTAGCAAGTTGATATCCCCATTACCTCTGTTTTACATGGTTGTAAGATGGGAAATAGAGGAGGATTAAATCCCACATATTACAATTGTTTTAGTGAGAAAAGGAAGATTTAGGAGTTAGAGAGTTACAGAATAACAATTTTAAAAAGTTGTTTTTTCTTTGGACATTTTAGGGTAAAGGTATTTCTTTTATTATAAGTGCCTAGCTGTACAAGCAAAATACCACTGAGCAAATTCAATAGTTGATTATATTTAGCTTTTGGTTATAAAAAAAAAGTTTTTATTTTTCTATTTTACTATTATTCTATCATTAGGAACACTTTTCTTACACATACTTTTCACTTTTTTCACATTTATTACTCAATGTTATAAAGAAAATACACTTTAAGTACTATAGTTGTATTGCTCACTAAACAGTTTTTTTTTTTAATTTCAGAAGTGTTAATTTTTTATTATTATGTTCTTGTGTAAGGAAGTGAAGAATTTTATTCAACTGAAAATTCTAATGAAAGAAGAATATTATTTACCAAAGAACTTGTTGGGAAGTAGGGTTTGACCAGGAGGCAGGAACTTCTAGGCAAAGAAAGAAGGAGGAAAGAGAAGGAAGAAAGGAAAGGTGTTTGGTAGATATTCATGGGAGAACTAAGAGTGAGAAGATGAGAGGCATGAATACAGTTTCGGAATTTGAAAGGATTAGAAAGGAGAAGAAATGGAATCACTTTATTGTTCTTTAAACTAAAAATAACACCTGAAATTGTTTTCAATTACTTTTGTTTGTTGAACTTTTTCTTTTGAATATATAATTCCTGAAAATGGATTATGTGAGTTCCTGGGATTTAATAAGGTTAGATTACAGCTGTAATTAACAATGATATGGTTCACATTTGTCACTCAATGTTATGTTAAATAATACACAAATACTTTAAAGTAACTGTGTTGCCCACCTGTCAGTTTTTTAAAGCAAATCGTTAGATAAATTTTCACTTAATTTTTATGACTATATTGTTGTGTAAGAAGGTGAGGAATTTCATTCACCAGGAAATTCGCATCGAAAACTATAATGAAGCCTCATTTTGTGCCTTTAAGTGCTACAGTATTGTGTTTCTTAAACTAAGGAATCTTCTTTAGTATAGAATCTTCTTTATTCTGTATTGAGTTGGGAAACGGTCATTTCTTTTGGATGTAGGTGACCTTTTTCTTTTTATATATATTCAAAAACTTATTTATGATTATTATTACCATTTCTACTATCAGTAACGTAATTACCTACTTTTAGTGGCCTTGTAATATGGTTAGAAAAAGAATAGATTTTACTTTGCTTGTGCTTTTCTTTCCTTAATCAACAGGTTTATAATATAGTCCAGAGATATTTGTCTTTTCTATTTCAAATATAAAGAACTTTAAAGAGAGTATAATCCATGTGGACATAAAGTAGTCACATAACTATAATTATTTGATATCACTGAGCCTGGAAAACACATTTCCTTTCAAATCTGACTGCTTTATCTGGTGCTCATCAAAGGAGATCTCTGTGAGATATCCTCTGTAGGCATCATACATTACATCTCTGTTAAATGAAGCATTTCTTCAAATGAACGTCAGGAATTTTGGACTCTATGGGAAGAAAGAAGAAAGAGGACCAGCCCGTTTTCCAGATGGAGGGTATGACTGGCCAGAATCACCGCCACAGCACTGGCAGTGAGAAAAGGCACCATCTGTTGTGGCAGTTCAGCGCTGGCCTTTTCCAAGGAAGCAACAGAAGTGCCATAATTTCCTGTGAAAATAGAAAAGATACTTTAAAACTCTTTTTTGTACTCTCAAGGACAATGACTTTGATTATACATAAAAAGAATATGCCTTTATAAAACTGAGGAATTATGTAATAACTTTTCACTTGAGCATAAGGGTAAAAACTCTTGAGTTCTACAGCCAGACTGCCTGAATTTGAGACCTGGCTCTATCACTTACTAGTCTTGTGACTCTGGATAGGTTACCCTATGCTTCCGTGTTTCAGTCTTCCCATCTGCAACATTGGAAAGATAACAGTATTTATCTCAAGGCTCTGCAAACTAAATGAAATTGAGTAGGTAAAGGATTTAGAGCACAAAGCAAGTATCCAATAAATACTATTATTGCCATCATGTCATTTAAGTAATGGGCTCCTTTATTTTATTTGAAATATTTTATTATGTGGTATAAATGAAGAATCACTGGACTTGTATTCAGAATTAGTGGATTTTGTTCCCAATTTTACCATTACTGTTATGAGATGCCTTGAGCACATTGCTTAATCTCTCTGGGCCTGAGCTTCCCCACCTATAAAATAGGATAAGATAGTATCTAAGTATCTTTCAACACAAACATTATTTGCCTCTATTTATAGCTTTTCTTAAAACTTAGAAATATCTTTAAAAAAATACCTGTCCTAGTACTGAACCTACACTAGTAGTACCTACATATACCCTCACAAATATAAACATGCTCACACATTCTTATTGTGCGAATTTCTTTACCCATCCCTAGGCTGATGCAGAACCACTGAGCAAAATATAAATTGTATAAACTTTTTTGGGTCACAATGATACTGCACTACAGGAAACAACTAGTATATTATATTTTTTTAAAAAAATATCATTAAAATTTAATCCCATTAAAAAATAAGGAGCTAACATGAAACATACAGTTTCTAAAAAAAAAAACCATCATCACAGTATGAGTTCTTCTGAAAACTGAGCCTGTTTTGATCAGCAGTATAAGCACACCTCATCTAGTTGGATATAAAAGAATTGAAATGTAAGTGGGTTTTGGAGAAGGTAATATTTATGGTAATGTGTGTACTAAAAAAACAGAGATGCTACAAGAGACATATATATGTGTATATATATATATATATATATACATGTACATGTGTATGTATATGTATGTTTTTTTAAATTTTTACTACATTTCTTAGAAAATGCATGAACTCAGTGGTGATTCAAGAGGATACAAAATTAATACAAAAATTTTTGAGAAACAGCAGTCTCTGCTCCCAAACGAGGAAAACAAGAAAGAAATAAAAACAAATTTAAAATCAGGAAGAAAAACAAATACCTAAAAGCCATAACTTTGAAGTTTTAGGTTAAGAAAAAGAGAAGAAAGTTAAGAATTTCTTGCTTTCCACTCACCTGGTGGTTTCTCCACTACTTGGGAATACAGAGATGAAGGACCATAAGCTGCTTCCACTTGAAGAGGTAATGTGGCCATAGGGGCTTGCATTGTGACATGGTGTTAAGTGACAGGAAAGACATGGATGGAATAGTCAGGTCCTAAAGTTCTTAAGGGAGCAGTGCCAACAGATAGTCCCCATATGCCTGATGGCAATCTAGTGGCCATAACTGTGCACAGCTACAGACTAGTAAGAAGACTTTGCTTAGGGCACCAAACTAACCCTCTGCTGAAAAGTTGGGTAACTCTTAAAGGTCATTGAGGAAGGGGTATGTATTCATTTGCTAGAGCTGCCATAACAAAGTACCACAGATTGGGTGGCTTAAACAATAGAAATGTATTTCCTTACAGTTTTGGAGGCTAGAAGTCCAAGATCAAGGTGTCTACAGAGTTGCTTTTATTCCAATGCTTCTAGGAGAGCCATATATGGGTGATATTCTTGCTACAGAACTATGTAAGAGGTGATCGATATTTTGACACAACCATTTTGATGGTGATAATTTGTTGCATGCTAAAAAAAATCATTTGACTTTCAACTTTTAAAAATTGCCAAGTAACATGCCTAACAGATACTACCATCTCTCCTGGCCCCTATCCCATTCGTAACTCTCATTTTTCATTCCTCCTCTTTTAAAAAATATTCTAGTTTTAAATTGATATCTTTATTTATGGATTTTTAAAAATTGTATTACCAATACACATAATATAAAATTTACCATCTTAACCATTTTTAAGTGTATGATTCAGTGATATTAAGTATATTCACATTGTTTTGCAACAATCACCATCCCTATTTAGAGCTCTTTTTCATCTTGCAAAATTGAAACTCTATAACCATTAAATAATAGCTCCCCATTCCTCCTTCCTTCCAGCCCCTAGGAACCACCATTCTACTTTCTGTCTGTATAAATTCGACTACTCTAGATATCTAGGCAACTGTCCTTTTGTGACCGACTTATTCCACTCAGTATAATATCTTTGAGGTTTATCCATGTATTAGCATATGTCAGAATTTCCTTTCTTTTTAGGGCTAATAATATTTCACTATATATACATATATACACACACACACATATATATATAATATTTGCTAATCAACTCATATGTTGCTGGACACTTGTGTTGCTTTTACCTTCTGGCTATTGCAAATAATGCTGTTATGAATATAGATGTACAAATATCTCTTTGAGGTCCTGCTTTAAATTCTTTTGGGTATGTACCCAAAAGTGGAATTGCTAGATCATCTGGCAGTTCTATTTTTAATTTTTTGAGAAACTGCCACATCGTCTTCCATAGTGACCGTACCATTTTACATTCCCACCAACAAAGTACAAAGTTTCCAATTTTGCTACGAACACTTGTTATTTTCTGTGTTTTTGATAGTAGCCATCCTAATGGGTGTGAGGCATTCCTTTCCTTTTAACCGATCAAAGATGTGAGGATTCCAGTTAATTGGGATCAGTTGCCTGGGAGAGCCTCTGGGTAAAGGACGCTAGCAGCTCTTGGCAGTGGTTAAAGAAACAGAGTACAAGATATATTGAGCTAGAAAATGCATCACCATGCAGAAGTTAATTGGGATCACAGAAAATGGGCTCTTCACAGCCATTTATCGTGCTTTAATAGACTCACTCAGGATAAAGGGAAAACAAATCCTGTTAAGTTATGGTGCTGTGATAGGTATAAAAGGAAGCTCATACTTCTGTTTTGATCCAGGAGTTTAACAAGAAGCGAAAAGTAGTGAAGTACTCAGGAGGAATGGCTCTTGGGGCAGTTAAAGTTGCTGAGTTTTACTTTGGTGAAATGCATCCCGGAAAACTCCACTTCTTATTCTCATTAATGCTTACCAGAGAGCCTTACGTAAGGCAGTGAAAGAAAACTGTCCAATGAGGCACAAAAGGCAGTGAAAGAAAACTGTCCAATGAGGCAGTGTTACTCTGGCTGAGGTCTTGGGGCTCAGCCAGCTCAAGCTTCATTGGCTTTTGCTTTCATTTTTTTCTTTGCTACTGGTGGGCATGAATCCAGGCACTTTTTAACCTCCTGTCTATATTTATGGCTTACTCTCTTTGCATGAGTGGAATTTCTGTTGTAAGGGAAAGGTTTGTTTTCCCCCTAATCCCCACATTTTGTATTACTGACAACCACTGTAAACAAGTTTTTTGGCATCCATTTGGAGCTGTTCAGATGAAGCTTCACACCAATATTTGTGAATGGTAGGGCTTGAATATAGGCAACAGAGGGATATGATGTGTTTGCTGTGGCAGCAACCTAAGAGGAACTTGTGCACGGAGGAAGAAGCTTGAGTGGACACAAGGAGAAGACAGACACCTGTAGGCCAAAGAGAGAGGCCTCAGAAGAAACCAACCTTATTGACACCTTGATCTGGTACTTCCAGCGTCCAGAATTGTGAGAACATAAATTTCTGCTGTTTAGGTCCTCTGGTCTGTGGTACTATGTTGTGGTAGCCAGAGCAAACCAACACCGTGCCTCTTGGTGAGACAAAGAAATGGAGGAAAAACCAGTTTGTCTTCTTTTCTTCTGTGTGTGTGTGTGTGTGTGTGTGTGTGTGTCTGTGTGTGTGTGTGTGGTGGTGTGTGTGAGAGAGAGAGAGAGAGAGAGAGAGAGAGAGAGAGAGAAGGCAAGAGATACAGCATGGTGGAAGCGAGCAGGTGGCTTTTCTTTTGTTTTGGAGAACAAAATTAGTGAGTTGGTAATTATTCCTTCTCTCTGCCCTTCCTGTGAAGAGGGGAGCTTTCATCTGTCTGTCCCATCTCACGTAAGGAGTTAATGATCACCCCCTCTAGAAGTTGGGGCCCCCAAGAGAATTGAGGCATGCTGTATGGGTGGGGAGGAACTTGGCGACAGGCTGAGGCACATCAAGGGCAGGGCGGGGTGAATATTGTTACCTCCTGGTTGTCTCAGAGAAGCAGCCATTTCCGTGGGAATTCTGGCATTTTGTGTCCACCAGGATCTCTACCAGATTCAGGCACTAGCAAGAACACCCAAATCACCCTACAGGATCCCGCCCCTCTGTAGTCCATGGAATGCAACTGCACCCAGATTTCACTAACAGCATTTTCTTTGGTTGAAGCTAGTTTTGCCTGGATAATGGCATTGTGACTCAATTGTCTTTTTTCTGCCTTTATCCTTCCACCTTTGTATGCCTACTCTCTTAATCATTAAACCTTAGGACATAAGGTTGTGGTCAGTGCCAAATCTTTTAAGAATGAAGCCTCAGGTCTATTGATCAGGAGGACATTATGTTTTGGTTACACTAAAGATAATGTCTTGGATTTATACGTGTTTCAGCCCCAGGCCTATCCAGGCAGAGCAGCCCCACTGACCACGAGACCAGAGGGGATGGCACCATGGCTGATTCTAGAACCAAATTTGATAATTAATTACCCCAGCCTGGTCCAATCAGTAACACTCACAACTCCCAATTTCCTTAGCTTCCACAACTGATGATTTTTCCCTATGTAATCTATCCCCTCGAGACACTGGGGAAGCCAGATTTTTGAGGGAGATAGCTCACCTTTGTCTTTGGGACTGGTATTCTCTAATAAACCTTTTCTTTACTGCAAAACCTAAGTCAATATATCTCATTGACTTAGACATGTTCAGACAGGCGAAACCCTTTGCTTTGGAAAAAGGGAGTAAATGCCACCCACGGCTCACACAACAAAGCCAGCAGCACTGCTGGTCACAAATGGCTGGCACCTGTAGGAAAGAACGTGAGTCCAGGTGAGGTACAATGCAGGTGAGGTGCAGGTGAGGGCAGGAGTGGGCAGCCTGCAGCTATGAGAGAGGGGCTCCACCTGAACAGTGACCCCAAATGACAGATGTTCAAGGCCGGATGAAAGTACAGTTTACTCACCTGGACTGAAATTACCTGAGGTTCTGAAACACTTAATCACTAAGTGTTTCAAATTCTTCCCCCGCCCCTTCTAGGGCATGGAGGAGGAAAGTGGGCACAGTTCCACAAAGCAGTCATTATCAGTTACTGAGAAGGATAAAACCTCTCCACATTTGTTTTGATTGAGCTGAGAATACTAGAATCCTTAAAAAGTTGGTTTGAGGACCACTGTTGAACAGCGATTATTGTGTAATCAATACTCGTAGGCTGGACTCCAGGACTAACACAAGGTATACCTATAGTAACAACCAGAAAAACTATACCTTAAGGTAGAAAGCATTACCGGATACAAAGAAGGTCATTTTATGAAGATAAGCGTTAAATTTATCAGAAAGAAATAAGAATACTTGTGTGTACTTTATACATCTTTAATACACAAAGGAAAAAAAATTCGAAGAAACAGACAAATCTATCTTCATAGTGAGATATTTTGACACTTTCAATTATTGAAGATCAAAAGATAATTATTCTATAAGGACATGGAAGATTTCAAAAATATTGCTAACACTATTGTAATATGACACAGTACAAACCTTTGCGCCCAAAATATTGGGAAATGTGTAATTTTTACAAGAACACATGGAACATGTACAAAAATTGACCACAAATGGGCCATTAAGACAATTTTAACAAATTTCAATGGTCACATTTTCTGACAGTGAAATCAAGTTAGAAATCAACAAGAAAACTAAAAATCCCATGTATTTAAAAAATTTAAAAACACATTTTTAAGTACTTCATGGATTGAAAAAGAAAACACAATTAAAATTTAAAAATATTAAAAATAGAATGATAATATTAAACATTAAAACTTAAAGGATGTAGATAAGGAGATAACAATAACAAAATGAAGAAACACTAAAGAATAGTAACATTAAAAGGTGGTTTATTGAAAAGACAACTTTCTGGGAATGATAAAGGAAATCTACAACTAGACATATGGTAATAAAAATTTCAAAACATCAAAGACAATGTAAAATTCTTAAAGTAGGTAGAGAGGAAACAATTATTATGTAACAAAGAACAAAATCAGATGGGTAGTAGAAGTGCCAAGAGCAAAACCGAAACTAGAAGAGAAGGAAACAATAAAGTGTTGAAGGAAAGTAATTTTCAACCTAAAATTATATATTCAGCAAAACTGTTCTTCAAGATGAAGGCTGAAATGTAGACAATTTTGGTACATAAATACTGAATGTTTATCAACAACAGATCTTCACTGAAGGAATTTCTAAAGACATATCTCAAGAAGATGCAAAATCACCACAGAGGACGAGCTGAGGGGGTTGTCTAGATCCTAACATTTTTTTTTTCATAGAATTTACCACCATCTGACATATTGTAAAATTTTCTTATCCATTTGATTTTTTGTTGCCCTCCTCCCTACTCTCCCACCCCCATAGACTGTAAGCTCCAGAGATTCCCAGGAAATAATACATAGAGTCCCTCAATAGATATTTCTGGGAGTGACAGTGTTATTTACATCATAAAAAAGATCTTAACAGAAAGATTTAGTGATAAAATAAAAATGTATTGTTTTTTAAACTTTTTCTATTAACCAGTTATTACAGATTGACTTCCTAATTTGTAGACTGGTTCTGATTCATAGGGTAATTCCAGCCCTGGCTAATATGCTCCCTTAATCACAGCCACAGAAGGAACTCCTAGTACAAATAGCAGTATATTTATTCTCTGTTAGGGAGAGGCTGTGGTTTGGCTTGTTGTGGGAGAGACTTTAAAAGACAAAGAAAGGTTCAGGATTCTTGCTAGTTAGAGATGAATTAAAATTGAGAGAATGCATTTCTGATTGGGTCACTATTTTCTCCCTTAAAGTATAGTTTATATAGTAACAAATGTTTCCTTGGCCTTCCACTTGAATATTTATAGTAGTTACAGAAAACAGTGACAAACGATGAATTTGAGGTCTGAGCAGTCCAACCTTTTTTTCTGGCTAGCAACTCCTTAAAATTCCTCCTTCTGGCTGAATGTGGGCATATGTGCGTCTGTGTGTGTGTGTGTGTGTGTGCGCGCGTGCATGTGTGTATGTATGAGTATGCGTGTGTGTGAACGTGGAGGGCGTGTGTGTGAATGTGTGGGTATATGTATATATGGGGTATTTGTGTGAGCACGGGGGATGTGTGTGCACGTGCACGTGTTGGCTGTGGGCGTGTGAATCTTTGGGATGCTTCATGACTGCCTCTCCTTCCTAGAACCACCTGGCCCTTGATGCTCAGGTCACTGTGGAGATTGACTACACTGCCTCCCTGTCCTTCTGTAGTCACTGCTGCCAACCATCACATGACTCTGCTCTGGAGGCTTTCTCTATCGGCTAACTCCATGTGACCCGGCACTACTGCTGCCATTCCTGCCCCTTCTTTTTCACTTTACCACTCTTACTGCTGCCATCAACTTTATTTTTCAAGGAGCTGCTAATAAGAATCCTTCTAGTCCAGCCCAGCTACCTGCCTGCTGATCCTTAGGAAGGTGGCATTTCATTTCCTTAAGAAGTTGGCAGTGCATTTCCCTAGCTTAGGACCTCCTCTTCCTCTTTCCTCTCTCTTTTCCTTCTATTTTGGCCCTCCCTCAATCTTGGTCTCTTCTGCTCTGTTTTGGAGTGAATAAGTATATCTTTTCAAAAACACATCTATTTCACAAAATAATGTATGAGTAGGTTCCTTAACACAATAATTATGTTTCTATTTTATAAATTGCATTCCTTCATTTGTAACTTAGCCACTTAAAACGAGAAATTTATACTTGGTAAATGAAACACTTTTTTCCTCTAGAGCTTTATTTTTGGCATTTATAAGTCCCCCTGTGGACACTTCATTTTTCTCCCTAACATTATAGAGCAGAGTATGTTCAGCTTTTGGAAACAATGCTTAAGAGTTTTATAATTTTGTTAGTTCTTTTCTCTTCTTAATTGCTCTTTGGAATTTCTTCAAAATATTAACATTCATCTCCAACTAAAAGGTGCCAAAAACATGGCCACATTTCTTCTCCTAGTTTGGAGTGAAGTTAGTACGCTTCATAATTGAGTAAGTCCTTATCTTACTCTGAATTTGTCTGGAGAACTGTGAAGGAAACAAACAAACAAACAAAAAAAATCAAACCTCAAACTCCAAGAAAGACATTTTATAAGAAACACAGTACATTTTTAAATTGGGGCTCACAGTCCTATGTGTAACAGTGCTTCTCAAATTTTGGAATCAGATGTAGAGTTATTAAAAAGGTACAAGTCTAGGCCTACCTCATGCTAAATTAGAATCTTCAGGGAATAGGGTCCAGGCAAGTCTGAGAATTGCTGCCACGAAATGTAAATAGCTGAAGGTATAGGGCCCATTGCTATAGAAATTGAATTTGTAGCAAATTGAGTTATTTAATTCACTTCAGTAAGGGAAAGAGAAGAAGAAGGGGCTAATAATTAGTGAGTGTGAACCTCAGGGCCTTTGCACTTGCTATTTCCCCTAACTGGGAACGCTCTTTCTCCTGCTTGTCATTCAGTGTCAGTTAAATGTACCTTGGTCAGAGCAGCCTTCCATGATGATCTTATCTAAAGAAGCATTCTCTATTCTGATGCACACTTTTTATTATCTCTTCCTGTTTTGTTGTCTTGATAGTACTTATCACTATCTGAAAATATCTTGTTTATAGGTTAAATGTTTATTGTCTATCTCCCTCCTACTGAAAAGTACTTTCTGAATCCTCAAGCCTAGAACAGTACCTGGCACATAACAGGTGCTTAAAAGTGAGTGAATGAATGAATGAATAAATGAATACATAGGCTAGGTTTAGCATGTACACTAATCCCTAATAATCACTAATCCCCGCTGCAACCCAGCAAAATCGGTGTTAGTCTCTCTATTTCACAGACGAAGAAATTGAGGTTCAGAGAAATAAAACCACTTGCCCTAAACTCACACAGTTAATGATTTGTGGTGTTGGAATTTGAACCCAGGTCTGCTTGACCTCATAGTCTATGTTTTTTCTAGTAGCATATATCAATCAGTGGGAGGTGTTGTGCCCGAAGAACAGAAATGTGAATTATATCCCTGTTCTCAAGGTAATTATATCTCATTGGGTGACATATTTGCAAACACTTACATATATATAATGGGCAAAGTTCGAATGTGATGATGGCAGTTAATGGGGTGATAATTTACTTTGTGCTTTAATCCTTTCTCTGGGAAGAGTACCACCATCCACCTAGTTTTCCAAGTGATTCTTCCCTTTGCTTTGCCAATGATGGTCAGTAAATCACAAAGTTTTCTTGACTTCTACCTCTCACTTGTGGCTTAAATTGAAAGGGTTCTCTATGCCCTCACAGCAATTTCCCCCATGAGAGGCTGCCATACTTCCTCAACTGATTTACTGCAAGAGTGCTGGGATGGTCTCTTTGCTTTATCACTCATCCTCTCTAATCTATTTTCCATCTGCAATCCATTGTCCATCTAATCCATTGTCCATCTTAACATCTAATCCATTCTACAGTCAGATGATTCTCTGAAAAAAAAATTTCATTTTATTCCTTTGCTTTAGACTCTTTAATGCTTCACCATAGCTCTTTATTTTAGGTAAGGTGCAAACTCCTGGGGTTGGCACAGTCATTCTATAGTCCCTCGGCTTCCTCTCTTACTACTTTGGCCCCTCTCACCCTATGTTCCACCCTTCTGTTACTTAATATTCCATCAGTTCTCAGTTCCTTAGCTTTGCACATGCTGTTCTTTATTCCTAGATTATTCCTTCCCCCTCTCAGCCTAATATCTCCTACTTGTCCAGAAACCCTCTGTGAACACCCAGCTCTAATTAAGTGCCCCACACCTGCACTTCCATGATATACTGCTCATCCTATATTGTTATCCTTACCACATTATCATAATTATTTTTTTGTCTGTATTCAAGAGGGCAGGAACCATGTCTAGCATGCTCATTATTGTATTGCTAGTGCATAGCATTGTGGCTGACAGAGATAGATGATGATGATGATGATGATGATGATGATGATGATGATGATTTGGTGGATGAATGAATTAAATTGCTGATTATGTAAAGGAATTTATGATGATGGAATTTCAGGCGGGAATGGAGGACCGGTTGACAAATAGAAGCCTGGATTTCTGTATTATTTCATCTGCATACACTGCATATTCTCATCTCTGCTTCAGCATTACTCAGAGTAAGTGTGGTTGAAGAACTTATCCTCTGAAGTTAAGCATCATTTATAAAAAACAATGTGATACTGCCAATCCGAAGAATGGTACAACAAAGAACAAAGAACAGAGAACATCAGATGAAGTTTCAACCACTCTGACCCATTTTATAAACTCATTTTCTATTTCTTTAGGTTCATTTTGAAGTTATTACATGCTAAAAATAGGTAGAACCTGTTTTAACTTTAGAGCTTCTTTTCCAACAGGCTGGCTGTTTTGTTGACTCTTTAACTACAGACCTAGTAACCAAACAAAAATACAAATATTTTCCATTGCACACATACATTGCTATTGGTATGTTTTTAGGTCCCGGGTTTTGAAATCTCAGGTTACTTGGCAACATTTTCAAGACAAGAGGGATTATGTTTGACTAGTACTTGCATTGTAGATAGCAGAATAGCTCAGGGTACTTAGGAAATAGTTTAATTAATTCAAAATGTACATTTATCCCCCTCTCTTAGGATTTCCCTGAAGAGTATGAGAAGGAGGTAATAATCAATAAGTTTGAAAAAAATTAAAATTTTTATCATGTTCCCAGGTGGGCTATGGATCCAGTGTTTGTTTGGGTAGTCATAGATGCCTCTGTCATCTCTAGCACTTGCCCTCCCTTGCTTTCCCTTCAGGTGATTATTTGGTTCTTAGAGGGCTGTCAGCTATTCTGTAATGAGGCATGAGTTAATCATAGCTGGTCCTATATTCAATGTGTCAGGAATTTGTATAGTCTTGTGGTCATTTAAATTATAAATTCAATTGTAGATTAACAAACTGGTAAGTTATGACTTCAGCCTAAGTATACTTATTAAAGTTAAAAACTTGTGAAAATATAACAATTACTAGCATTAAAGTAATCTGAATCACATAATCTACTAGTATCTAACTAATGGAGCTATCTTCTTCTCAACAAAAAAAGCCCAGGACCTGATGGTTTCACTGGTGAATTCCACCAAACATTTAAAAAAGAATTAACACCAATTCTTCTAAAACTCTTCAAAAAATTGAAGAGGAGTGCACACTCTCAAACTTATTTTATGGGGCCAGCATTAACCTGATACCAAATCTAGTAAGGACACTACAAAGAAAGAAAACTATGGGTAAAAATCCCTAATGGATATATATGAAAACATTTAAACAAAATACTAGCAAACCAAATTCAATAGCACATTAAAAGGATCCTACACTATTATCAAGTGGGATTTATCCCTGGGATTCAGAGATGTTTCAATGCATGCAAATCAATAAATACGATACATCACATTAATAGAATGAAAGATGAAAATCATATAATTATTTCAATAGATACAGAAAAAGTATTTGACAAAATTTAATATCATGATAAAAACTCTCGACAAATTAAGTATAGCAAGAACATGCTTTAACATAATAAAGGCCATATATGACAAATCACAGTCAGCATTATAATTAATGGTGAAAGTTTGAACGTTTTTTCTCTAAGATGAAAAGCAAGACAAGGATGCCCACTCTCACCACTCTTATTCAACATAATACTGGAAATCCTAGCCAGAGCTATCAGGCAATAACAAGAAATCAAAGTCATCCAAATCAGAAAGAAAAAGTAAAATTGTCTCTGGTAACGAAATGATCTTATACAGTCAGCCCTCCATACCCATGTGTTCTATATCCAAGGATTCATCCAACCACATATCAAAAATATTCAAAAAAAGTTACATTTTTGCTGATATGTACTATGTAGGCTTACAATGGTTGCATCTGTATTGAACATGTATAGTTTTTTTCTTGTCATTTTTTTCCCTAAATAATACAGTATATAATTATTTACATTGCACTAAGTATTATAGGTAATGTAGAGACCATTTAAAGTATATGGGAGGAATATATGCAGATACTACACCATTTTATATAAGGAACTTAAGTATCCATGGATTTTGATATCTGCAAGAGGTCCTAGAATGAATACCCTGTGTATATTGAGGGATGACTGTATATATAATACTTTAAAGATTCCACCATAAAACTGTTAAAAGTAATAAACAAATTCAGTAAAGTCGTAGGATAGAAAATCAACATATAAAATCAGTAGCACTTCTATACACCAACAATAAACTATCTGAAAAAGAAATGAAACAAAACCATCTATAGATTCAATGCAATCCCTATCAAAATTCCATAGAAATTTTTCAGATATAGAAAAAACAATTTGCACGGAAACACAAAAGACCTCAAATAGTCTCAAAAAGAAATTTTGAGAAAGAAGACAAGGCTAGAAGAATCACACTTTCTGATTTCAAACTATACTACAAAGTTATAGTACTCAAAACAGTATAGTTCTAGAATAAAAACAGACACATAGAACGATGGAACAGAATCAAGAGCCCAGAAATAAACTTCTGCATATAAAGTCAACTAATATTTGATAAAAGAGCCAAGAATACTCTATTGGGAAAGGATAGTCTCTTCACTAAATGGTGTTGGTAAAACTGGATATTCACACGCAAAAGAATGAAATTGGGCCACTATTTGACACCGCCAACACATATTAACTCAAAATGAATTAAGGGCTTATAAGCAAGACCTGAAACTATAAAACTCCGAGAAGAAAATGTAAAGAAAAAGCTCCTTGACATCAGTCTTGGCTACAATTTTTTGGATATGACACTAAAAGCACAAACAACAAAAGCAAACATAAACAAATAGAACTACATCAAACTAAAAAGCTTCTGCACAATAAAGAAAAATAAAAAAAAATGAAAAAACACTCCATGGAATGGGAGAAAATATTTGTGAACCATATATCTGATGAGGGGTTAATATCCATAATACATAAGGAATTAACACAACTCAATAGCAAAACCCCAAGTAATCCCATTAAAAAATGGGAAAAGGACAAGAACAGATATTTGTCCAAAGAAGACATACTAATTGTTAGGAATATTTTTGGCTGCAGGTAACATACTATTAACAAACAGTGGCTCAAGCTTTAAAGCATTTTCAGGTTTGGTGCAGCAGCTCAACAATGTTCTTAAAGTATATTCTACTATCATTCTGCTCTGCTGTCCTAATTGGGTTCTTTTTCATGATAAGCTGTGCTGCTTCATGGTTGCCAGATAATACAGCATCTCCAGATATTATGACTACACGTGAAGGTAGGAAATCCTGAAAGGGGAGGAAGGGCAGGGTGGCAAAGGTCTTTATTCTTATGAGTGGCCCATTATCAGGTTTATAACCCTAGCTCCCTCGAGGAGATTGCTCTTACAATCCTTTGGCCAGAATTGGGTTGCTTAGCTACCATAGCTGTAATGGAGATGAGCAAAGCAAGTTTCTGAGATTTTCATCCTCTATAGTTTGAGGTACATAAAAGACAAACAGACAGGGGATGATTTTGAAGTAGAGACCAACAGCATCTGTTACAGTGGGGATGTTGGACAGAGAAAAAAAGTAATTTTGTCTTTCTAATTTTCTGATGATATGTCATGCTTCAGTTAAGTGGTTGGAAAAATAAGGATTTCTTTTTAACTTTAGTTTTGGTTATACTTTTAGGATTGGCATGTTTAAATTTATTATATTTTAGGCACATACCATAAACAAATCATACATATCTTTCTCTGATAACAAAAAATGCTGACAGCAACATCTCATATGTTTGCTTCCTGGTGTTTAATTATGCTCATAACAGTCAACTTCCAGGCAGGGTGCAAATTAGAAAATCTAGCCTCTCTATGACCTTCATGTCTGACCTCCTACCCCATCCTTCTAAGTGCTGTCCAGATACGAACAACAACTTGAGAAAAGAAGGTGTGTGAGTTCAGGCTTTTTGCAAGAATGATAACGTACACTTTGAGGTGGCCCCACACATTAGGGCTACATATTTTGAGAGAAGTGGCTCCCTCTTCACATGAAGGGGGATGAGATATTCAATCCAAGCCAAGTCAAGCCAAGTCGAGCCGAGTCAAGTTGAGTTGAGTCGAGTCAATATATTTTGAGCCTTTGCTATGTGCCGATACCATGTACCCTTATTCCAAGATGGAATAATAGAGAAGTCCAGTGTTCTCTGGAAAAGCTCACTATCTTAGGGATCTTATCCATTTCCAAGAAGGCATTAGAAATGCTGCAATAGGAATGCTCTGGACTCTTGTGTCTGACAAGTCAGGCGACCTGGGCCAGACCCTGGTCCCTGCCCCAGCCTAACCCTGGGGAATGCCGGAGAAGTTAAAGCAGCATGTTAATCTGAGAAGAAAACATCAGGAAACCCCCAGGAAAAGAAAGGGAAGTTGTGACCTGCTGGGGGAAGTAACTGGGGATTTGGGCAGAGGAAGTTTGCATTCAACAGTTTGGGACTATTTGAGCACACCTCTTTTTTCCCCTTGCTCTAAGGCCTTGTGGGACAAACAGCAGTATCTGTCTTGTGCTGTGGACATGGGCAAGGATAACATCAGGGAGGCAGTGGAGTCAGCTGATCGATCCATTACTGAACATTCCTTTCTCTCTTTCTTCTCCACCATACTCTGAGCAGTAGGTAACTACACTTGGGAAAAGTTATCTTGAAGAGCAATGCCTGGGGCAGAGAATGAAAATCTTACCGAAGCGGCAGGACCATGTGTGTGCAGGGCTGGTGGTCAAATTCAGATTATAATACAGTGGACTTTTTACTGTGCCCTGTGCCATATACTCTTCCTATTCTTAAATCTAGCAAGAAGGACACCTTGGGCTGGGCTTAGGCCCCTCTCTCCAGGAGAAAATAAGCTCACAGACATCTGAGGGGTACAACACAATGAAAGAAAGACTACAAACTAAGCAAGCTGTCCTTGTATTGGTGATAATTAGTGCTCGTCAAATTTCTATGTGCTCATCTTTTATGTTCCAGCCTTCCTTGCAGCTGGGTTAAGGCCATGTAACTAGTTCTGGCTAATGGGATATGAGTTCTCTATGGTTTTTTTTTTTTTTTGCTATTATTTTTGTGACTTCGAGCAGCAGTCCCTAACTTTTTTGGCACCAGAGACTGGTGCTCCTATGAGAATCTAATGCCTGATGATCTGAGGTGGAGCTGAGGTGGTGATGTTAGCGCTGGGGAGCAGCTACAAATACAGATGAAGCTTCACTCGCTTGTCCACCACTCACCTCCTGCTGTGCGGCCTGGTTCCTAACAGGCTACAGGCTGGTTCCAGTTTGTGGCCTGGGAGTTGGAAACTCCCGACTTAGAGTGAAGAACTCCAAAATGGTGAAGGTACAATGTGGAAGCAGCCTGGGTCATAGTTTGAGAAAAACAAGGAAAGTTGCCTGTGAATGAGAAATAGTTCTGTTTGTGTTAGCCACTGAAATTTCCAGGATTACTTGTTACTGCAGCACAACTAATCCTAGCCTGAATATTATGTCACTTTGAAAATCTGGAATAATCAAATAGATCGGGGATTTAAAACAGCACAACAGCGGGGAGCCAAGGGCTTTGATGGAGACATGACCAAGTCCAAGAACCACACCCCACACAACTAGTTCTGAAAATGGCACAGATATTCCATAGAGAAACTCCTATCACAAAGATACGAATCTCTTAAGGGCACAGGCCCCAAGTTCTTGAGGAACATGTGCTTTACCAAGAAGAACAATAAGAAGGGCCTGAAGAAGATACAGGCCAACAATGCTAAGGCTATGAGTGTACGTGCTGAGGCTATTTCAAGGCCTTTGCAATGTCCAGGGAGGTCAAGCCCAAGATCCCAAAAGGCAGCAGCCACAAGCTCAATTGACTTGTTTACATTTCTCACCCCAAGTTTTGGGAAACGTGTTCATGCCCGCATCACCAAGGGTCTCAGGCTCTGCTGGCCAAAGTCCCAGGCCAAAGCTGAAACCAAGGCTCTGGCTGAGGCTGCAGCTCGCTTTCAGCTCAGGCACAGGCTCCCAAAGGTGTCCAGGCTCCCACGAAGGCTACAGAGTAGA
Source organism: Pteropus medius (assembly GCF_902729225.1). Classification (NCBI taxonomy): domain Eukaryota; kingdom Metazoa; phylum Chordata; class Mammalia; order Chiroptera; family Pteropodidae; genus Pteropus; species Pteropus medius. Next base: position 1,523,294 of record NW_024355205.1, on the reverse strand, counting down.
GGCCCCTGTCTGCCCATGTAAAGACGGAAGGACTGGTGTGACCCATGGGCTGCTGTTCGCATGGGGTTTGTGTCCTCCTGTGATGTTTATAGAGATAAACCTGAGGCAGGGTCTTTCAAAATAAATAAACAAATAAAATAAGCACAATAAAGAATATCAAAGACAGAGGATATTCGTAACATGATTTAGGGACAAGAAAATATAAAAGAATATATTGTATATAGTGTTTATATATTTTTTAAAAAGGTTAAACTATCAAACTCGAGAGATAGGATACATAGTAGAATGTATATAGTTGAAGAAATTATTAGTGAACTGCAATATCAGATGCAGAAAGATTCCCAGAAGAGAAATTACAGTACAATCAGGAAATGAAAGGGAAAAATTAAATAGAACAAGGAGGGGCAATACTGATAACTGATGATAATGAACTATGAATTGAGGACTATAAATAACTCAAATCTGCATCTGACTTTATAAAAATAGGAAAATAGGAAAAAAAACAAAAGTAAAATAAATATATGACCAGCATCAAGAGTCTGGGTTCTGGACCTGATTCTAGCTTGCTAACATGCTGTGTATCTTGGGCAAATAGTTCAGCCCTCTGAAGTCTCACTTCCCTAACCTACATAATCTTAAAGAGAAGGAATCAGACAGCTTGGGACTGACTCCTAGCTCAGTGACTACTTGCCCTCTTTACATACTCATTTCTTTATATGTCAATTAAAGGTAATAATATGTAATAATACAATGACATGTTCCTGGCACACAGTAGGTACTTCCCACTCCCTTTATTTTAGAAAAATTCTAGGTCAAAAATTCAGATTCTAGTTCAATACAGTTATTTTACAAGTGAAAAATTAAAAAAATAGAGAGATTAAATAATTGTCAGAAAACATATTCATTAGGTAAGTATTTCAATTGTGACTGGAACTCAGCTCTGCTGTAGGACTGTAGGTCCCTCCAGCAAATCACTAGTTGTTCACTGATGATGTTGAGCTTAATCATTAGAAAACTAGATCTCCTTTTATGGGCATTTCATTTTTTATAAGTTATTCAGTTTCTCATTTAACCTAATGAAATAGTCTCATTTTACAGCTATCGAGTGAAGAGGTTGGTGGTTTGCTCCACAGCACTGGGAAAGTTAGGAGCTGCGAAGGATTAGAACTTGCTTTTCCTTAAAATGAACTCCAGGGTCAAGAGAAAGAAAAAATGTGAATAAACTTATACCCCATAAGAATGATACTATCTTTAATATCTCTTCAAGGGCAGTGAAGGAATATTATTTTCCATTATTGTATTATTTTCTATTATAAATATAGTAAATGGTTAGTTAGAAAATTGGAAAATATGAAAATGTATTAGGAAGAAAATAAATGAGAGTGCCACCATCTAAACAACATCATTCTTAGTTCTGGTAAATTTCTTTCTCTTTTATTTTCCAGTAAGATCTTATTCATACATTCAAGTGTATAAATTTATATTTTGCCATTGACCCTTAACATTATAACATAAGTGCTTCATGTTATTTTATATTCTCCTTAACACTTCTTATTAAATGGTCATATAATATTTTATTGAGAATAGAAATTTATTTAACTATTCCTCTGATAACCACTTGGGCTGTTTCCAATTTTCTGCTGTTACAGTAGGATTGTAATAAATCTTTTTATGAATAAAAGTTTCTGTATTAAAGACTATTGGACTAAAGAATATAAACAATTGCAAAGCTTGTGGCACAGAGTAATTCTCTAAAAGGATATATTCAATCTATATATAAACTGTCATTTTAAACTTTCAGTTTATTAATTTTAAATTTATTATTATACGTATTTATATTTAAAATAAAATAGAAGCATTTAAAAAATTAATGTGATGATTGTGAACATTTTACATGATGCAGAGATGAATAATGTTGAAAATGAAATTACTCCATAATGCTATTTCATAGAGTAATTACTGTCTACAGTTTGTTGTATATTCTTCTGGATTTTTTGATATGCATATACTGACATTTATTGCTGTTATTATTAGTTTTAGAAACATGCATAGCTCTTTGCATTTTGTCTTTTTCATTTATTGGTAGACGTTATATATCTTGTCACATTGGCACATGTAGATCTACTTCATTCTTTTTAGTAGCTGCATGGTGTGAAATTAACACAATTTCTTTATCTTATCTCCTTCAATAGACATTTGGGTGAGTTTCAAGTATTCTCTTACAAACAATGCTGCAATGAAAGTTCTTGTATATGTCTTTTATTATTAATGAAAATTTACTGCTGTGAAAATGTGACTTTAAAAATAATTGTTAGCAAGATCATTCTCAGTGAGCTGAAACATACGATATTTAAACATCATTTAAATTTTAAAATTTGAATTTCGTCATTTCCATTAAAACTAGATTAAAATCACAATGATCTTTTCCTCTTATATAGGAACGAATTTTCTTGCCCAGATGGGACATAAAGCTCCTTAAATTGAAATTCATTGCATAAGGGCTCTGATGGCCCTTAACAGATGGAAGAGCAATCTCATTTGGATGGTTAGGTTACGTAATTCAGAGATCATCACAGAACTCTTCAGATAGCCTCAGACAAGAGGTTCTGTGGCAAAGGCAGGTGAAGAGGCTGTGGATTTACTCTACTGGTTTCTTTGTGTGTATTTATTTGTTCGTGTCAATTAGACTAAAATCTGAGATCCAAGCAGTATAACATGGTCTTGCCTAATGACTAACCTTGGGACCTCAAAAATCAAGCATTTGGATACCAGTTGGAATTCAAATAGTTTCTTTTTAAACGACCTTGGGAGGATCGGTTCACCTCTCTGAAGGTCTCATTTTCGTAAGTATGCCAGACAAGGCCTCTATTAGGAGGATATGATATTAATATTGAATATTAATATTCATTCACAGATATTTATTGAGCCCTATGTGCCAAGAACTGTTCTAAGTAGTAGGGGTGTAGGTAGAAATAAAATAGATGGTGATATTACTTTTCTCAGCTGGAGATAATCAATTGATCTACTTGGATTTAATCAACATACCCCCACCAAAATTTAGCCTTTATGCATTTCATCTTGTTAGTAATTAAGGCTACACCATAGCAAACTTATTAGCCAAACCAAAAAAACTTGTCTGAACTTATCCACTCAACAAGATTCTCTTTCTCCTGCCTTAAATTATGCCTGCATTGCTAAAGTTAACACATAATTTCAACACACACTATAATTCCTTCCTTCCTTCCTTCCTTCCTTCCTTCCTTCCTTCCTTCCTTCTTCCTTCCTTCCTTCCTTCCTTCTCCCTTCCTTCCCTCCTCCTCCTTCCTTCCTTCCTTCCTTCCTTCCTTCCTTCCTGTAACAGTGCCTAGAATAAGCACCTAGAACAGTGATTGGTACATAATAGGTGCAAAATAAATTTTTGTTGACTTTTTAATTCACAAATATGAATTGTCCAAACTTCAGGCACTGTACTAGCTTTGGAGTATATACAAGGATAAATAAAATACTATTTTTGCTTTTAACAATCTCAATCTAGTTAGGAGATAGGCATATCAACCAGAAAATAATGAATATTTTAAGAATCATGTGCACAAGTGTGTCTAACCCCATCTTCCTAACTAAAGTTGTTATTTCTCATTTTACTGTACTATACTTTGACAACTCCAGACTTTTTAATTTGCCTAAAATTGGCAGACCAGATACGTCAAAACAACTTTTTTGTTACTGTGCTTTGGTGAATAAGAGATTACATTTTCTATCCTTTTCAAGGATGTGTTTGAAGGCAGAACTGGTTAAATGTTCTATTTGTGAAGATCCTAATTCCATGGTAACCACGACAAATGAACTTTTGCTGTAAGTTTTGATGAGCTTATTTTTAGTTAGAACAATTACATTTTTTGTTATTTAAGAGATCCCTTAATCTAATCTGATCTCTGATTTTTAACTTTCTCTCAGTCAAAGGCTGTGGTCGGCTAGACAAATCAGAATCAATTTATTTTTCAAACCAGTAGCATAATCTGTGAATCATTGGTCTCAGGCAGATTTGATGATATTTATTGTAGGATTGCTAGACATCCTAAATCTTCTTTCTCATATTTATGCATATTAGGAAGATCAATGAAATTCAAGAAAAATTATTCGGTGCTTTCCGTAGAATTACGTTTAAATGTGAAGAAGTAGTGGATCTGAGAAATTTTCATTTCCCGTAGGTCACTTTTAATGTTCTACCCATAGATGGCAGCAAGTGACCACTCTGATAAATCATTAGGCCTCTAGCCAGTCCTTGTCAGGCCCATATGCTATAAAACAGTAGTGAAGGGAAGAATGTGGAAGATGACAAATTACATCTCTGGAGGATGCTTCAGTTTGTTGTCTAAGATGAGACTCTTCTCTTCAGAGCAGGAGGACTTTGTTTTGTTTGATTGTCCTTCTGAGGCTTAAGAGAACCCCAGCAGCATTAAAGGAATGGTCAAAGCCGGCAGGGAGGGTCAAGGCCGAGCAGGGAGGGCTTGTGGCTTGGGGATTCCCTGGATTGTCCAGTTTTTTTCTGCCTTTTGCCTCAACTCATTCAACTTGAGTGTTATGAAATGCAAATTCCTCTGATAATTCAGCCTTGTCCATTTGGTACGTGTAGATCGGGAGTCGGAGTCACTCTCTCATTTCCCAACTTCCTAGTAAATTGAATTCTGTGGCAGCCCCTGTCTGAGTCCTCATGTGTACCACGGGCCCCATGAGTTTGGGAAGTCAACCTGCAGATGACTTTAGACAGAATAATTTAAATAAGGTATAAATGGGTATCTATATATACAAAAAAGGCATATATTATGCTTTTTATTCTGTGCTTATTTGTCGAGTATTATACCAAATACTTTATATACAGCATCTCATTTACTACTCACAAGAGCTCTGTAAATTAGAGGTTATGAATCGTATTTGATCAATGAGGAAATGGAAGTGAATTAACCTGTTCAAGTCTACAAATCTGGTTTAAACTGCTTTGACTAGTTCAAGGAGGCTCCTTCTTGAAAGGTGGCAAGACTTTGACCTTCTCAGTCAGTACTTACAGATTACTTCCATGTGCATTACAAAAGATTTCACACAGGTGTGAATGGGTTAGGGAAGACAAAGTCTGAGGCATTGCTATACTCAGGAAGACAGCTTTTTCTTAAACTTCGTTATTATTATTTTTGAATCTGGGAGAAGAGGCAGGTCAGAATGCATAGATGGCGGTGAGGGAGTGTTAAAAAGAAGAAAGTGAAGGAGCAGGAAATAAAATTGCTTGGGGATTTGGGAATTTTTGAGAGGTGAAGTGAAATAATATGCAAAAGTGTCCATGAAATAGTGCCCGTTTCATTTTTTATTACGTCTTTTCAGAAGATTTCAAGGGAACTAAATTTGCAGGAAGATCTTGTCTGAAGTTAGAGCGATTATTTTTTATATGAGAAACTATTAGGTATTCCATATTCTACTTTTGCTTCACTGTTAAATCTAGTGAGGAAATGGGTGGATAGCAGCAGGCAATGGAGAAAGATGGGAAAGAAGGAACAAACCTTGAGATTCTGTTCAAGTGACTTAAAGTCATAGAGTACCACAGAAAGCCTTTGGAATTATCATGCGATCAAATCCTCTATTATTGTTCCTCCTCATAGTCTTCTTTCGTGCATCGTCCTCTTATATACCTAAATCAACATTCTGTAACAGACATTCAACAACTTTTGTGTTCCTTCTGCCTCTCTACAATATTGGCACTCATTTTAACCCAAGGTTCTCTGAGTTTTTTGTTTCGTTTTGTTTTCTGAGGCTGAACTATCTTTCCGTTCTCTGGCATTTTAGTCATCCTTCTTGAATTGCTCAATTACTCTGTTCATTCCCTCTGCTGTCTCTTGAATGGCTCAATATGAAACACAGCTTCAAAGAACACTGTGATATGTGGAGTCTTACATTTGATTTGTAACTCTGAAAGTTTCCCTAGGGGGAATTTACATATCCGTGGGCAACGTTACTTTGCAGCATGATCAAAGAACATAGTGGTGAACATGTAAATGCAAGACACGAGGGGATGAGCAACCCATGCAAAAGTAAATAAAATAAATTTGAGGTGAGAAAGAACAACAACAAAAAGTAAGGATATAAGGAAGCATATACACTGCCTTCCTGTGAAGCAGTGATAAAAGATAAATGACAGCTGTAGACAGGCGAGCAGGAATTGATAAAGACTGGGTGACTCAGTTTGAATGAAAGCTCATGGTGATGGACAGATTGAGAGGAATTTTCCCACAAGTCAGGATAAGCCTCCAGGCCCAGTAATTACACATAAGCCACTATTTAATTTAGAAACCAACATGAAAAGAATAAATAGTGACAGTTTTTCAGCTTAATTTAAATAAATGTAAGAGAGAAATGTTTCCAGTAACTGGAAGACATCCAGGACAAACATCCAGTACAAAAAAACAAGCAACAGCTTAAATCACGTAGGTCTTGGTCTTTTAGATTCAGCCCTTCATCATCACTTTTTTGGATGATGACAATAATAAATTATTATTATTATTATTATTATTATTATTATTCTACAGGCATACCTTAGAGATATTACAGGTTCGGTTCCAGACCACTGCAATAAGGCAAGTATTGCAATAAAGCAAGTCATAATCTTTTTTGGTGATGGAGGGTCTTATCTTCGAGCTGTAAAAGAAATGTAACATCTGTGAAGCACAATAGAGCGAAGCTTGCTAAAACAGGCTATGCCTGTATATGGAAGGTCTTTGGTTCACTCCTGTCAGTACTGTTTAACTTCCTATTGAGTACCTTCTCAGTATTAAACTAGGTGGAGAGGGGCATATAGTGCTTGGCAGGTACAGTGGGTTATCTGCCCAACAACCATTTCCCCTTTTCCTTCCTCTCAGAACCCCACTTCTTTTTTTATTTGGCAATGTGCCCAGCTCTAGGGAATGATGTGATAGGCCTATGCCAATCATGGTTTTAGATTTCCCTTTGACAATGATTGGCCCAGAGATGAGTTCACTAAGATTTAAGCTGCTGAGGAATTCTGGGAAAAATGCTCCTCCTTGATTAAAGGGAGAAGCATGATGAGAAAGGCCTTTTGTTACATCCCATTTCTTCCTATTTGGATGTAGTTGTGTGAAAACATGAAGTTTACAGCTATGCCAGTCATTTGGTAATTATAAGAGGGACTACAGTGAACTTACTGGATGAGGAGAACAGAGACATAGCAAGAACCCATCCTTGGCTGGATAGTCTGAGCTGCAGGAATTGCCTTCCTCTAGACACCTTTGTGTGTGTGTGTGTGGGTGGGTGCGCGCGTTCATGTGCGTGTGAAATGACCTGTGACTACTTTTAGTCAGTTATTCCCTTTCTTGTAGTTGAAAGCATCCTATCCAGTGTAAATTGCTATGGTCTGAATGTTTGTGTCCTCCCCAAATCCATATATTGAAATCTAATGCCCAAGGTGATGGTATCAGCCTTTGGGAGGTGCTGAGGTCATGAAGCTGGAGATCTCATGAATGGAATTAGAGTTCTTGTTAAAGAGACCCCAGAGCAATCCCTTTGCCTTCTACCATGTGAAGTCATAGAAAAAGATGAACTAGAAAGTGAGTCCTCACCAAGACGAATCTACTACACCTTTAGGCTTGGACTTCCAGCCTCCATAATTGTGAGGAGTAAATGTTTGTTGTTTAGGCTACCCAGTATATGGTATTTTTAAATAGCAGCCCAAATGGACTAAGACACAGATATTTTAATAATTTAACATTTCGCTACTATAAATGTGAAAACCATCTGGGATATACGCCGTTAGTTTGTCTCAGTGTCCCCTGAGGCTGAGCTATCTTTCTTCTTTCTGGCATTTCATTCACTTTAATCATCTGATTTTGTGCACACACATTCCAGCTTTACAAATAAAGTCCCTAAAGAGAAAACAAAACCAAATTAAAACTTTGCTTAAACAAATTGATCCTATAAAATCCTTTTGGAGTAAAAGCTGATGAAACAAATGTGTCTCTAGTGCCGGGATGTTCAGGGCTGTTAAGCAGGGCAAAAGTCCAAGAATGGAAAAAACCTCCAACAAAAGAAGCCCACACGAGTAATTAGGGATGTAGGAAAGGAAGCTCAGATTGCAACTCCAAAGCTGTGATATTGTGCCAATAAGAGAGCCTTCAGAGCAATGGGATGAATTAATTTCCAGGCCACATTTTACAAATTGGCACCTCTTCAGTTTGCCTTCACCCCAAACCCCAAACAACCATCACTTTCCACACAAAACAGAAAGACAAAACAAATCTTTGATGTGCACTCTCATTTGATAGCTAAACAAAATGCCACAGCAATGACCCTGATGGAAGTTACATCTGGGCCTGGAGCTCTACGTGGGATGAAATACTTAACTAATTAATTCAGCAAACAAACTGCCAATAAAGGGCAAGAAACCATGTTAGGAGGGAAGATGCCATGCTAGAGGCTACGTGGGATTCAAAGATAAGACATCAAACTTTGCGGTTTAGGAGGTTTCATTCCTGATATATGCAAATACCACTCCAACACAAAATGTAAGGTAGTAAGTTCTACAAGAGAGATATAAGGTCAAGTGCTATGGGAAGTACCAGGTGGGAGAGATTCCACCTCACCAACAGGATGAAAGATTGCTTCATGAAAGTATGGGCATTCGAAGTGAGTTTTGAGGGAAGGGTAATATTTGAATGTGGGAAGAATTGAGGAAAAGGACATTCCAAGTAGAATAAACCTATCACTACAGAAGGACACTATATTTTCATTTAACTATGTTGTGAAGACAATGTAGTAAGCATTATGAGGAGGAATGTAAATTAGTGCCAGATCACAGAGAGCAAAGGAGTTGGGAAAGATTGTCATTCTAGAGGCAATGGGGAGTTACAGAGTGTTCAGGAGCAGGGCATGGCGTGTTTGAAGCTGGGCTTTAGGAAGATGGGGCCACAAACAGTGAGATGACTACAGGTTGAGGGGAGACTGAAAACTACATAGCCAGTTAAAAAGCTATTGTGATACTTCAGATAAAATATGGTAAAGTTCTTACTAGGGTCATTAAAATGAAAGTGAGCGAGAAGATGGGTTTAAAACTTAAATATAAACATAGGGTTAATAGAAAGTGGCAAATGGCCAGAATGCAGAGGAACTGTTTCCCCAGGCTTTCATCTCTAATGCGAGTTTCTACAGGGACAGAGTAGCCTCCCAGCCTACAGGTCCTGTTTTCATTAAAATCAAGACTTCTAATGAATGTCTTTCCTGTTAAATGAGTTAACTAAAGCCCCTTGTGATTCTACAATCTTCATTAGCTTACACAACAGGCAGCTTTGGAGGATTTCTGGCTTGCTATCTTTCTCCAGCAAGCTGTCACTGATGAGGCCAACAATGAATGGCACTGGTCTTGGCGACACTGGATATCCATTCATGGGAACCTGGACTAGAACCAGCAGACCTCTTAACTTCCAATACACTTTATTATTAATCACATTCAACTTTAATATTTGCTAAGCTCTTGCTAAGGCAGTGTCATAGAGAATGTCGAAGAGCATTCAAGAAAGGGTGTGTGTGTGAGCGGGGGAGTGTGTGTGTGTGTGTATGTGGGGGGGTTGCCTAGCGGATAAAGTCCCAGCTCCTCAGCTCAAAGGACAAGAGTCCCCTGAGGCTTTAGATATTGAGAGTAATCAGTGGGTGAGAAAATCTGGGAGGGAACAGTTAGACTCTGTGAGATTCTATTCACCAGGAAAGCATTTTTTCCAGGGCTAGATTTTACTATCTTGGGCTTTAATTTTACTAAAGAAAATGACTTTTTCTTACATTGGTTCATTCAGTTGTGGTCCTTGCTACTGCCCCAATTCAATTTCCTGCCACTAGTCTGTAAACACCCTGAATCCTGGCCATGCTGAATCGAGCCCTCAGAAATAGATATGCTGATGGCTCAGCAACTCAGTGCCTTGCATCTGTTGTTTCTTCTACCTGGGATGACCTCCCTTCCTTTGTTATCTCAAGAGTCATTGGGAGAATTACCTTCTTGGTGCCCTTCAGGGCCTGAAGCATGATCTGCAGTTTGGCACAGAGCACTCACCACCTGTGTTGCCATCAACTGTCACCCTTATCTGTCCTTTTCAGACTGCCTTCGCTTGTGGATGGGGCTGCCCCTTCTTCATCTCTAGTTCTCTGGCCTAGCTCAGAGATTGAGCATGAAAGAGAGGCAACACAAAAGAATAAAATCTTTGAGACCCCGAATTGCCAAAGTCATCCTGAGAAAAAAGAGTGAGGCTGGAGTCATCACTATGACTGACTTCAAATTATACTACAAAGCGACAATAATCAAAATAGCATGGTATTAGCAGAAAAACAGACACACAGACCAGTGGAACAGAATTGAGAGTCTAGAAGTAAACCCATGTTTATATGGGCAAATAATTTTTGACAAAAAAGCCAAAAACATTCAGTGGAGAAAGGAAAGCCTCTTCAATAAATGGCGTTGTGAAAACTGGAAAGCCACCTGCAAAAGAAGGAAACTAGACTGTCATCTATCACCACACACCAAAATGAACTCAAAATGGATTAAGGACCTGAATATAAGACCTGAAACAATAAAATGCATAGAAGAAAACATAGGGACTAAACTCAAGGACCTTGGACTTAGAGAGGATTTTATGACTCTGACCTCAAAGGCAAGGGAAGTAAAAGCTAAAATAAATGAATGAGACTATATCAAACTAAAAAGCTTCTGCACAGCAAAAGAAATTGTCAACAAGGTAAAGAGATGACTATCTGAATGGGAAAATATATTTGTAAGCAACACCTCTGATAAGGGCCTAATATCCAAGATATACAAAGAACTCATACAACTCAATAACAATAAAAAAACAAATGATCCAATCAAAAAATAGGCGGAGGACCTGAACAGATACTTCTCCCTAGAGGACATACAAATGGCCAACAAATATTTGAAAAGATGCTCAACCTCATTTGTTATTAGGGAAATGCAAATCAAAACCACAATGAGATACCATGTCACATCTGTTAGAATAGCTACTATAATCAACAGGACAAGTAATAACAAATGTTGGAGAGGATGCGGAGAAAAAGGAACTCGTATATTGCTGGTGGGACTGCAAATTGGTAGAGCCGCTATGGAAAACAGTATGGAGGTTCCTCAAAAAATTAAGAATTGATCTCCATATGATCCAGCAATCCCTCTACTGGGTATTTACCCCAAAGACTTGAACACTCATATCTGAAAAGATATTTGCACACCAATGTTCATAGCAGCATTATTCAGGACATGGAAGCAATCGAAGTGTCCTACGATAGATGATTGACTAAAGAAGCTGTAGTACATATATACAATGGAATATTATTCAGCCATAAGTAGAGATGAAATACTGCCATTTGCGACATGGATGGACCTCGAGATAATCATACTAAGTGAAATAAGCCAGACAGAAAAAGTTGAAAATCACATGATATCACTTATATGTGGTATATAAACCTAAAAGCAACAAATGAACAGGACAAACAACAGAGACTCATGGACATGGACAATAGACCAGTGATTACCAGAGAGTAAGGGGGAAGGGAGGATATAGATGGGGTAAAAGGGGTCAAATATGTGGTGATAGAAAGAAATCTAACTATGGGAGGTGAACACACAATGTAAACATATATATGCCTTACTATTAAAATGTTCAGCTGAAACTTAGCAGATTTCATTAACCAATGTCACTATAAAAAAATAAATTAAAAGAAAAAAGAATAAAATCTTTGAATTGGCTAATGTTCATTAACAGGTAGTAGGCTAGTATCTTACTTAGTGGACTTTTTCTTCTCTTAATATATTTGTTCTAATTTTTTAAAAAACTGTGGCTCTTCCCCTTATTAAGGGTTGACATAGTCCCTAGATTTCATCAATTCCCTCTGTTGATTTAGATCCTAAGTGTGTTCTGGGGTAGCGCTTTTGCTGGTAAGGAAAAGACTCCACTAAAATGAGATCAAGGAAAAGGAAAGGTTATTATAAGGACATGACTATATTTGATAGTATCCAAGGGCAGAAAACAAAGCTGTGGTCACTTCCTGTGAACTAGAACCTGAAACTGGGAAACCATCCACCAGAACCCCATTCACTTGGTGTTTACCGAGGGCCCACTGCACCAGGTGCTATTCAGCATGAAAGAGACAGGCAAGTTCTTACAGTCTGGGACCTTGCATTCTAGAGGATAGTGTAGTGGCCAATAGACTTGTAAATGAATGACGATTTTAGAAGATGATGTTTTGAAAACAATAAAAGAGCATAATGTAGTAGTGAGAAACTGGGTGCTATTTCAGATTGGGTGGTCAGGAAAGTTCTCTTTGAGCCAGTGAGATTTGGGTAGATAGATGAAACACATAAAAGAGATAAGTGGGGGGGGCATATTCCATGTTAGAAAATGGAAAGGCAGAGGACTCAGACAGAAATGCAGTTGATATGTTCAAAGAACAAAAAGATAGCTTGTGAGGTTGCCCTTTAGGCCTTTTGGGGCCATGGAACTCTTGTCTGTATTTTTCTCTTTACTATTATTGCTTGTCTTCCTCCTGCCTTGAGATTAGCACGGCAGTTACCTTCAGCCGTGTATTATGACATCTCAGCTATATCCGCTTCCACCATCTGGTCTCAGTTTCTTCTTTCAGGAGAGATAATCTAATTGGCCCACCTCTTCTTCCTTAACACAGAATCCTTCATGGCCGCCAAAAGCCTGGGAGGCATTGCTGGCACTTTCCTTTCTTTTGTGTCCTGGAGGAAACCCCTGACTAAGCCTTCTCCATTCTTCCTCCAAAATGCCTTTTTAATCTTTTCGCTTTTCTTCATCTCCACAGCTATTACCTATCCGGTCCAACTCAAAATCACCTCTCATCTGTTAAATTAGTGTACTCACTGTTTTCATCTTGCTCACTTCAAATCCATTGACCATAAAAAAGAGCGCTCTTCAAAAAATTGCTAACTGGGAGGATAGACTCATTCATGTTGGTGATGCATGCCAGAAGCTTTGGGGTGGATTTTTTCAGCCCCTACCTCCTTGTTGGGAAATCTGAAACACCTCTGGGGAAATATAAAGTGAGATATTAGTGATTGGAAGGCTTGTTTTTGTGAATGCTATGGAGGCAGCAACACTGGGAACCACCCCTCTAGCTAAATGTTTTGGGACTCAGTATTGGTTTGCTCTTGTTAGTGTCACATTGATCTTATGCTGAGTTTTAATAACTGTGCTCTTCCTTTCCCCAAGCTTCCCCACACCTTCCCCCACTTCCTTCATTGACTACTGACCTATACTACCATTATTAGCCATCAATTAGGATCATGTTGACTACAGATATTGTTCACCCACTAGAATAGGTTCTTCCTAGGAGCTGCACCTGCACCCTTTGAAATCCTCCTTGTGCTCTCTGCCTAGGGTTGCCTGATTTAGCAAATAAAAATAGAGGTGGCCCAGTTAAATCTGAATTCTAAATAAAGACAAGAATAATAAGTTTTAAAATCTGTATGTCCCAAATATTACACATCCTGTGTTTTATCGGGCAACTCTACCCTGCCCTTTGCCTAGAGTACTCCCCACCCCACTTGAGCAGAGCTTGTTCCAGATCTCCACTCCTGCCTAAACTTGCCACATCTGGCTATAGTTAACAAGCCCACATCTGAGTATTTCCTGTGATCCGTGTGTACCTTGCAGAGCAAGGTGTGCTCTCAAAGTGATGGTGAAGCGTCAGTGGACACGTTGCCTTGCATCTTTCCTTTGACACATTGTGTACCTCATCCATGAAGAGCCTATCTGGTCACAACACCCTTGGCTTGCCTTTGATGGTATAGAATTCTTCGTTTATAATGTTCAAAAGATCTAGTCACAAAGAGAGCCTTTAAAATAGTTTTACTATTATAATGAAGTGTAGAACACATAGTTCCCCTTTGATACCTCTTCTAGTCTCTTACTCCGGTAATATTATAGCATCAGAGTCACAAAGAACCTTTGTTCAATGAGCTTTACTGAAAAATCTAATTCAAACTTATGAAATCCTTTCCTGGGGATAAGGGCAGACTTCAATAACCTCATTTTATAGATGAGGAAACTAGAAACAAATTATTTCCATTCCACTAAGGGTTCATTTGCAGCTGTGTCAGGAATCAACAAATAAATAAACGATGAATTTTAAACAGATGGCATTAGATCTAGTTCATAGTCTGACACATTTTTGTCACTGAAAGGAGATATGCTGTGCGTGTGGAGAAGGTCTGATGCCAGGGAGCCCTGGAAAGAGATGTGAGCCTCTATTTAATGACTAAGGAAAAGGAAGCAACATCTTTACACTCACTTTCCAAATGCAACTCTTTTGAACACAGACAAAAGTTCATTTATTTAAAATAAAATTTATTTAAATCAGATTAAAGCACATCAAAAGTTTACTGTGATCTGATCAATATCAAATTATACTTTTGGCTGAGGTATCATGCTGGACCTGTCCATAGAGACCTTTTGCCAAAGAACTGTGATGTATTTGTTTCTTTAACTCTGTTCCCTGCCATTTTCCCTACTGACAAATAATATGTATATATTTTTAAATGGGCTGCATAATAAACACAAGAGGATAAAAAATGATGAATTAGATCTTCTAATCCCATCTACTTTTGGCGGTATTCTTCAGGATTCCTAGAGGATACATTTCTCTAATTAGCACAACGTTTCTCACACTGATACTGATTGATATGTCAGATAGCTCAGTGGTGAAATACATCACCACTACCAATCACTGACAATATTTTTTCACAATACTTGGTTAAGTAGCAAGGTAATTTCAAAATTCATCTTATCTTTGTGGAATAAATCACAGTGAGAAGTTAGTTTCCTTTAGTTTAATAAGCAATTATGGAATTGTTTGACATTGATAAGAAAGCTGGATGCCTGTTTTATTTCTTTACTGCTAAACCATTAGGGTAGTTCATAGTCCGTTGTCAACAACACATTATACACAGAGCTCATTTCAAGTTAGGCAAAATTCTTGTCATTTGACTGGATCTTTTATTTCTCTAAGAGATTAACTATGATGAAGGAATTCAGCATGTTAACTGGGCATCTTTTGTGGCTTTTGAAACAAATATGATTTAAACTTTCCTGAATGGCTACTGGTTTTTTGGTCCCAGGGACTAATATGCTTCCTTTGAGCCAGGATGTCCATACCGCTTATGAGCAGTGTATGAAGGAGTGCATTTTTCTCTACTTTCAGGGATAGGACAGTCAACGCTTGCCTTTTACAGAAGATTTACCTGGTGCCCTAAAGGGGGCTATTGGGAGGAGAGGAATTGGTGAGTTCTGAATTTTCAGTTTCTATAGATTCGGCAGGGTGTTTGTTTTCCTTTTTCAAATCTTCTGAATGGCTAGAGCTGGGTTTTTCCAATCAAAAATTTAAATTATCCATGAAAAAAACTAATTTTAAGATATAGACAACAATAGTATTTTTTTTTTTATGCGTTTTGAGTGGGTTGATATCACCTCATTAAACAATGTCAGAACATGACTTGAAGGCAAGGGTTGATGGAGTTTTTGCCTAATGAGGTTGTAATGAGAAAACATTGACGTTTTCCTTTATTTTCCGCCTGTTCCAAATCTCATGGCTTAATGGAATAAAACAAATTTGAACTCAAGCTCTCGAATAATTTAAAGATATTTCTTAGTTTCTTAGTGTGTAGTGGTTAAGAGTCTAATATTTCTGCTACTAAATAACCATGTGGCTTTGGATACAGAGTGTAATAAATATTAGCTATTATTATGATTTATAATTGAGAAAACATAAGGGTTTGGTAGACAAATTCCAAATTATACACCAAGAAATTTTTTATACAAATGCTTGAGTAGGGATAGCTATTTATTTTACACATTAGGGACTTGATGATAATAAACAGAATGTAAACCACTTTAGATATTTGCTGCATTTTGTTAAACCTGGAAATTTTAACATAAAAAAATAAAATTATTATGAATGCTGATCTGGTGATTGGAACTTTTCATTTATTTTGCTAACTTACAATAGATAAAAATATCTCTTCGATTTTGTTAATAATTTTAAAATCAGTTCAGGGGTGAAGATAATTAAGTTTTGATGGCTCAGTCATAGAACCAATTAGCTTATTTAAAGGAAGATGAAAGATATATTATAAATATAGACTAACCTGAATTGAAGGTTAACAGAATAAGTGACAGATATAAGAAAGGAGAATAATAGTAGTAATAATAGCCAAAATTGATTTAGCATTGTATATGGTCAGGCATTGTAATTAGAGTTTTTCATGAATTCATTGACCTCATTCTTACAACTCAATGAGGTAAGCAACATTATAATCCTCATTTTACAGATGTGGAAACTGAGGACTAGATTATTAAACTGCTTGCCCAGGTCATGTAGCTGATGAACAGTAGAGCTCGGACTCAGGACCAGGTAATCTAACTTTAGAATCTGTGGTAAAATTTTTCTAAATTATAAACAAATGAGCGAATGTTTGTATAAAACATTTTTTTAATAAATTGAAATTAACATAAATTGCTCTATTATGGCACATCTGTGAATTGGGAAGCATAAATGAGGTAATTATATTTTAACTAAAAGTTAAGAATATTAGCTGACTTTGGATTACTTAATGATTTTTTAGCATAAGCACTATTTCTAAACTAGAGCTGTCCAATATGCCACATATGGAATTAAGATTTTTTTCTAGTAACTACATTAAAGTGAAAAAAGAAAACAACAAATGTCATGATTTTGATGTTTTATTTAACCCAATATATTAAAATATTATTTCAATATGTAATCAATATAAACATTATTAATGAGATATTATACTTCTTGGGGCTATTCTTTTAA
Source organism: Pteropus medius (assembly GCF_902729225.1). Classification (NCBI taxonomy): domain Eukaryota; kingdom Metazoa; phylum Chordata; class Mammalia; order Chiroptera; family Pteropodidae; genus Pteropus; species Pteropus medius. Next base: position 1,506,392 of record NW_024355205.1, on the reverse strand, counting down.
GTCTTTGAAATCTGGTATGCATTTTTTACTTACCGAAGATGTCACTTTGAACTGGCCCTGTTTTAAGTGCTCAATAGCCACATGTAGCTAGTGGTTACTGACTTGGAGATCTTTTTAGAAAAGTATATTCATTATTTTACATATTTTAAAAATGGTGGGAATAGGAAAGGCCAGTCATACATACATACAATAATTGCTCAGCTCTAGTACCTTCATTTCCAATTTAACTAATTGGATTAACAACTGCCACTTAACCTGTTTAAATGATATCCCCTGCCAGGTAAGGTGACAAGTTTTAGAAGGACGATTTCCTTACAGTCTTGTAATTTTCTCTAAGAGCTAGAATAGAGCAGACCTTAATATAAAACTAACTTTCCTTAGGAAAAGTGAATATATACAAGAATACTTACCTCACAGAATAATGCAGAACCAGTTTACTAAGAAATTCACTAAGTGTGGACCCAATGTGGACTTTTCAAGCTTTCAGCACCTGAGGGCAAGAATGGTCAACTCAAGTTCCTTGCTGTTGTGTATTCAGTTGACACACATTTATTAAGGATTTTTGTTTTGATTCTTCATTGGAAAAAATTACTAATTCATTTTAATTGAAAAGAAAAATCAAATAGACCAAACGATACTGAATTGTTTAGAGCCTCTTTAATTTTTACGCTAGTTTCAGAGATAACCACTGTCAACGATTAGGTATGTATACTCCTAGACCTTTATCTATATGTCTGTGTCTATGTTTCTATCCACCTATGTAGAAATTGTTTTGAACAGAAGTGGGATCACCCCATACATATTGTTCTGCAGCCCTTTTTTATTTAATAAGAAATCAACATCTTTCTATGTTTTATTTTATTCTTTTTAATGGTTGCATAGTATTATATGGCCTGAATGTGCCAAATTTATTTAACTACATCATTGCTAATGGACATAAAAGTTGTTTCAAATTTTCGCTGTTACAAAACTGCAGTGTACATCCTTGTACCTCTATGATCGCATGCTTGTATATTTCTGCTTGAAAGATTTCTAAGACTGGAGATAGCTAGGTGAAAGGTATGTACATTTAAAATTTTGACAAACATTGCCAAACTGCTTAACAGCCTGTGGGAAAGACCTCTCTTGACTTCGTCTGGAATTACCAGTGTTCCCATTACAGGAAAGTAGCCATCCTTTCTGAGGAACAAGCTGTTTCTATTTTCCACTACAAAATGGATCTTATATTTTTATTAATTAATATGTGTGGCTGCAATTGGTAATAACATCGTTCTCCTTTACAGCTTCTTGGATAGGTAGCAAACACAGAAAACATCAGCTACCCTGAAGTTTTATAATAAGTTTTTGACATTCTTTTGATGATTCAGGAATGCAGGGAAATAAACGCCATGCTCCCTGGGGTCTAAATGAAGACACTGTAGGTTTTGGATTCAGTAACTGATCTTTCAAGAAGACATAGTATGGGGTGATGACTCATTCACCCTACGGTAGCTGTCCTCTAGCTCTGTTCTTTAGAGGAAGCATTACTGTAGGTCTGCTAGTACTTTTCCCTCCCTCTCCAAGAATTTCCTTAGGAGAGAGAATGCTTGGCATGTGCCAAGGTTAGCTTCGTCCTTCTCTCCTCCGGAGCGAGATGGCCTGCAGTGCATGGCTGGTCCTTGGCACAGAATAAGCCAGCGTTCATGGCAGATGCTTAGCAGTCACAGCCAGTAGCTGAATAGTGGCAGCAGCTGAGATTCACAATGCAGCCCGAAAGTTGAGTTTTAGCCTGTGAGGTTACAAGTGTATCCCGTGTTTACAATTAAAAAATAAAGCCCCCTCCCCCCAAGACAGATATAGGATTTGAGTGGAGAAAGACCAGATCCAGTCGAGGCGAAGCTTGGTGAAAGAGGGAGGATGAGCAGAAGGAGGTACGGTGTTCCTTGGCAGCTCCGTGCACGTTGCGGCAGTGGCAACGGGAGCGACAAGTACCAGTTGCTCAACATTTTATCAGTTTGCACTTCTCTTTCTTCTCTCTTCAGTGAATTTCCATTTTAAGGGTTCAGTTGCATAGAAGAAAGGTGCGCTGGGGGGCTTTCGGAATGTCCCGTGAGAGACAGCAAGGGGCAGGGGGTGCCTACCAGGATGGAAATAAGAATTGGCCTTGGGCCGCTCCTCTCTTGTTCCTCTTTCCTTCTTGCTGGGGCGAGACAAATGATTTGGTGAGCGAGATTGAGAAAGGGGTGTGTTTGTGGCGATGGTGGCCCTTGAGGGTGCTTGGCCCCTCAGAGCACCCGGACTACTGAGGACAAGAGCGGGGGTCCCAGCGGCGGGAGCGGCCCGGCGGGTCCCGGAACCTGTGTGCCCAGGGGTCCCCACTGGGCCAACAGCCCCGAGCGGTTGCCATGGTGACGCAGGGTCGGCGGTTCCGCGCAGTGGAAACAAAGCCTCCCGCCCGCCGGCTCGCTTGCTCCAAGCCCGAGCTCCTCCTCCGCGGGCGCCTCCCTCCCTCCCAGGCTTCGCGGCCGCCGGAGCGGCTCCCGGCCCCGCGCCTGCCGCCGCCGCCGGCCAGGTAAGGCGAGCGTGCCCGCTGTCTGGGTGGGGTCCCGCGGGCTCCGGGGGTTGGAGGTCTGCCTGCTGCAGGGAGCGGGCGCCAGGCCCGGCTGCACCCAAGTCTCCGAGGGGCGCGTCCCCGCTGGGAGATGGCCTCCCCCGCGCGGGAGAGCCTCCCGCCCGGCCACCTCTGCGCTGAACCCGGGGGACCACAGCGGTGGCCCGGCCGCAAACTTCGCGGCCAGCGGCGGCGGGCGGGCGGACTGAGCTTCCTCCTGGACACAACGGCCGGGGCCGTGGTCCTGGCGCCACTCGACGGTCCGCGCGGCGCCGGGCTCGGAGCTCCGGCTGTGTGCTTGTTAGATGTGATTTTATAGAGGCGATGGGTGGAACCTACCTACAGTATCTGCTTCACTGTTTCTCTGTTTCACTGTCTCTGTCTCTGTCTCTCTCGTTATCGAAGCGTGTAGAAAAATATTTCTAAATATGAAATATGAAAATATTTATCTTTAGACTTTCATAATTTCTTCTCATTGAGGACGGGATGGGAAGGTTGTAAAGGGAACACACAGACTTTTTTTTTTTTACAATCTCTGAAAAGTGAGCTAATTTTTCTATGCCTGTGACTAAAGCATTTTGAGGTGCTTCTGAAGTTCGTTTGGATTTTGAACATAACGACTGTTATCTCTGGGAGGTGTAGTTGCACCTGTAACTAAATGCGGGCGGTAGCCCGGGTTTCCCATCCAGCAATACCAGAGTTAATAGCAGGATTTGTACTTTGTAGATTAGATACTTGGAACCTATGTCATTGCTGTTTCTGGCAGGTATTGTGTTCATGCTTTAAGGTACTGAAAAATGTCTTGCTTTTTTATGTGTAAGGAAGCAATAGCAAGCACCTCTGAAGGCAAGTAGCTGGGCGGTATCTGCATGTGTTTATGAGTATGATGAGGGTTAAGATGTCGTTGCCAAGGGCATATGGGTACTGGATGGGGAATTGCTCAAGTTATGGGTCCCTCCCTTTCTCAGTGGCCCCCAGCCTTGACATCATTTCGTGATATTGAGTTTGTTGCAGACACAAAGAATGCATTAAAGATGATTGTGAAGACTGTTTTGTAGCTACTTAAATATCATCTTAAATGTAATAATGTGAAAGAGAGAAAACTATTCATTTTCAGAACTCTAGCTGATCAGTTTGGAAGGAAATAATATATTTGTTAATGTTGATTGTTTTAATTGGTGAGAGATGTCACACTGATGACTGGAATATGAGTCAACTAATATGCCCAATTTAGTAAAGTAATATGTAAGCTGGAATCGGTCAGTTAGTAAACATTATATGGAATACAGGAAAGAATATCTTTGCTAAAAGGTACTCCATGAAAAGAAATCAATGATCAAATGGCTGGATCATTTTGAATTTCAGCTAAGTTGATTAGAATTATGAATATTAAAGGTACTTGAGGTGTCAGGCATAAAGTGATTACCTAATATTCTTCTTCTCTTTGGGGATTTCAACACCTGTTAGCCTGCTGATTACTAGGTTTCTAAGTCTGTTCATATTTGCTAGTGATTTTAAGATTTCACTTCATTGGAAGATTGTAAGGGAAAGTAAAGGACTAAGTTGCAATAACAGTTTGCAGATTATTTCACAATTGGGTTTGTTTTTAACTGAATTTTACTTGTAGATGCTCTGCTAAATACTCTTTAATGATGATAATGAAATGGTACATTGATTAAAGTAAAGTAGATCTGTTTTGAGAAGATAACTCAGAGAGAAAGTAAGTATTTCCTCATTTAAGCATGAAAGACATTCAGGATATTGAAGCATAAGCATATTATATAGACACAAAATATAGTTTTATTTTTTGTACTAAAACATGTTTTGTGTTCTTCTGAGGTACCAAGAGTACAGCTTTATTCAGATTTGTTAGCAAATCCAACATTTAAGTGCACGGACTTTGGACGTGCTTTTCATCTAGACGGACTTCTCACTATGAGTTCTAGCTTGAACATTTATGTTGTGACCCTAAGTTTGTATTCTGAAGAATGGAAATAACCAATGTTAATTCAGCACAAAAAGGACTTATGTTTTGCCTTTGCTGTTAGCTCACACAAGTCCCAAGATTCAGTAGTCGACATGTTTAAAGCTGTATTGCTTTCTGCCAAAAATAAAAAATAAATAAAGTCAGTAAACATTAGAAACAAACAGTTATGTATTGCGAGCACTGCTTTGTTGCAGTGGTTTATTTACACAAGCTCTGAAGCATAAAATGAAGCTTTTGCCAGTGCAATGAAAAACAATAATTTGGCACTTTTATGTATGTTGCTAGCGTTCTGAGGTATGTGCATAACTAGATAATGAAAGCAAAAAATAGTGTGATATCCTCAGTATCTTTTTAGGAAATATAAATGGAACGGGTGGGTGGTTTATGTCCATGGTTAAGCGTAGCCACCTGGTGGAAGTTAAGGAACAGCACATAACATCCTCAGGTGTAAAATTCCATTCGTCACTCTCACTGATTCACGGTAGTATGAGACATCTGCATTTCTAGGCTTAAGAATCTTAATTTTATGAAGTAAAACTGGTCCCCATTTTTGGTATAAGTTGTAAAATATGGTCTATAATCATAACCACAGCTATTGTTCTACCTGAAGAACAATGTCCAAAGATAGAAAATGAATCAAGAAATGTTCTTGTTTAAGTTAGGATTAACATTATACTTCTACCATTGAAAGTCAGTTGTTTGTAACCATATCTGCCTGCATGGGCAGCATAAGGCCACTGAAGCCTTTATTGGTTTCTAGGTCAACGTTCTCTTGCAATTTCTAGTTGCACTGTGATAACATGATGACTGGTTGGTAATTTAGCATCTAGTACAATGTGATGAGCATTTATAAAAGCACATTTGGGAAAGATGATAATTTATTTTAATGATTTCTTCATTATCAAAACACTTAGGTTCGTATTTGTGGCTAGAAAGAATTATGTAGCCAGCCCTAATACCTCATGGGAAAAGTGCTATAAATGTAAGGTATTGTTAACTGACCTGCTGTGCATAGTGGGTATTGATCACAACTACTGTGCTAAGAAAAGGCATGGAAGACACGTGGCAGTGGTGACAGGAAGTGGTGGTTTGTGACATGGATTATTAATGGTGATTGATGGAGGTTAAAAAACTTTTATGGGCATGTGTTTCATATTTTGTGCTCTCAATTAAAATGAAGATGACATTTTAGAAACCACAAGTGCTTGGGAAAAATACATACATTTACATTGTCTGGCACATAATTGGAATGTTATAAATATAGTTTGAGGTCACTGATTGATTATCTTATGTGCTACTTATTTGTAGCAATCATATACTGTAGTTTTGGACATCAGATAAACATCAAGTGTTACCTTCTGTGTATTCCATATTGTTTGATGCAAGTCATCTGAGCTCTTATGGATAAAGAATTACTTGTCTTCCAACTATTATGATTATTTGCTTTAAGTATAACTCATTATGTGTGATACCCAAATAGTCTCTTTTGACCTAGTTTTCAGCCTTTCCTTTCTTATGGGAAAAAGTTACCAGTTAATTCCTTAATGTTTTTAAACTAGTCTTATATTCCCAGGGCTTTAAAAACATGATTGGTTAATTTATTATTCAACTAGAAGAATATTAGAAATTGTTTATAATGATGTGTATTAAAAATACACATACGTTATAATATTTAATATCATATTTTGGACATTCGTTGTATGGTGGTTAGGAAAATTTGGGATCCTGTTAGGTGATTGGTTTGCTCATTGTCTTTAGTGTCTTGAACTAGATCTCTGCTTCTTTACCTTATAATCAGTGGAAATGAAAGCCAAAGACCTAGTGGTGGAGGCTTCAATGAGTTAAAAAAAATGTTAAAGAAGAGAGATTAATATATACTGAGAGCCTGCAGGGCTTGGTGGTGAAGGGGAGGAGAGGAAAAGAGACTCTGATAGCACTAATAATCTCTTTAACACCTTATGTTCCAGAATCCTGAGCAGTCACCCCAAGACTAGTTGACATGGTTTCCAGGGGCTGACCACTCCTACAACAGAGATGCTGGGTCGGCTTGCTTGTCCCCACCTTTTCTGCTGACTAACTAAAAAGTGACTCCCTTGAGTTATGGTAAAAGTGCACTTTGAATATTATAAACCACAAATTAGGGTCTAAGAATAAAAGTTTTCCATGTGGGTACATTGTGTAATCTAATCGGTCAGATAGGTCAGTTAGATAATCAAGACAGTAATGGAACTATAAAATAAAATTATGTGTTTGTGTAACACATTTGATATATTTAAATGAGAAATTGTGTTTCTGAGTATTAATCCATTATAAACCATCTTCCCTCTCTTATAATTATAGTCATTCAAGGGAGACATGGCACTACGTGACGTGTTGGGCATACTCAAACTTTTGAATTGTAAATCTATAGTGAAAGGTTTGGTCTTATCTGACATTTCTTCTTGTTATTCATGGTTTCCTCAGACTCTGTTTAGTATGATTGCAGTTCTATCTTTTTTCTATCAACCAATCAAACCCTTACTAATGCTTCCTATAGGCCAGGCACTATTCTGAATACTTCTCAAATATTAACTTATTTAAACCTCATAAGGACCCTATGAATTAAGTACTATTATGCTCTCCAAATTTAAGGAGGAAACTGATGTGATTTTTCTGTTATATTAACCTAAAGGTACACAAAATATACCAGAATCCCGGCTCCTTAATGTCAAGGAATGTAGCAAGCTTTACTTTTCAATTCACTGATCTATTTTAAGAGTAGAAATAAAAGCACTAGTTGTTATGGCTCTTGGGCTTTTTTTCTTATTTTAATAAAAGGAAACAAAACTAAAGTCATAAAACAAGAAGCATTTCTTCATAGCATATTGTGACATGTTCAAGTATTTTCTGTATGGGGAAGCTAGAATAGGCTAATTTACAGAAAAATACTTTCTGAAGATACTTCTTTCACTTATTTTGTATTCATATATTAAAAATATGTATTTTCTATGGTGTAAGCCTCACTACATACATGTAAATATATCTTCTAAAAGTTTCTCTATTTTTCATTGCCTTATGTGGGTTATCGTTCTAGGTCACCCATTCTTTTCATAGCTAGCTAACCTTTCCTAAGGACTAACTGATACTCCTTTGTTCCTCTCTTCCAAGAGAACTCTATGTATACCTTAAAAAAAATTTAGCATGTTGTTTGAAAATACGTATATCTGTTTTTTGTGCTGGACCGTCAGCTTCTCAAGTACAAGAACTATATATCTTACTCATTTCCAAAGATAAAGTAGATACAAGTATGCTTTTCTTAATTTAATCCTTAAAAGATTTTTTTATGTGATATAAAATTATTATTTTAATCTAGTTCCAAAACCAATATTGAGAAGCTTAAGAAAGTCAATTTTAGGGCTTTAGGAAATGGACTTAATTTTCTTGTAGTAATATTACTTTAGTTATCTAAGTTTCAAAATGTATTTTTAGGGCACTATAAAATTAATTTGAGCTTATAGTTATTTTAAATACATCAGAAATCAAATACCAAAATTCCGTTTTCAGTTATTTTGATTCCTGATGTTCCTGTCTTAAAAGGTTATATATAAAAAAGCATAAAAACACTATCTAGCTTAATTTTATACTAGTTATGAATAAGCTTTTGATTATTCTACTTAAAGACAGCAAAAAGTGGATCTTCGAAAATCACTTACATTTGTCTTTATAATACTTTTAGTATTATAAAGTATTATAATACTAAATATTACTTTCATCCTTTCTCGCCTTCCTTCTAAACACATGTTCTGTCTCCATAGAAGGGTCATTAAGCATTTTAATTTAAGGAGCCTTTCTTATTTAAATTATATGAAAAGTAAGATTGAATAAGAGACAGGTGTCCATAAAAACAAGTAATGAAGCATAGTTCTGCAGGTTCTTTAAATAATAGATATTGTAATAGCTACCATTTGTTGAGCACTTACTTGGTATCAGGTACTTTAAGTATGCTAAGCAAACTACCTTTTGATCTTCACAATAACTCTTGTTTCCTCATCTATAAAATGTTCATAAATACCTTACGCAAGGTTGCACAGAGTCGGTAAATTTAAAACTTGATAAATCAGAATCTGAAGTTGACTATAATTGCTTTGTTAATTGCTGGCAGACAAAGAATGCCTTCCTGCTGCAGTGAAGATGCTTTCTGATTATGTATGCTTTAAAAATTTAGAATGGCAGTTGAGGACTACCTGGTGGGGCAGATTCAGAATGATAGGTGTGATCGACTTAGATGGGGGATATGGTTCTCAGGAGGTAACTAAGAAAAACAAATTTTTCTTTACACTGATTGCTGCAGATTCCGGGTGGGATCTTGGGGGTGAAAGAGGGAGAGAACTCTTTCCTTCAAATCTATTTTTTTTTTTTAGAATTAAAAACAATATTAAATGAACTTATCTTCTCTCTCCTATTTATTTTGTTTAATTTTTTGTCGTGCCCTGAATTGGGAATTAACACAGAAAAGGACCATAGAGATGATATAGGATGAAAAGAAATGAAATGAAAAGTGACTCAATGAATGTCATATGCTTTAGACTGGACTGCTCTGAGAGTCTTTGTTACTACAGGAGAGTTGCTTGTCTTAGGATGCTAGAGGTCTGGAGTCTGGGGTCAGGATGAAGTTAGAAGCCTTGAAAACTGTTCTCATTTCGGTCCTCTGTACATCATCAGTTTTTCCTGGAATTCCTTTCTTGATAGCTACTGAGAAAAAAGGGGAACCGAGACTTTTAGTTAAAATCTTAGCATCTAAAAGCTCACTTTTATGAATAGCTAGTTACTATTTTTGTCAGTGTGAGCTTTTTTTCATATTCAAAGGCAATATGAAAGTCAATAAAGCATTGTGGTTAAGAGCATCAATCCTGAAGCCAGACAGCCTGGAGTCGAATCCCGGCTCTGCTACCTTCTTGCTGTATGACACTGGGCCGCTACTTCATCGTGTTTTTGCCTTTATTTCATTACCTGTAAAATGGGGAGAATTAATATTACTTACTTCTCTGGGTTGTTTTAAGGATTAAACAAATTAATAACTACTTAATTATTAGCTATTAAGAGAAAGTTTTGTGTACAGAAAGACAACTAATATTTTATATTTTTTACAGGTAAAAATAAAAATCTGATTTTTTTAGGCCATTAAGTTCAACTTATTATTCTGTTTATAAATCTAGCAAATGTGAACAATTACTTTTACTTTGATGAAACTTTAGTTCAAATTGAACAGATTCAGTTCCTTTAACCATCAGCCTCATTTATAAACTTAACTAAATTTAAACCCTTAAATACTTTTAATTGCATATATAAATTTAATGTATTTGTTTTTCTGTTTAAACAAATCAGATGCTTATTGGGCAAATTTATGACCCAAATGATAAAACCTTTCCAAATACTTAAAGTTCCTTTGACTATTCCATCCCTTATAAAATTAATATTTTATAGATGTAGCCAAATCCTCTTGAACATTTCAATCTAAATAAGTCATATGTCTAAATTTATCACCCATTTTAAACTAGAATCAGAAGGCTAATCTGTCAGTTTATGTCAGATTCTTTTAAACATTAAAAACAAAATTATTCATAAGCTGCTTCAATTAATATAAAACATATTTCTAAGCTTTTCTAAAAAGTATTAACAAATCTGATTTTATTCATTATCTCTGTATTTAATACTAGACCTTCTCTAGATTGAAAAGTCCCTTACCCACTAGAAGGAAGTTTATTATCTCAGGTAAGCTGGAAGTACCATTTCAGGTGAACTTTAGTTATCATACTATTCCATATTGATTTCAAGTTATTGCTTGACCATTTTTCATTAAAATATGTTTTCTTATTGATCAGAGATTTAAGGCTTAGATACTGCACCTGAGCTGCATACATCCTGGATAATTCTTCCTGTGACATTGATGGATAGACTTGGCCTTCTTTTATAGTCACCATGACAACAAGTGACTCCAAACCATGCTTTTTAGACGGTATTGGTATTTTAATCCTTAGACCAATGCTGTTCAATATGTGATTTTAAGTTTTGGGTAGCCATATTAAAAAAGCAAAAAGTGATTAATTTTAATAATAGATTTTATTTAACCCAACATATCCAAAATATTATAATTACAACATGTAATTAATATAAAAGTTATTAATGAGATCTTTGACATTAAAAATTTTTTTTACATGAAATTTTTGAAATCTGGTATGTATTTACACTTACAGAATATCTCAATTTGGATCCTAGATTTTCAGCAGTTACAATAAAATGTAGTCCTGCCAAAATGGTCAAGTTGTATTTGATGGAAAAATATTTTACATTTCTTTAGTTTCTAAATTAAAATTAATAAAAATTAAATAAAATTAAAATTTTAGTCCTTTAGTTGCACTAGCTGCATTTCAAGTGCTCAGTTGCTCCCGTATTGGATAATGCAGTCCAAGACTCTGGGTTTGGATTTATTTCTCGCCTAATTATTCGATCAGCGTTAGGTTGCACCCCACTACTGTTTCAGATAGCTTCTTTCACTCAGTTGGATTCTTCATTTCTCCAGCTCACATTAATTTTAATGACATACGATTGGCTTGACAGGCATTTTAATGTTATTTCATTAAATTAAAATATTCCAGTTTTTTGAGTAGTTTCTGTGACAATTAAAATTTTGTTTGTTTACAGATTTTATAAACAGCAGTAGTAGTTTCAAAGGGGTACCTTAGGGGTAAGCTTATGCCAACTCTGTTTCATCATAAGTAGTTTGCCATTTAGATGGGAATGCTAAAACGTTAAATATAATCTATGTGTGAGCTCAGGTGCTGTCTGGCAATCCTCTTCCTTTTCCCTAGTCTGCTGATTATTCTGCTAGCTGAGACAACCATTTTTTCTCTTTTCTCACCTCAAACCTGTACCCCCTCCTCCCTCCTTAGCCTCTGCAGGTGACCTTGTTTCTAGAGAACTTCCACAGGCTTCTACCACCAGATCTTCAGCCTCACCTCCTTCTGAACCCATACACACTGCCATCTCTCATGGGACCCAAAGTGACTGAGCTCCTCTCTGCAGTCATCTTTTCTTCTTGTGCATTGTGTATTTTCCCCTCTTTCCTACTCATGGATAATGGTCTTTTGCTATTGTTAATTTTCCCCATTATTGCATCATTTCATTAGTTTATATACTGTAATAATATTACAAACTATTAATTTAAGCACATTTTTATAAAAAAACAAACACAGCAGAATACTTCCTTATCCCCTACATTTTCCTTCAGCTTCTACACCATTTTTTTGCTTTCCTTTATAGCAAAACTTCCTGAAAGAGGTGTTTACATTATTCTATTTCTGCCCTCTCATTCTTGAATTTATCAGTTAGGCCTTCATACCAATTACTCTGCCGAAGGTGCTTTAGAATGACCTTGGGAAATCCAAGATCAGTTCTCAATCTTCCTCTTTCCCAACCTATCAGTGACATTTGACAGTCGATCAGTCCCTTCTTCTTTTAAGACTTTCTTCACTTGGTGTCTACATTAGTCGTTGCTTTAGTAATGCTGCATTACAAACCACCCTAAAATTTAGTAGCGCACATTTAATCTTTTGTTTATGCGTCTCCTATCAGCATTTTAGGCTGATCTAGGATGGGCTGAGTCGGGTGGCCCTGCTCCAGGCTGTGGATTGGGTTTAGATCTGTAATTCATGTATTTGTTTTGGGCCTTATGTTTAAGGGGCTCCCCAGGGCATGCTCTTGTTGTGGCACATTATTAGTGTCCAAGGGTAAAGTCAAGCTGCGTAAGCATACTGAAGGCCTTTTTTTTTTTTTCATCTTGCCCACTAACTAATATTTTCATTGGCCAAAGAAATTCACATAGCCAGACCTAACATCAATGGGCAGGGAAGCACACTCCATCCGCAATTGGGAAGGGTAGGGGAGTGAACATTTGCTGAACAATAATCCAGAACATGTAGCCTTCAGGACACTTCTCTTTGTTGATTCTCTGCCCATCTCACTGGCTTTTCTGCTTAGTGTACTTTGATGGTTTCTGTAGATCTCTCTAAACATTTCATTGCCTTCAAGTCCAGATTGGATTCTTTCCTTTTGTTTTGTTTTTTTTTGGTCTACCCCCATTTCCTAGATAGCTCATCTTGTCTCATAGCTTTAATATATTTACCTCTGTTGAGTCTCAAATTCATATTTTCATATTTCAAATTCATATTTTAATTTCCATTCATACATCCACGTTATATTTCCACTTTCCTTCTTTTAATTTCCATTTATACATCCACTCGACATTTCCACTTTATGGTCTAAATAGGCACTTCAAACTCAACATATCCAGAAATGAGCTCCTGATTCCCTGTACCAATAACTCTTCTGATCTGCTTCTCCTACAGTTTTTCCAGTTTAGTAAATGGCATCTTCATTCTTTCAGGAGCTTTGGCCATAACTTTGGACTTGACATCTTTACAACTTGACTTTTCCCTTTACTCCCCTTCATACTTTAAATCGAGTCTATTAGCAGATTTGTTTACTCTGCTTTCGAATTTGACCGTTTCTCCCACTGTAGTACAATCTACTACCGTTTCCCTTTTGCTTTATTGAAGATACCTTCTAACCGGTCTCCCAGCCTCTGCCCTCATAGGGCAGAATACTGTCTTATTTCCTATGTAGCAGCAAGAACAATCCTTTTGTACTTTAAATCACTTCCCTGCTCAGAAGACTCCGATACCAAAAGAAAACTAAACCCCCCTGCTCTGGTTTCCTCCTCGCTCAGAATAAATAACAGAGCCAATTTAGAGGCCGACAAGGCTTACATGCTCTGGCCCCTGCTAGCCTCTACTCCATCTCCCCTTTGCTCATTCACTCCAGCCTTGCTGTGTTCTCTGAACGTACCTAGCCTACTCTGGCCTCTGGACCTTAGCAATGCTGTCCCCTTTGCTGGGACTGCTGTTTCTCCAAATATTTGTAAGTTCACTCCTTTGTTTCTTTCAGATCTGTACTTGAAATGTTATCAGAGTGGCCTTCCCTAAGCACTCTATAAACAATTGTAATGTTTTTGTCTCCTGTATTCTCTACCCCTCTTACCTCTTCTTTTCCATAGCACTGTTATCACTTGGCACGTCATGTAAACAAATAAAAAGTGTACATTTGTCTGTCTTCCTCTTGTAAAAAATCCATCAAGACAGAGGCTCTATTTTTTTTTTTTTTTTTTTTTACTATTCTCAGCTTCTAGAACAATGCCAGGAATATAGTAAGTGCTCAATAAATATTTCTGGCATTAATAAAAGAATTTTATGTGAAAACTTTTTCCAGCACAGAAGATCAGTCTTCAGAAAACTCCAGAATATTATAAAAGAATTTCAGGTTTCTGTAGTCAAGCCTCAGCCTGCTTAGTGTTGTCAAGTGGTTGTCTCTGTAGCTCATTAAATGGTCTCAGAGAAGAGCATAGAAATGCCATCCTCTACTCTGGTAAACAGATCAGAATTATTTATTTGGTAAAATTTGAAACATCTATAATCACTGAGACATGAGAATTTCCATGGCAGAGACTTTTTCAATTGGATGAAGGCTTTTAATAATACCTACATATTTTAATAGTTTTGTTGAAGTCTTAAAAAAAGGTACTATATAGTTCCCTTCTCTTCTCAAGGCTTTGTAAAAATGTACATAAATCATTGGAAGATAATTTTGAACCTTTGCTAATTAGAATGATATAGCATTTCTTATGTGAAATTATAAGGCTAAGAAATAAAAGGAAAATACCTGAAACCTACTCCTTTATAAGCCTGGATTAGCAGTTTGCTTGCACATATTCAAGTACTAATGATAATAATAAGCACTGTAAAAATCATGGTGTCTCAAGAGCGAGAGGCTGCAAAATCAAGTAAGTGCAATAGCTCTCTGATTTATATATTTTTGTAACTGAAGTAAATATATTTGCTGGGGAGAAGAGTTACAAAGTTGTGCTTTAGCAAAGCTTTTTAATGATCTCTTAATCATTGAAATATGAACAGGAGTATAGAAAATACAAAATACATCCCCATTCCCAGACTATGAATTAAAAAAATTATTACTCTTTGTAGTATTTAACGTGCATGTGTCATGTGAACTTTTTTTTTTGAGGTCCATGTCTCCTAAAAAATGAACAGACTTATTGAAGGTTATTAAATCAGCTCTTAGGTACTAAAAGATGGAAATGAAATTGAGAGTTATTGATTAGTATGTAGTCTGCCTTGCTGGTTCACTGTGCACACATTGAATGGATGTAAGGAGCATGGGTTTCCTCCTAGTAGTCACATGTGGATTGGAATTCTGGCTTTGCCACTTAGTAAGCCATGTGACCTAGAGCACATTCCTAACTTCCCTAACAAGCTTCACTTACCTCATTACAAAATGAGATACTAATGATATCTGTCATGATGAGTCATCTGGAGGGTTAAAGGGTTAAATGAGGTAATATCAGCTCATGTATATTTATTGTTTCTTATTAACTTTACAATATTATTATCTTGGGGAGATTATAATAAAAATGGATAGTAGTATTACATTTTTATATGGAAATACGGTATAACCATCTTGGACATAAACTTTTCTAGCAGTGGGAATTGATTTGTGTTGATTTAAAGGTGTTTTTGTCATTTAGTTCCCTCATAAGTGATGGCAGTCTTCTTGGAGTAAGATGCATGAGAATTAAAGTGCATGTTCTTGCAACTGGTATCTGTCTGTAGGTGAAAAGTAATTAGATTTAGTTCAACCTCTGGATAGAGATTGAATAATAGGAGAATGTTAGGAACAAATGAATCTGTTAGGTTAAAGTAGGAAGTTCTTCATACTGACAAATGATGATGGTATGATGTTTTACAGAGCAGGGCAAACAACTCTTTTTGTTAAAGCTCTTATATGTATAGCTCTGAAGATGTCAATCCTGTACTTAGCTCATGAGTTTTTTGGTTTTATAAGACAATATATTCATTTATGGAGTACATCTACACAGGTATAACAAATGGCACATGTATAAGCCAGAGACCAGGAGTCTATAGACACTGAATTGTAAAAGGGGGAATAATGCCATCACCTGGCAGGGGTGGTGTGAGGATGAGCGACAGATGGATGGACTGTAAACTCCTTGAGGGCAGAGACAAAGGCTTTTC
The DNA here is from genome assembly GCF_902729225.1 of Pteropus medius. Taxonomy (NCBI): domain Eukaryota; kingdom Metazoa; phylum Chordata; class Mammalia; order Chiroptera; family Pteropodidae; genus Pteropus; species Pteropus medius. Next base: position 1,490,674 of record NW_024355205.1, on the reverse strand, counting down.
TTTTGCTTAAAGTTCTATTCCGAAGGGTTATTCCAGAGCCTGGCACCATATGGGCACTCAGTTACCTAGTACTTGAGTGACTAGATAAGAATTTTGAGAAACAATGAATAAGATATAACTCTATGTTGATTTCATCACAATTCAGTTTCCCTCATATCACACATAGAAGGTAGATGCATCTATGATGGCCAAATAAATTATTATAGCTAGCAGGAAATATTTCATAAAGTCATAATATCAAGGTCTTTATTCAAATATTTTAGTTCAAGTTGTAAGTGCTCCAAGCTCATTTTGACAGTGGAACTGCTACAAGCTATATATTAATAAATGAAAGGTATTTTCGTGGGGAATCTATGAGAACACTTGATATTCAAAAAGGATAGCATGTAAATTATAACTGTATGATGTTGCTAAAACTGTTAAGATTGTTATGATATCTTAATCATGGTAATGTATGGGTAGAAAAGTTAGCATAGCTTACATTGAATATGTGCAAAAGATGGTTTAAAACATTTAATTTAAAAAAGACATCTGTGATTCATTTAAGATAGACCTCACTTACTATAAGGGGTATTTGAGATAGACCATGATATTGATTTATACAGTTTTGGCATGGAACAAGCAACATAACAAATTTAATGTTTTCCCTTTTCCTGTCTTTATAGACGGTGATGGAAGAGTTTGAAACCTTTAAACAATTTTACCCCAATAGTGGAACACATAATTAGGAGGGGCTTAAAGCATTTTAGAACTCAAAATTGTATCAGGTCTGAGATTCAATTATTCTTTGGTCTGCAGTAAACTTAAATGGCTTGATAATTAACCTCTAGATCATGGTCAATTGGTCTATAAATGATTGATTTTTCTGCTAGAGAAAGCAGCTTAGAAAAAGAGAGAATTTAGACAGCCCATGTAAAAATCTTGCATTGTAGAAAGGAGGAAATTTTTTAGGTAAATGCATTTCAATATTACTTTATTTATTCAGTAAGTACTTATTAAATACTCATTGTGTGCAAGGCACTGATGACCTGAAGGTGAACACTCTCCTGGAGCTGACAGTGGAGTGACTGGTCATTACACTAGAGTGTGATATGAGGGGCACATGATGCATGTGGAAGCATGTAGGAGAGGTGTCCAAACCAGGTTTGGGAATGATTAATGCCTACACTGAATGATGTCCCAGGCAAGGGGGAGATATAGGACTGGTTAGAGTGGTGAGAGAGTAGGTAAAAGAGCTAGGAAGAGGGAAATTTGCATACTAAAAGCCCAGAATCTATTGTATAGATAATGTGGCATTTGGAGAGTAGGTAGAGTTGGGGTAGGGATGTATGGTTGGGGAGGAGGAGGGAATGGGAATAGATGTTGCTGGTAAGGAAGGCAGAGGCCCTATTACGAAGACATTAAAATATTTTCAGCAGGGAGGGATCAGATTTGGGTTCTAGAAAATCTGGTTGCTTTGTGTAGGCTTTAACAAATCACAACATTCTTCTATCTGTTTTATGTTGTACGTATTATGTATACATATGCGGTTTCACAAAGTAAGCCAACCTGTGTAACTAAAAAATAAAAATAAAATATATTTTATAATATCGAAAAATAAAATATTATCATTGCCCCAGTGTTCGTCTGTTGCCTTCTTTCAGTCATTACCTGTGCCCAAAAGGTGACTACTAGTCTGAATTTTATCACTATTAGTTTGCCTATTTTAAAACTTTAAACAAATGGAATCATACAATGTGTATTTTTTTAGGTCACTAACCATTTCTTTGTGACATTTATCCATGCTGCTGGGTGTAGTAATGGTTTGTTTTTTCTTCCTCCACATCTTGCTATTTCATTATTGTATATACCACATTTTTTAAAATCCATTTACAGTTCATAGACATTAGGTCATTTCTAGTTATTCTCTATTACAAATAGTGCTGCCCTGAACATTCTTATATATATGTGAGCATTTCTGTTGAGTGTATACCTAGGAGTGGAATAGGTGATTAGTTGTGTGTGTGATTTACCTTTGATACTGTCAAGCAATTGACCAGTGGCTGTACCACTTTACATTCCCAGCGTCAGTGTAGGAAAGTTCTAGTTCCTCCTCATTCTTGCTCACATTTGGTATTGGCAGTCATAGTGGTAAATGAAAAGTAATACCTCATTGTGGTTTTTATTTATACTTTCCTAATAAGTGAGATTGAGCAATTTTTATATGTTTTATTGGCCATTTGAAAGGCCTTTTCTGTGAGATGCTGGTTGAAGTCTTTTGCCCATTAAAAAAACCTTGTTCTTATTGGTTTTTATGGAGTTCTTTATATTTTCTAGATTCAAGTTCTTTGTTAGATACATGCATTGCAGGTATCTTCTTATGCTATGGCTTGCATTTTAATCTTGTAATGTTGTTTCCTTGATGAATAGAAATTTTTAATTTGAACGAATTTCAATTTATAAATCTCTTCTTTAGGTTAGTGCTGTTTGTCTTGTTTAAGAAATTTTTGCTTGCCTCAGGAGTCATGAAGATATTCTCCTGTGTTAACAAAAGTCTTATTGTTTTACATTTTACACTTAGATCTGTAACCTTCTTGGAAGTGAATTTTGTTGTGTCATGTGAGAGAGAGATCAAGATGATTTTTATCTATTTAAATATTCTGTTGACCCAGCATTACTTGTTGTAAAGATTATCTTTTCTCCACTGAATTGCAATGGCACCTTTTTTCATAACTCAAGTCATTGTATTTTTGTGAATCTGTTTCTGGATTCTGTATTATGTTCCTTTTGGGTTATTTGTCTAATAAAATGCCTTAAATGTATGTAGTCCTGATATCAGGTAATGTAAGTCTTTCAATTTTGTTTTTCTTCTTAACATTTCCTTAGTGTTTAGCATTTCCATATAAATTGTAGAATCACCTTATTAATTTCTACACACACACACACAAACTGGCGGAGATTTTGATTGAGATTGCATTGAATTTGTAGACCAATTTGGGAAAATTGACATCTTTACAATATTAAGTCTTCTAATCAATGAACATAATATAGCTTCTATCTAATTAGATTGTCTTTAGTTTTTCTAAGTAGTGTTCAAGTTCCCTCTGTAGCATTCTCGCATTTTCATTAGGTTGATTCTTTTTGTTATTATTGCAAATTACATCTTTTAAAGTTTTATCTTCTAATTTTTTTGTTGCCTGTGTATAGAAATGCAATAGATTTTGGTGTATTGACTTTGATTGCAAGGATTTTGCTGCATTTACTTCTTAATTTTAATAGTTTAGTCCTAGAAACTTTTAGATTTTCTATGTGCATAATCATTTTATGTGATAGAGTTTTAATTTTTCTTGTTCAATTCTTATACCTTTCATATATTTTTTTATTGCCTCATTGCACTAATTAGGACCTCAGTTATGATTTTGAATAGTAATGATGATAGCATGTGTTCGTCTCATTCTCATTCCCAGTTTCAAGGGGAAAGCTTTCAATATTTAAAGTATGCCATTTACTTACTTAAGTGTGTTACTGGAACCTTTGTGTCTGGTTAAAAAAATTCTCTTATTTCTAATTTGATAGGCATTTTAATCATGAACATGTGTTGAGTTCTATCAAATACTTTTTGGCATCTGTTGGAATTATCATATGATTTGTTTATCCTTTATTTTGTCAGTGTGGTAATTACATTTTAAAAAATGTTAAAGCAGTCTTGTATTACTATTATAAGTCAAACAGATATGCTAACATTTTTGTGTTTTGTTGAGTTCAATTTGATAATTTTGTTTAAGAATTTTATGTCTATGTTTACGGAAGAGATTAGCTCCTAATTTTCTTTTTTGTGTAATGAACTTGCCTTGTTTTGGTATTAAGGATATGTTGGTCTTATAAAACCACTTGGGAAGTGTTCTCCTTTTTTGTTCAACTCTCTAGGAGAGATTGGTATTAGTTCTTCCTTAAACATTTGATAGAAAATTCATCAAGAGTTTTCTTTGTAGGAAAGTTTTTAATTATGGCTACAATTATATTAAGTATAGACCTATTGAGACTTTCCATTTCTTCTTGTATCAATTCTGTTATGTTGCGTTTTTCAAGGAATTTGGTTATTTCATCTAAATGTTCAAATTTACAAGTAAAAGTTGATAATGAGATCCTCAACTTCTTTTTAGGGTTTGTAGGATATGAGTAGTGTCCCCTTTTTCATTCCTGGTGTTGATGATTTGTGCTTTTCTGGTTTGCTTGTTCAGTCTTGCCTGGGGTTTATCAAATTTATTATTCTTTCACTGAGTCTATTTTGACCTTTTTTTTTTGCTATCGTATGCTTTTTATTTTCTAATTCATTAATTTCTGCTCTTGGTTTATTTTCTATTCCTAATACTTTTTGGCTTTAATTAGTTGTTCTTTTTCTAACTTTGTGAGAATGGTACTTAGATTTTTGATTTTTAATATATACAAGTTCTACATTTTCCTTTAAGCCATGGTTTTAATAGCATCCTATAAGTTTTGATGCCATATCTTAGTTTTTCTACTCAAGATATTTTAAAAAGGCTATCATACTTTTTTCTTTGACCTATAGGTTATTAAACACTTACTGCTTAATTTTCAATTATTTGGGATATTGTAATGATTTTTTTAATGTAATGACTTCTAGCTTAAATTGTTATTATCAAACAAACATGTTGTTAAGATTTTAGTCTTTTGATATTTCTGAGATTTTTTTTTATGGCCCAAATATGATCACTTTTGGTAAATGATACGAATATACTTGAATAGGCTACACAGTATATTCTGAAGTTATTGGTGCAGTGTTCTTTAAATGTATATTGGATAAAATTTATTAATTGTATTGATCAAACTTCTATCTATAGATTGTCTACTTGTTCTGTCAGTTATGGAGAAAAATAAGCTAAATTTCTCACTGTGACAATAAATTTTTAAATGTCTCTTATTAATCTATTTTTTTGAAAACTGATAAGTAAATTATTTAATAATAATTTATTATTAAATGCCTCTCTTTAGTGCTAATAGTGGTTCTTGGCTTATAGTCTACTTATCTGATATTAGTATATACAAGTTTTCCTTTGGTTCATGTTTGTATGGTATATCTTTTTCTATATTTTAACTTCTTGGGCTCTTATTTTTGAGTCGTTACTTTTATAAACAGCATATAGTTGGGTTTTGCTTCTTTATTTCACCTGATAATCTTTGGAGCATCTAATGGTTCATTTACAGTTAAAGTAATTAATCAGTTAAAGTAATTGATAATACACTGGATTTAAATGTACCATTTTACTATTTGTTTCTAATTATTCCATATGTTCTTCATTCCCCTTCTTTTCTTGCCTTTTTTTTTTATGAATCAAGTATTTAACATTCAATTTTCTTCTTTTAGCCATTATCCTACAACATCCATCCTTCATTTATGAATTTATTTTAAATTAGTACTTTATTTTCCTCACAACACTTGATTCTGAGAATAGTTTAACTCTGTAAAAGTCCCTGCTGCTTTTTGTACTGTTGCTGTTATTTTAACTTCACATATGAGTAAACCACATAATGTATTATTATTGCTGTCTTACACAGTTAGTATTTATTTATATTTAGCCTTTCTCTTCATTCCTTCATGTAAGTCTGTGTTTCCCTGTGGGGTTATTTTCCTTGTGTTGGAAGTACTCCCTTTAGTATTTCTTTGTATTTTTGTTTGTTTGAAATTTTCTTTCTTTTTTTTCCTTAATTCTCGAAGTGCATTTTTGCTACATGTAGAATTCTAGGTTGTTAGTGTCTTTTAAGATGTAATTTCATCGTACTCTGTAATTTATTTTTCTTTAAAAAAACAGCTCTCAGTCTCATTGTTGGTCCTTTGAAGATAATATGCTATTATTCTCTGCTTAAAAAATTGTTTTTCTTTGTCTTTGATATTGAGGAGTTCTATTATAATGTGCCCAGGTATATTTTCCTTACAATTTATCCTGCTTGGGGATCATAGAGATTCTTGAATCAGTTTTAACATATTCTTGGCAATTATTACGTCAGGTATTACTTCTTCTGATTTAGTCTCTCTCATCTTTTGAAAGTATAATTTTATGTATATGTTAGACTTTTTCACTATGTCTTATTTGACTCAAACTCTTTTCTGTATTTTCGTTTTCCTTTGTAGTTTGCTGAGGCTTATTTGTTTTTAAAAAGCTTTTTATTAAAATATAGCTAACATTCAATTTTGTATTAGGTTCACGTGTGCACCATAGTTATTCAACATTTATACACCTAAAGAAGCGATCGCCATAAGTCTAGCAATCATCTGACACCTTACAGTGCTATCACAATAATATTGATTATATTCCCTATACTGCACACCATATTCCCATGACTTATTTGTTTTATACCTGGAAATTTGAACCTCTTATTCCCCTTAACCTTCCTTTTCTGATTTTTCATTTACAGTTGACATTCAGTATTATATTAGTTTCAGGTGTACAACATAGTGGTTAGACATTTATATATTTATGAAGTCATCTCCTTGACTAGTCTAGTACCCACCTGGGTACTAGTAATTACCATATTATTAACTATATTTCCTATGCTTTACTTTACATCCCTATGAATATTTTGTAACTGCCCTTTTGTACTCCTTATTCCCTTCATCTCTTTCATCCTGCCCACAGCCCCCTTTCTATCTGGCAACCATCAACTTATTCCCTGAATCCATGCATCTGTTTTTGTTTGTTTATTTTGTTCCTTAGATTCTACGTATTTGTGAGATCATACGGTCTTTATCTTTCTCTATCTGATTAATTTTGCTCAGCATAATACCTTCCAGGTCCATCCATGTTGTCACAAATGGTAAGATTTCATTCTTTTTTGTAGGCGAGTAATATTCCATTGTGTATATGTACCACAACTTCTTTATCTAGTTGTCTCTTGGTGGGCACTTAGGTTGCTTCTATATCTGAGCTATTGTAAATAATGCTTCAGTGAATGTCGGGGTGCATATATCTTTTCAAATTAGTGTTTTGGATTTCTTCAGATAAATATCCAGAAGTAGAATTGCTGGGTCATGTGGTAGTTCTATTTTTAATTTTTAAAAGAATTTTATACCTGTTTTCCATAGTGGCTGCACCAATTTGCAATCCCACCAGTAATGCACAAGGGTTCGCTATTCTCCACATCCTCGCCAACACTTGTTTGTTGATTTATTGATGATGACCATTCTGACAGGTGCAAAGTGATGGTTTTAATATACATTTCTCTGATGACTAGTGACATTGAGCATCTTTTCATATGTTTATTGGCCATCTGTATATCTTCTTTGGATAAATGTCAATTCAAGTCCTCTGCTCATTTTTTTAATTGGATTGTTATTTTTTTTTTTGGTGTTGAGTTGTGCGACTTCTTTATAAATTTTGGGTATTAGCCTTTATCACACGAATCACTGGCAAATATCTTCTCCCATTCAGGAGTCTATCTTTTTGTCTCCTGATGGTTTCCTTTGCTGTGCAAAATCTTTTTAGTTTGATGTAGTCTCATTTGTTTATTTTTTTCTTTTGTTTCCCTTGCCAAGGCTACATGCACATCAAAAATATATTACTAAGAGCAATGTCAGAGAACTTACTGTTATGGTTTTGGGTCTTACATATAAGTCTTTAATCCATTTTGAGTTTATTTTTGTATGTAGTGTAAGAAGGTTGTCTAGTTTTATTTTTTTGCATATATCTGTCCAGTTTTTCCAACACCACTTATTGAATAGATTGTCTTTACCCTATTGTCTATTCTTTTCTCCTTTGTCAGAGATTAATTGACCATAAGGCGTGGGTTTATTTCTGGGCTCTCTATTCTGTTCCACTGATCTATGTGTCCTTTTTTATGTCACTACCATTCTGTTTTGATTACCATACCTTTGTACTAGCTTGATATCAGGTATTGTGATATCTCCAACTTTACTCTTTTTTCTCAAGATTGCTGTGGCTATTTTGGGACTTCCGTGGCTCTATAAATTTTAGGATTATTTGTTTGAGTTCTGTGAAAAATGCCATTGGTATTTTGATAGGGATTTCCTTGAATATATAGATTGCTTTTGGTGGTATGGACATCTTAACAGTGTTAATTCTTCCTATCCATGAATACTGTATATGCTTCCATTTTTTTGTGTCTTCTTCAGTTTCTTTCTTCAATGTCTTATAATTTCCTGAGTACAGGTCTTTTCCTTCTTTGATTAAATTTATTCCTAGGTAGTTTATATTTTTTTGATGTGATCGTAAATGGGATTACTTTTATTAATTTCTCTTTCTGATAGTTTATTTTTGGTATATAAAAATACAACTGATTTCTGCATATTAATTTTATATCCTGATATTTTACTGAATTCATTTATCAGTTGTAATAGTTTTTTGGTGGAATCTTTAGGGTTCTTTCTATATAGCATCATGTCATCTACAAATAATGACAGTTTTACTTCTTCCTTTCCAATTTGGATGCTTTTTCTTTCTTTTTCTTGTCTGATTGCTGTGGCTAGGACTTTCAATACCATGTTGAATAGAAGAGGTGAAAGATGACATCCTGTGTTGTTCCTATCTTAAGGAAAACACTTTTAGCTTTTTCCAGTTGCGTATGATGTTAGCTGTGGGTTTGTCACATATGGCATTTATTATGTTGAGGTATGTCCCCTCTATTCCCACTTTGCTGAGAGTTTTTATCATAAATCAGTGTTGGATTTTGTCAAATGCTTTTTCCGCATCTACTGATATGATCATATGATTTTTATTTTTTGTTTTGTTTATGTGGTATATTGTGTTAATTGATTTGCAGATATTGAACCAACCTTGCATCCCAGGAATAGATCCCACTTGATCATGGTGTATGATTTTTTAAATGTATTGCTGAATTCAACTTGCTAATATTTTGTTGAAGATTTTTGCATTTATGTTCATCAGGGATATTGGCCTATAGTTTTCCTTTTTTTGTAATGTCTTTGTCTGGCTTTAGAATCATGGTGATGGTGGCCTTATAAAATGAGATTGGGAGCCTTCCATTCTCTTGAATTTTTTGGAATGATTTGAGAGAGATATGTGTTAATTCTTCTTTGAGTGTTTGGTAAAATTCACCCGGGAAGCCATCCAGTCCAGGATTTTTGTTTGCGGGAAGCTTTTTGATTACTGATTCGATTTCATTAGTAGTAATCAGTCGGTTCAGATTTCTTGTTTCTTCTTGATTCAGTCTAGGAAGATTGTGTTCCCAGGAATTTATCCATTTTTTCCAGATTGCCGAATTTGTTGGCATATAATTGCTTGTAGTATTTTCTTATAGTCCTTTGTATTTCTGTGGTGTCAGTTGTCACTATCTTTCATTTCTGATTTTATTTATTTGGGTCCTCTCTTTTTCTCTTGATGAATCTGGTTAAAGATTATTAAATTTTATCTTTTCAAAGAACCAGCTCTTGGTTTCACTGATCTTTTGTACTGTCTTGTCTTGTTTTAGACTCTATTTCGTTTTCGTGAAAAACCGCAGCGTGGGGTAACAACGACTGTCTGCCACCTGTGAAAAAGCCTCTGGTAGTGCACAAGTTTGGTGGGGTAGAATCCCATGGAGCCACCAGGGTGGAGTGAGTGTGAGTCACGAGGCCAACGAAAATTCAGATTTGGCTTTGTGGGGTGAGGGCTTGACACAGGCAAGATGACATTTGCCCAGCTCCATTGGAGTAGGGCCCAACCACAGGGACAATGGCAGCTTTCTCTTCAGACTTCACTGTGAAGCCACACAACTCAGTCTCTCTCTCTATGTCTCTGGCACCTCCCTAGCTTCTCTCTTTTTACCGAAACCCAGGATGAGTGCCTGAGAGTGAGGGAGTTTGTGCACAGGCCCTTTAAGAGGATGCTCGGGTTTTCAGCCACCTTCCATCTCACCTGGACAGATCAGAATTCCAGCTGATTTTCATAGCCAGCTGTTGTACGAGCTACTCTTCCAGGTGCTGGTGCTCCAGGCTGTCAGTCCACATGGGGCTGGGACCCCTCACTATTCAGGAGGGTACTCTGCAGCTGAGATATTCCTTCAGATGCTTAACCACCACACATGGGTGCGGGGCCAGCCTGTTTTGTATCTGTGCCCCTCCTACCAGTCTCAAGGTGGCTTCTTCTTTATATCCTTAGTTATAAGACTTCTATTCATCTAGTCTTCAGATGGTTCTCCAGGTTGACTGTTTTATATTTTACTTGTACTTTAATGTGGTCATGGGAAGAGGCAAGCACAATGTTTACCTATCCCATCATTTTGACTAGAATCTTTGTATATCCCATTATCTTTTTTTTCTCTTTGCTTTAGTTTGAAATTGTCTAATGATCTATCTTTAAGTGCATTAATGCTCTCTTAGTATTTAATCTGCCTTTAAAGTGTCTGTTGAGTTTCTATTTTGTTGCAGCTTTATTGAGGTATAATTTACGTGCCATAAGATTCACCCATTGTAAGTATACATTTTGATGATATTAGTTACATTTATAGAGTTGTGTAACCATTACCACAATCCAATTTTAGAACATTTATCTACCCCCAAGATTCTCTTGAGGCCATTCGCAATCTCTTTCCATCTCTAATCCCATGCAACCACTGTTTCTATAAATTTGCCTTTTCTACTCATATAATATAAATTGAATCATGCAACATGTAGTCTTTTTATCTGGCTTCTTTCACTCAGCATAATATTTTTGAAGTTTACAAGGCTTGTCCATATTGTGGCATACATTGTCCATATTGTGGCATACATTTTGTTCATTTTTATTGCTGAATAGTATTATATTGTATAGATATATATCTGTTTCTTTATCTGTTCATTACTTAATGGAAATTTGGATTGTTTCCAGTTATTGGCTACTATGAATAATGGTGCCATGACAATTCTTGTAAGTCTTGTATACATATATTTTCGTTTTTTTAGGTAAGAGAAGTGGAGTAAGATTTCTGGGTCATGTGGTGGATGTATGTTTAAAGTTTTAAGAAAGAAACTACCAAACTGTTTTCCGAATTGGCTGTAACATTTTATATTCTCACCAGCAATGTATGAAGGTTTCAGTTTCTTCACATACTGTTCAATTATTGATTACAGCCATTCTAGTGTGTATGTAGAGTTGAATTTATGATTTCATTTGCATTTTCCTAATACTTAATGCTGATGAACACCTTTTTATGTGCTTATTAACCACATATTTTTCTTGGTGAAATGTCTATTTGCTTCTCTTGCACATTTTTAATTGGGTTATCTTATTGATTTGTAAGAGTAATTTATGTATTATGGATACAGGCTCTTTGTCAGATGCAAATCTGTGACTAGTATTTTCGTTTTCTAGATAGTGTCTAGAAAATTTAAATCTTCTTTTGAAGTGCAAAAGATTTAAATTTTTCTAGATAGTGTCTAGAAAATTTAAATCTTCTTTTGAAGTGCAAAAGATTTAAATTTTGATGAAGTTCAATTTATTAATATAGTTTTCTATGGTATGCTTTTGTTGTTGTACCTAAGAACTTGTTATGTAGTCTGAGATTTCCTATATTTTCATAAAATATAGTGATTTTTTCCTATAATTTATAATTTTCACTATTACATTTAGATCTAGGATCCATTTTGAATTAATTTTGTATATGGTGTGCGATGAAAGTCTGTTTATTTATCTATTTAGTTACATATGGGTATTCAATCACCAGAACTTTTGCTGAAGAGACTATAGTTTTCTCATTAAATTATCATCCTTGTCAAAAATCAATTGGCCATAAATGTAAGGCTTTATTTCTGGACTTTCAGTTGTTTGCCTGACCTATCTGTCCATCTATCTGTCTGTCTGCCTGCCTACTTGCCTGCCTGACTGACTGTCTTCTATCTATCCACCCTTACTTTCTATTATGCTTTATTTTAAATTTTGAAAAAATAAAATAGTGTAAATCTTCCAATTTTGTTCTTGTTTTATAAAATTGTTTTGGTTATTCTAAGTCCTACACATTCTCTTATCAATGTTAAAGTAATTTTGCCAATTTCTACAGAAAGAAGTCTGTTGTGATTTTGATAGAGATTGTGTTGAATTTACAGCTCAATTTGGGGAGGATTATCATTTTAGCAACATCGAGCCTTCCAATTCATGAATATGAAATGTCTCCAATTATTTAGATCTTTAATTTCCTTTAGTAATATTTTGTGGTTTTCAGTGTGTAAATCTTGCACTGATTTTGTTACGCTTATTCTTAAATATCTTTTTTTAGTGAGGTATAGTTAGCATACAACATTATTTTAGTTTCAGATATACAGCATAATGATTTGATATTTGTATACATTGTGAAATGATCACCACAGTAAGTCTAGTTAACATTTGTCACCATGCATAGTTACAGAATTATGTTTTTTGTGATGAGAACTTTTAAGATCTACTCTCTTAGTGACTTTCAAATATGCAATACAGATTTATTAACTATAGTTGCCATGCTGTATATTACATCCCTAGGACTTATTTATAACTGGTAGTTTACACCTTTTGACTCTCTTTACTCATTTTCCCTACCTGCCCCATTATTCTTTGATACTATTATGAATGGAATTGCTTTGTTAATTTTATCTTCAAATTGTTGCTTGTATGTAGCATATTAGCTAGTTTATAGCTGATATGAAGTAATACAGTTGATTCTTGTGTTCGTTCCTGTGTCTTGCAATCTTGTTAAATTCATTTATTAGTTCTAGGAGTTGTTTGTGGAGTCCATATTATATTCTACATACAGTTTCTGCCAATGAAAAGTTCTAAAGTTCTGTTTCTTCCTTTTGAATCTAGATACCTTTCTTTTCTCTTTCCCTTCTTCCTAAATTCTTTTCTTCCCTGTTTCCTTCCTTTTTTCTTTTCTTTCTTTCTTCTTTTTGTAGTAGCCAGAACTTCCACTGCAAGGTTGGATAAAAGTAGCAAAACTGGACAACCTTGCATTTTTTTGTGGCAAATACAATCACCCTTGCTTTGTCCTTGTATTTGGAGGTAAAAGCATTCAGACTTTCGGCATTATGTATAATGTTAGCTGTAGTTTTCCTTCCATTAATGCCCTTTTGTTAGGTTGAGAAAGACCCTTTCAATACTTAGTTTTAAAAAATTATCAGTGGGTATTGGATTTTGTTAAATATTTTTCTGTATGTATGGAGATGATCCTGTGTTTTCCCCTTTCATTAACATTTATCAATTTTATTTCTATTAATATCATGTTTACTAATATAGTTTATTACATTTATTGATTTTTGAATTTTAAACCAACCTTGTTTTCCAGAGTTAAATCTCACTTGTTCCAGCTGTATAATCGTTTTCCTGTATTACTGAATTCAGTCTGCTAGAACATTTTAAGAGGATTTTTGTGTTTATATTCATGAAGAGCATTGCTTTGTAGTATTCTTGTGATACCTTTACTCGGCTTTCGAACTAAGGCAATTCTAGCCTCATGGAATGGGTTGACAAGTGTTTTTTCTTTATTTTCTGAAAGAGATTATGAAGAGTTGGCTTTATTTGTTCTTTAAATTTTTAATAGAATTCACCAGTGAAGCCATCTGGGTTTGGGCTTTTCTTTACGGGATAGTTTTTACTTACCAATTCAATTTTTTCCCCTTGTTGAGTCTGTTTTGGCAGTTTGGGTCTGTTTTTTGGGAGAATTTATCAGTTTCATCTGAATTGTCTAATTTGTGGAGATAATTGTTTATAATATTTCCTCTTCCATGTGTGCTTGAAAAGACTGTTTATTCTAAAGTCATTGAGTAGAGTTTACTAATATCAGTTAGGTCAAATTGGTTGATAGTTTTATTTAAGTGTTTGCTGTCATTGCTGATATTTGGTCTAGATATTGTACCAATTATTGAGAGTAGGTTATTGAAATCAGCAACTGTTATTGTTGACTGATCTGTTTCTCCTCTCATAACTCTAGATTTTGCTTTTTATTATTTGTATATACATTTATAATTGTTATATCTTCCTGATTTATTAACAGGTTTATCATTATGACATTTCTTTTTGTCTCTAGTAATATTTCTTGTGTTAGTCTGTTTTATTTAATGTTAATATAGCCATTTCAGCTCACTTATGTTTACTGTTAACATGATATAACTTTTCCTCTACTTTGACTTCCAGTCTATTTGTATGTCAGAACCTGAGGTGTGACTCTTATAGATAACACCTAATTCAGCTGTGCTTTTTAAAAATCCAATCAGACAGTCTCTGGTTTTTGAATGAAATGTTTAGTCCGTTCACATTTAATATAATTATTGATATGGTTTTATATCTGCCCATTTGCTGTGTGTTCTATATATCTCATATTTTATATCTCTCTTCCTCCTTGACTTCCTTCTTTTGTGTTAACTGGTTTTTAATAGTTTTTTTTTAAATTTGTTTTTTGATTTTTAAATATGCTTGTTTTGTTGTTACTTTAGTAGTGGTTGCTTTAGGGATTACGTGTCTTAATTTATAGTAGTGTATTTCAGATTAATAGTAACTTAATTTCAGTGAAATATAATCTTCTTACACTCCCCCTTCCTTTAAGTTCTTGTTGTATATATCACATCTCTCTATATATTAAAAACTAAACAATTGCATCTCTAAATATTTCAAACCCAACAATGTTATAATTATTGCTTTATACAATTTTATGTGTTTTAAAGAAGTTAGAAAAATATATTTGTAGAATATTTTGTATTTACCTACATATTTAGCATTTGGAACATTTTCATTTCTTCTTGTTAATTCAATTTAATGTCTGATGCCATTCTTTTTAGTTCAAAGAACTTCCTTTAGTGTTTCGTGTAAGGCTTGTATGCTAGGAACAAATTCCCCCAGTCTTCATTTATCTGGGAATATCTTTTTCCACCTTCATTTTTGAAGTTTTGCTCAGTTGGTTGACAGTTTTTTTCCCCCAACACTTTGTGAGTATGTCATCCACCAACTTCTGGCCTCCATTGTCTCTGTTGGGAAGTCAGTCGTTAATCTCATTTTTTCTTGGTATGTGATGATTGGTTTTTCTCTTGCTATTTTCAAGATTTTATTTTTCTTTTTGTCTGTCAACAGATTGTGATGTGTCTTTGTGTGTTTATCTTACTTTGGTTGGGTTCATTAAACTTTTAGATTTGTAGATTATTTTTTTACATTAAATTTGAGAATTTTTTGACTAGTATATCTTCACATATTTTTTCTGCCTTTTTCTTTATCTCCTATTCATTTCTCATTACACGTATATTAGTATACTTAATATTGGCCCATGGGTTTCTAGAACTCTGTCTATTTTTCTTTAAATGTTTTGCTCTCTGTTCTTCAGATTGGATAATATATCTTTATTTTAACATTACTGATTCTTTTTTTTTCCATCTCAAATGTACTATTGAGCCTCTGTTGCGTTTTTCATTTCAGTTATTGTAATTTTCAAGTCTCAAGTTTCTGTTTGGTTCTTTCAAAATAATCTCTTTATTAAGATTCTCTATTGGTTGAGTCATTGTTACCATACTTTTAAAAAATTCTTTCAACCTATTATAAAAATTTTGTAAATGTAGTTGTAATAACAGCCTGAGGTCTTTGTTAAATCTAACATATGGGGTCACTCAGAGACCCTAATTATTGACTGCTGTTTTTTTCCTGAGTATGGGTCACCTTCTCTTGTTTCTTTGCATATCTTAGTTTTTTCATTGTTGTCGAATACTGG
Organism: Pteropus medius; assembly: GCF_902729225.1. Classification (NCBI taxonomy): domain Eukaryota; kingdom Metazoa; phylum Chordata; class Mammalia; order Chiroptera; family Pteropodidae; genus Pteropus; species Pteropus medius. The sequence continues at coordinate 1,475,026 of NW_024355205.1, read as the reverse complement.
ACATTTTGGATAATATATCATTAATAGCAACTGGAGATTATGATTTATTTTCCCCAAGACTGGTAGTGGTTGTTTGCTTACTTATTTACTTATTTTGTGATTAGTAACTTAACAGGCTTCAATTTGTGAAGTCTGTCTCCCCATAATGTGTAGCTGTTATATCTGCTTAGTTCTTTTTCTAATCTTTTAATTTTTAAACCTGGCTCCCAGGATCTTTCCTATGTCTGTATAGCTGAAGATTCAGCTAAAGGTTAGTCAGAACTTGCGCTCAAATATCTCAAGCCAGTAAAGCTTTCAATCTCTATAGGTGGATCTGTATTTGGACTGGGGAGTTCATTCAAAGTTCAGGGTGTTTTCAAGTCTGCCCCTGTTTTAACTTCCACTGGGCACTCTTTCATATTCTCTATGCATGTATTCAGGCTCTGTTGGCCATGAATGTGTATGTGTGATAAACTCTAGTCTCTAGTATATATGGGCTCAGCTTTTGGTCAACTCAGACTATTTTTCAAACCTCTTTTTTCTGTCTTACCTTCTGGAACAACATATCGGGCTAGTCTGCCAGTCTATGGCTCCCCTAAACAGAATTGCTGTCTTAGGCTAGTGGAGCTTCTGTCTCTCCATATTAACCTGTAACTGAGATGACCACTTTAAACAATGTTTCATATCAAATGAGCTTCCTTGACAGTGGCAATGAAACTGCTATTTCTCACAGTTGGTTATGCCCTGGTTGACCTACCATGCTGAAGGGAAGGCATAGGGTTGATGGGAGAAGCCCCAGGCAATAGTGCTACAGTACTTACATTAATCCCACTCCAAATTCAGTCATTTTCACGAGTCTATGCTTCTCAATTTCTTGTATTCTGTAATTTTCAAAGTGCTGAATTAATTGATTTGGACAGTTTTGACCAGTTCTATAATTGTTTTATGGGAAGATTTGCCAGTCTCCTCACTCCATCATACTGAAGTAAATCTGTTCCAGTTATTGTATTTTTGAGATTTTCAATCTTTATTTGATTTTTACATTTTCCTTTTTAAAACAGATTCCAGTTCTCTGGTAAAATTTTTCACTTGTCATCTGTTTCCTTGAACATATTAATCATAGTTCTTTTAATGTTCATGTCTAATAACTTCAGTATTTGAATACCAGTGGTTCACTTTCTCTTGTCCATCTCTCACCCCTCCTCCCTGGATTTTAGTCATTTAGTCTTGTCCCCTAGCATGAGTGAGGTGGGTTTTTGTTTTTGTTTTTGTTTTTTTAATGGAATATCAGACAGTGTATTCGAAAAATTGTAGATGCTCTAAACGATGTTATCTTTCCTTAGAGTCCACTTAATTTTCCTCTGGAAGACAAACTAAGGGTAGCCTATTTTGATTCAGTCAAGGATTGAAAAAATTTGATTCTGACTTTCATTCTTTTTGAGAAATATTTTACTTTCGGTTTTTCTTTATTCCTAGGGCATGGCCTTTGAGAGATCTCAACTCAGCTGTTTTCTGGGACCTTCCTCTTTGGAGAGTCTGAACTCCACTTTCTTTTTTCTCAGCTCTACAAACCTACGAAAAGCTCTGCCTAATATTTTAACCTCATATATGCCGCTTTCTCTTTGATTTCCTGGCTTCTGGTGTTATACCACTTAGGAATTTTGAAGAGAATTGTTATGTAGGATATTGGTCTTGCTTCTCTACTCCTCTGCTCTTTGGGTTCTTGGCTCTTTCAATCCTTCCTGCTTTGGTAAACTTGAACTCCAGTTTTTGAGCACATAGTGCAGTGAGCCAAAATTTGAGCTGCTGCTTTCTTCTTGGCCTCTTGCCTTGAGTAAGCACAGAAATTGGCAAATGCTTTGACGAGCAAGGTGGCCGAGAATGTCAGGCTCACTACAGTACATTTTCCCTTTTCTCCTGGGTCTTGGTCTCTCTAGTCTTGGTTGCCTTGATTGCTGTCTAAGGCTTTGAACAATTTTTTGCTATTATAAATTGTATCCAACTTTTCTTCATGGAAGGGTTGGTCTGATACAAATTTCACTCTTTATGAGAGTGGAACCCCAAAAGCATTCTTTAGTGTCATTACTTTATGTGACCTGAATTGACAAAGATATGTGTGATAGTGCAATTTTTTTTTCCTCTAAATTATGGCCTTTTCTTAGAATAATCAAGGATTCTTCAAGATGTAATGACTGGACAGAAAAGTTAAAAATTTATTCTGAAAAATTTGAACTAGAGAAATTCTACTCAGTGTGTATTGGTAACTAAGAGACTTTTGTATAAAAGAATAAACTGATCTGCAGTGTTATATTATTGATCTTTTGAATACTTTTTTTTGAACCACTTAGTTCTTTATTATTTCTTATAATGAAATCAATTAAATATATAAGGCAATTTTATAAAAATTTGATAATGACTTTAGTGTAGATCTTTAATTGTAATTTATAGAATAAGAACAACTTTATTGGCATTTATTATTAGAAAAATCACAAATATTTAACAATTCATTAATGTGAAATTATTTTCTTAGTTTTTTAGTGAAATTTCACAGAATGCTTAATTTTTTATGCTAATTTCTTTAGGATTTAATACTTTCATTATAGTACAGGAAGCAAAAATCAGTCTTAAAAATAGCTTTTAAAAATTATTAAGGTAATGTTCAAAAAAATTAATAAGGTAATGTTCATCAATTGTAACAAGTGTACCACTCTAGTGAGTGATGATAATGTAGGGGGCTATGCATGTGTAGGGAAGTACAGAAAGTACAGGGGGAGAAGAAGTGGAAAGAAATGACAAATCTCTGTACCTTTCTATCAGTTTTTCTGTTATTCTTAAACTGCTCTAAAAAAATTAAGTCTTCAATTATTAGATCCACAGAAATCATACTGATCTACTTTGATATACCAGTGTTATCCTGATGCACTGTCAAAGAAATTTTAAAATTGTTATCTCTAAATTGTTAACCTAAATATGTTTGATGCTGTTTTTCTATATACCATTGTGGTAAACAACCAATATCATGATGAACTCTAATGACTTTGTGTGTTTTTGATACGCATTGATTTTGAATTGATTTAAGCTCAAAAGTTGAGTCTATAACATTTTAAAATAAAATTTTTGGTTGTTGTTCAAGATAGTAAGTTTATGAATATTTATAGTAAACTGAAAAGTGAAAAGAGGAACATCAGTGTCTTTCTAAGAACATATGAAAGGAAACTTTTCTGTTCTTTGTCTTTTTCTGAAATTTTCATTTGGTAGAATAGATACAAGATAAGCATTAATAAATAGAATTATGAATATTTAATTGCACATAGGGGACACTAATGGCTACCTCATAGATGTCCAAATAGTGAAAGTTGTTTTTAAATTACAAAGCACTATATAATTTCATTCATCCAAATAAGAATGAATATCAAATAACAGATATATATCAGAACCCTTGATAAAATTAGAAAATGCCACACAATGTAAGGCATCATTATTAGGCCCATGGAGCTTGTTTTAGCTTGCAGTTGCAGTCCATGGTTTGGATTTTTTTTTTTTTAGACAGACATAGAAATAGGACTTTTTACAGTAAATAAGTTATATTACAAGACAAATGAATATTGAGATACCAGTAGAACTATGTACCACCAGCACTTATCTCACTGCCATATGACTGCTATATTTTGTATATATGCCTGTCTCTGTTAGATTTTGAGTTCTGTGAGGAAAGTGACAGCATCTTGCTCATTGTTAGAGATCTGGTAGCTGGTACATGGGAGGTATTCAATAAATGTTGGCTAAGTGAATAATATTAAAGAAAAATTTTACACCAGACATTTAAAAATGGCAAGTCAGATTCTATTCAGTACTACTGCAGTAGAGGAGAGATACTTAAGTGTAAACTGAGCTCGACACCACTGAAACAAAAGGCAGAAGGCCTTTTAGATCCTCGGGTGTGCTAAAGGGAGAGTACTAATGGTCCTTAAGGGAAGTTTGTCTTTGTGGTTAGGCATTCTCTGTTTTTTCATTGGCACTTACCTGGAGGAGAAACAAACTTCTCATATATTTAGGATAGGAAGTACTTTTGCAAATTGGAGCAAGGTGCCCTCTGGAATTATGCTCTTACTCTCCCACAAGAACTGGGAGATAGGAGAGAGTGCTCCCTGGATGTTTGTATTTTGAAGAGGTAACTTCTGGGTCCTCTTGGAGAACCTAATTGGTAGAAGATTTACGTCTCAAAGGGGCAGGGAAAGGATTTGTAATTGTAAAGTTTTAAAAGTAAATGGTCTAAGAAAAGGGTGATCAGTGGTCTATAGTCAGGTTTTGGCTGGAACAACAGTAAATTCTTCTGGCAGCACTGAGCTTTCTCAGGCAGGCATTTTAGGGAGCTGGGTCATCATTCTAGGAACACAGCCTTTGGCTAATAGAAACTATGCTGGTGTATGTTTCTGTTTCTTAGTGTGGAAGATGGATGAAATTTGATTGTGTTGAAAGTTGCAGTTCTTATAGGCCAAGATTGAGGTCTCAGAGGAGCCTGACTAAAGTTTAGTCAAGGGGAGAGTTTGTTAATAACACAGGGCAAGCAAGGGTGTTCTATGAATGGAAATTCAGGCTGAAACCAGAAATGGGGTGGATATCAAGGATACCTAGAAGAGTTTAATGTCCATGAATAAGGGAGAAGGAACTAATATTTGTTTATCCAGGTACATTCAATCTGTTATTTTTACTTAACCCTTCTAACAACCCTGTGAGGTCAGTACTGTGTCCATATTAAATCAAGAGATAGGCTCAGACATTTTAAATAACATGATCAATATAGTTAGTGACTGGTGGAGTTGCGATTTAAACCCAGATCTTTTTTGACTTCTAAGTGCCATCCTCTGATCATCAGCATATATTTTAATATTGTTGTATAGCAATTTGATTTTCTTAGAACTAATTTACATTAATAACAGTTAATGTAGGTGGGCTGCTTTTCTCTGTGCCAGATCCTAAGAAGAAAATTTAGCAAGGTTTAGTGAACATTGAGTAGTGAGAAAATAAGTGTTACTAGTACTTTGCTTTGTTAGGATGTAAACCCTCCCAGTTGTCTTTTGAATTGCTGCTAATGCCCCAATGCATATAGAATATCTGCTCCTAATCTTGGGTCCCTGTAATGTTGGAACAAGGAAGGTCTTTAGCCATCAAGTTCAGAATCTTAATTTCTCAGATGGAAAAGCCATGATACAGAAAGGTTAAGTAATTTCTCCAAGTGATTTACTCAAGATCCCAGAGTCTACTCATTAGAGAAAGCTGGGATTGGTTTAACCAAAAATGATTCTTGCCCAATTTGGGGGTTTACCTCTAGATGTTGTTATCAAAGAATATATTTATCAAATGTCAAACTACCACAGTGTTGCCATTGCATTTTTTTTTTTTAAAGAAAATAACCTTAAAAGGTAAAATTGCCCATAGGTGGTGATGACAGTGACTCAGCAGTGTCCCTGGTAGCCCCAACAGGTGATTTAGTAGAGTTCTCTGTTGTCTGTCTGAATCTGCCAAATAAACCTCTTTTGAGTTACTCCCATACTACAGGGAAGGTGACAGAAATAAAGTAACAGCAATATGACAACTACAAAACAACCGACTCAGATCTAAAATAATAAACAAACCTTTAAAAATGTTTTGGTTAAATGTGATCACAACAATGTTTAAAAATTTTTAAAGATTGATGTATACCACTTCTCTTACTTATGTCAAAACCTATTAAACTGATTTGGGTATTAAACAATAAGCTAGGTTTTTCCCCGCTTGTTCTTTTTCCTGTATCGCTATACCTCAATTTTGTGTTGACAGTTTTTTTTTTTTAAGTAATAAAATAACCCATTTAAAAAATTGTAGTAAGAACACTTGACACGAGATTTACCCTCTTAACAAAGTTTGAAGTGTATGGTCCCTTATTGACTATAGGTTCAGTGTTGTTAAGCAGATCTTTAGAGTTTATTCACGTTGCTTAACTGAAACTTTATGTCCCTTGACTAGTAACCTCTCATTTCTCTCTCAACCTTCCCCTGGCAACCACCATTCCATTTTGATTCTATGAATCTGACTACTTTAGCTATTTCATGTAAGTGGAATCATGTAGTATCTTTCTGTGACTGGCTTATTTCACTTAGCATAATATCCTCCACGTTTGTTCATACTGTCGAAAATGGCAGGATTTGCTCTCTTTTTTATGGCTGAATAATGTTCCATTATGTATATATACCACATTTTATTTATCTATTCATCCATGGAGGGACATTTAGGTTGTTTCCACATCTTGGTTATTATGAATAGTGCTGCAATGAACTTGAACTTCTAATACCACTTTGAGATCTTGATTTCAGTTCTTTTGGATAAATACCCAGAAAAAGGATTGCCGGATCTTATTGTAGTATTATTTTTAATTCTTGGAGGAACTTTCATGATGTTTTCCATAATGGCCGCACCATTTTGCATTCCTGCCAACAGTGTGGAGGGGTTCCAGTTTCTTCATATCTTTGACAGCACTTGATATTTTCTGATATTTTTGGCAGTGGCCATCTCCTGACAGATGTGAAGTGATATCTCATGGTGGTTTTGATTTGCAGTTCCTTGATGATGAGTGATACTGAACTTTTTTTATCTACCTGTTGGCCATCTGTATGTCTTTGGTAAAATGCCTATTCAAGCCCTTAGCCCATTTTTTAACGGGATTACTGATATTCTGCTATTTCGCTGTAGGAATTTAGGGCTGTTGGAATAAGTCACCGAGAAGTAAAGGACCTGTGTGGAACAGAGTGGAAGCAGAATTCAGTGTCTCACTTTCATCGAGTCATGGACTAGTCAATAGGAAACCTCTGGGTTATAAGATGGGGTAAGTCAGGGCCACTTAGAGAAAGGACATCTATTGCTTAGGAGAGAAAAAGTAGAAAATCAGGATAGATTAATATACTACAAAAGAATATTAAGACGTGGGAATAAGGAACACAGGAATGTGTAGCTTCTCCTTCTCTGCATTCCCTTAGCATCCTCTTTTGCAGCATTTATCATCAAGTGCTATAATAGCTGAATTACTTACTTGGCTCCACCTCTAGATTGTACATTCCTTGAAGGTAAGATTATTTCTAGCACTTAGTAAGTGTTGAATAAATATTTGGTTGAGGAACAGATATACATGGTGGATGGGCAGGGGGAGAAACAAAACATCCATGAAAACAATTGTGGGAAAGTTGTGACAGAAAGCTTTGCTAATGGTTTTTATTTTTATCTTTGCATTATGGAAAAACTGTTAAACATATTCAAAAGTAGAAAAAATGGTAGAATAAATCCCATTTTGCCAATCAGCCAGCCTTAACAATGATCAACATGTGGCCAATCTTGCTTCATTTATCTGTTCCCCTCCCCATTGGATTATTTTAAACAAAGCCCAGATGTCATATTATTTCATCTGTGAATACATCAGTATGTATCTTTAAAACAATAAAGAGAATTTCCTTTTTAAAAAGTATAACTACAACATTATTTGCACACTAGAAAACAGCACAGTAATTCTGATCAGTATTCAAATTTTTGATTGTCTTGTAAATTTTTTGTCTAGTTGTCATGTCAGAATCAGAATCCAAATAAGGACTACACATGCATTTAGTCAATAAATCCCTTAAGCCTCTTTTAATCTATAGGTTTACCTTTTATTTTTTCTTTTTATTTATTGAATAAACCAGATCCTTTACCTATAGATTTTCCCAAAGTGTAAATTTTTACAAGTTGTGTCCCATGGTGGAATTTAATTTGTTTTTCTGTCTCCTATATTTCCTGTAAACTGGTAATTAGAGCTTTGATGAGAATTCCCATTTTTTAGCAAGAAGACTTCAAAGGCAGAGTATGTACTTTCTATAATAAGGCATCAGAGGGCATATAATACCTGTTCCTCTTTTTGTGAGGTTAAGTTTGACCTGTGAGCACAAGTGTAGTCAGCCTGATCCATCCATTATAAACTTCCTCATCTGCTTTTGGCCTAATGGTTTCAGCAGCCATTGATAATTATTGTGTAGATCAGGGACTGGCAAGCATTTTCTGTAAAGGGCCAGATAGTAAATATATTTTCAGCTTTGCAGGCCATAAGGTCTCTGTCACTGTAGTGCGACAACAGCTTTAGGCAATATGTAAACGAATGGGCATGGCTGTGTTCCTATAAAGCTTTATTTATTTACCAGATCAGATTTGGCCCGCTGGCCATTATTTGCCAACTCCTGACCTACATCAATTATTTCATTAGGGGTTGTAAAATAATACAATCCTATCATCCTTTATTTATTAGTAGAAATGCATCTATGAAGAAGAATTTTGCCTTATGTGGTTATTCTACGGAAATTTTTGTAAAGAAAGACAGGATAAATGCTTGAGTCTTTCTCTTTATATATTACTATCCATTTTCAGAATAAGGAGTTGGTTTCCTAGCATTTTCCAAAAGTGATTAGTTTGGTTTTAAAGTATTATCGTTAAATTACGGATTTTTAACATATTTGATGTTTCAGTCTCCCTAGATGCTCTGTAGATACACAGGAGGGACCTATGGCTAGTGTCTGTTAACAGTCACACTGTAGCCATGTGGCACTCCTGAGGCATTGTTAGCTCCATGACAGAATGTCTCAGTTGTAGTTACTATAAAATAAATCAGTGGCTTTTGTCTGCAGCTCTAAAATCCATGATGCTATACTTTTCATTGTATTGGGTAAGAAAAACATTTTATGTTTTTCAAATTCAGAAATTAGATGCTCAGTTTTACATTTTTTTATGTTAACATACTTGTTTTTATCATGACTAGGATGCTTTTGTAAAGCAAAATTGATACTAAAATGTTCATAATTCAATATTATTTAGTTAGCCTACAATCTGAAATTTGATTTAATACCCTTGGTTTTTCATTAGCGCCAAGTGGAAAAAAACTGGACATATTTAAAGAGCTCGAATTTACCATCATACATATCAATATCAAAATGCTCTCTCTTGATTTATCATCCATATTTCACTTAAATTAGTCCACTATTCTAACGTACCTCCTTGCTTCTTTTCTCTATTAGTTTAGCTGTTTGAATTCATTTTCTGCATTTTCTCTCTGCCATGGCCAAACTTTCACCCTAAACCCACTGTGCCTTCCCCTTAGAAAGGTCCTCTGGGTGTTCCTATCATTAACCTACTTGCTGCTTTTGATGCCTCCTTGTCACCTTTTGTTTCCTTGGATTTAGGGATGACTTTTATTTTTCATCCTCTTGATTCCTTTTCTTTCTTCTCTTTCCCCAACCCGTGAACAGTGTTTCTGAGTCTTGTTTTATGTATCTTCAGCATTTCTCACTTTCTCTTTAAGTTTCTCTAACTTCCTTGGGAAGCTCATAGTTTGCCAACCTTGTTTTCATGATTTCAGTTAATACCCCATATACAGGTGACATTTAAACTCGGTCTCCAGTTCTGAGCTCTGATGTTTCTATATTTATTGCCAAGTATAAGATGTTTAAACTTTAATTGTTTTTTCTAACAACTGAAAATAAAATCTCAAAGAAGAGAGAGAGTACATCATGTTCTTGAGGTACCTTTTAAATGTATTTATGTCACTCTTGGAGCCTCTGGTGCTAGCTGAATAGTAAAAAGATTTTGAAGACTAGTTTAAAGCATTTTAACAGTTATTTTCTGTTTTCATCTCCTGTACCTTGTGTCCGCTTTTGCCCAGTAGCTGCTGGCTACCTTTGCTTCTTTAAACTACTCTATGACATTCTTTTTCTATTTAATATATTTTGTCCCGCTATAAGTTCCCTTCTTTATGTGCAGATTTTCCAGACGATTTCTGACCATCTTCAGGGATACCAGCAATTGAGCTCTTCTTTTTTTCTCAACCATTAAATGAGGAGAAATCTTTTTCATAACTTAAAAGCTCCCCCAAACCCATTATTTCCTGGACTGATAAGAAAGGAAGCAGTGCTCTTCTGGGTTTGTCTTTCGAGGATAGGAGTGTTTTGTCTGTCTGTCACACAACCAAATTTTTTAACCTTAATATGTAATAAATATAAAATCGTCTTTCCTAACAGTGTGCTTCTTTCCTTATATAGATATCATTTTTATCTCGTTAAAAAAATATTGCAGCTTTTTACTTTTTCATAATCTTCACAGTTGAATACATATCAATCAATAGTACCAAGTTATGTGGCTGTGTTGCAAAGTGACAACATTAAGATTGAGTCTGAAAGTCCTATTGAGAAAAGCCATTTGAGGCAAATAAATTTGATAAAATTTAATCTACATTTCTGTTTCTACTTGTTAAACTTGGATTAAGGCATTTGGTAAGTGTGGAAGAATTTAGAAGGTGATTTTTTTCCTTAAAATTTTTTTTTCGCTCATTATTAACTGTTACATTTAATTAATTGGATCGGTCCCATTTTGCTGAGTCAGAGCACAGTTGGACTTTGGTAAGTATAAAGATATACTCCATTTCAGGAGGTCTTATAGCCTTTTTTCTGAATGTTGGAGTAGAGATGATACATTTTTTAGAATTACGAGAAGTGAGCAAAAACACTTTTGGGAGAGATGAGAAGGAAAAATATTTTTGTTGTGACTTTGTTTTTATTTTAGAATAATATTATAAAATAAACATCTTTCTAGCTCTTACTGTATTTCTAATTTTGAGAAAGCTATGAGTATCGAGATATAGTAGTGGTGACTGTTTTGCTTAGTATAGAAGGGAACATTCAGAGAAAATTTAAAAGCTTTAGGTACAAAATACACCTCCTCAGGTAGATCTCTAAACATTTATCAAGAAACAATCCTACAGGGATTGTATTCTATGAATTTTATTAATGGATATGTTTGATGAGCCTAAACCTGAAGCCGATTTGTGAAAGTTGGGGATTTGTAGTGATGAAGATAAAAAAAAGGAATTCATTCATTTGTCTAACATATATTGAGTGCTTTCTAGATGCTATTTGTGAATCTTTTTTCAGTTTTATTTTATGGTTAAAGATTTCTTGGGTAGCTTAGCTGATCAGAGTCAATATTTATTTATGGAAACTATGGGGTATTAGATTTATAATTTAAAAATCAAGATTAAAATGTATAGTATTCAAAAATATTTATCAAGACAAAGTGCTGACTTTACCATACTTAGAAGGGTGTGGTGTACCATCACAGACTGATAGAGATAGGAGGAATCTTGGAGACAGTTCAATATCTTTATTTATATGGCAAATATTTAATGAGTATTTACTCTGTGCTGGATTATGATAGGTGTTTGTGCTACCATGGTAAACAACATATCAATGGCTCTTATATTCTTAGAATTTATATTCTAGTAGTGGAAATTGAGAGCGAACAAACTAATTAGTTAAATAGTTTGGTGCTGGTGGAAATTCATTGAAGACAGTAAATAGGGTGCTGTAACAGAAAATAAAGGGTCAGGGATTTTTAAAATCAGGTAATTAGGAAAGACCTCCTTGAGGACTTTGTATTGAAGTTGAGACCCATGAGCAGGAATGAGCTTGGTAAGGACATTTCACATCAAAGAAACAGCCTAAAGCAGGAAAGAGTTTAGATTGTTTATGGAACTTAACAAAGGCCTCTGTGACAGAAAGGCAACATGGACAGTGGTTCAGCATGGGACTAGAGGGATGGCAGGGGGCCTTGCTCTGCGGGATCTGGATTTTAATCTCTTTGTAATGGAAAACTATTGAATATCATTTTTTTCCTCGGCTTTATTGAAATATAATAGACAATTAGTTGCATGTATTTACATTGCACAATTCGATGAATTTTTTTTCAATTATAATTGGCATACAATAATATACCAGTTTCAGTTGTACAGCATAGTGATCAGAGATCCACATAGCTCGCAAAGCGATCGCCCCACTAAATCCAGTACTCCTCTTCCCCCTTACATACTTATTACAACGTTATTAACCATCTTCCCATGCTACACTCTACATCTCCATGTCTATTCTGCAACTCTCCATTTGCACCTCTTAATCCCTTTGCCTTTTTTCACAGTTCTCCCAACCCCTTCCCATCTAGTAGCTCTCAAAATATTTTCCATATCTATGAGTTTATTTCCCCTTTTGTTGCTGTTGTTGTTTATTTTGTTTTTTAGGTTCCACATTTATGTGAAATCATGCGATATTTGTCTTTCTCTATCCGACCCATTTCATTCAGCACAATACCCTCTAGGTCCATCAAGGCAATATCTTTCTCCATCCCCTTCCTTTCATTCTGTGTGTGTGTCTTTTACAGGCAGCATATGTAGGGGTCTTGTTCTATTATCCATTCGGCTACTCCGTCTTTTGGTTGGAGCACTTAATTCTTTTCCATTTGAGGTACTTGTTGATAGGAATGTAGTTATTACCATTCCTTATTCATGTTTTTGATACATGTGTTTTCTTCTTAAAGAAGTCCCTCCAACATTTCCTGTAATACTGGCTTGGCGTTGTTAAATTCCTTTAGCTTTTGTGTGTGTGTGTGTATCTGTCCTTAGACTCTAAATGATACCTTCGCTGAAAAAAATATTCTTGGTTGTAGATCCTGGGTTTTCATCACGTCAGATATTTTGTGTCAAGCCCTTCTGTTCTGCATATAGTTTCTTTTGAGAAATCAGCTGCCAGTCTTATGGGTGCTCCCTTGTATATAACTAATTGCATTTCTCTTGCTGCTTTTAAGATTCTCTCTTTGTATTTAACCTTTGGCATTTTAATTATGATGTGCCTTGGTGTGGGTATCTTTGGATTCCTCTTTCTTGGGTCTCTCTGAGCTTCCGGGGGTTGTATGTCTATCTCCTTCACCTGATGGGGGAAGTTTTCCATCATTATTTCTTCAAATAGCTCTTCAATGTCTTGTTTTCCTTCAGGTACCCCTTGACACAGATATTTTTACATTTAATAGTGTCCCATAGGCTCCTTCAATTATTATTATAGTCTTGGCTTCTTTTTTCTTGCCATTCTGATTGAGTGCTGTTGGCTTTCTCATCCTCTATATGTCTTTCAATACTCTTTTTATCCACTCTGTTTATTCCGTCTAATATACTCATCTCAGATAATGTGTTCTCCATTTCTGACTGGTTCCCTTTTATAATTTCTATTTTCGTTTTTATGCTTTTTATCTCTTTGTTAAAATTCTCACTGAACTCATCTATACTTCCCCTAAGTTCATGGAGCATCTTTATAACCAGTGTTTTGAACTCTGACTCACTTCAGATTAAAAGACACACACACAGAATGAAAGATTGCTTGACTCTATTATTCCTGGATCTCTGTTCTATTCTCTAATATGGTTTCTGCTCCTTTGTCTTCCCATTTTGGCTGCCTTTTTGTGTCTGTTTCTATGTACTAAGCCAAGCTCCTAAGTCTCCTGCTCTTATTAATGCAGCTTTGTGAAGTAGGTGTCCAGTGGCACAGCCCTGAGAAAGGTTTAGTGGCAGGCCATGTTTAGCCCCAACCTGTGCCCCTCTGGAGCCACCTGTTAAGATTCAGCAAGCAATCCACAGATGCTGTGCTTATGGTTGCCTCCAAAGGCCACACCAGAAACTGAGGCCAGCTGACACCAGTGTGAGTCCTGGCGCTGCTCAACAAGGAGCACCTGACTCTCTGAGGATACACCTGGATGTGGCTTGGGTAGGGCCGCTAGTTGGGGAGGAAGAGTTTCAAGGAGTCTTCTGGGCAGAGCAACCTCTGTTATCCAGTTTGATGATGTCACAGCTACGGCGTTGCTGTGTCCGCACATTGGGAGAAGGAAGGGCTCAACAGAGGAACATTGGATACCTCCAGCACATCTGCTCAGGGGAGACCCTTGCCTCTAGCCTTCACTCAGACAATCCAGTGTCTCCCTATAAGTCCCTGGTGTCCCCTGCGCAGCCCACCCAGCACTTGTGGTCAGAGTGAGCAGGTTGGTTACCATGAAAGTCCGCTTGCAGACACGGCCCCTTTAAGAGGCTGTGGGCTGCTGCTGCTGCAGTCTCTGTCCCACTCAGCCGCTCAAACTCGGCCCCTTCATCTCTTCACCTCCTCCTACCTTCTACCTTTGCAGGGTGATTTCTTATTTCTCTCCCTAGTTGTAGGGCTTCTGTTCATCTAGATCCCAGGTAACTTTTCTTGCTGTTTGCTCCGTGTTTCTGTCATAACTTTGATTTGATAGAAAGAGGGATGAACAAAGCCTCTATCATCTATGCCATTTTCCTGGATATCATTTGATTTATATTTACCTTTTGCCTATTGCAAAAAAAAATAGTTTGTAATGGGGCAAAGTTAGAAGCAGGAAGATGAATTAGGAGGCAGTTTTATAATGAACAAGGTCAAAGACTAGGTGAAGTTGGAAGATTGGAGACACACTTTGAAGGTAGAATTGATTTGACTTGCCAGTAGATTGGATGTGAGGAGTGAGAAACAGTGTAAATCAAACATGACTCCCAGTTTTTGACCTGAAAAACTGAGAGAATGATGGTGACCTTTATTATGATGGAGAAACTATGCTGGGTCAGGGTTAGAGGTGAAGATTAAGACTCGTCCTAGACTTAAGTTAAAGTTGAAATGTTTGTAAGAATACAAGTGGAGGTCCAGTAGGCAGTCAGGAACTCCAGAGGAAAGGTATGAGCTGCAGACAGAAACTTGGGGGAGTTGTCAGGTGGTATATAAAGCTGTTGGAGCAAATGAGATAATCCAAAGGAAAGGGTTCAAATAGAGAAGGAACAATGGCTCCAGACCAAGTGCCAGGGTGCTCCAACATTTAGACATTTGATAGAAGAGGAGCTGGCAGAGAACATTGAGAGTGGTCAGAAAGAGAACTGGAAAAGTGAGACATCATAGAAACGATGAAAGAGAGGGTTTCAGGAGGAAAGGCTTGGTCATTGGGTAGAAAGCTCTTGAGAGGTGAAATAAAGTGATGGAAGAAAAGGAGCCATTTACCTTTATAATCAGCTTCTGCCTTCAGATATCTCATCTTATTTATCTTTGTATCCCCAGCTTCTAGCACATAGCATGACACATAATAGGCACTAAGTAAATACTCGTTGAATGATTAAATGAAAGAGATAGTATCAGAAGAGGTCTGTATCATGAGTTTATCAAGAATTAAAATTCAGCTGTTCCTCTTTTAAGTGAGTTTCTATGGCAGTTGAAGATGACTTTCTTATCAATTACTAATATATTGATAAAAATATATTGAAAGTCTGTGATTTTCAGTCATGTCTTCAGATGTATAATTGTATACTTTTTTGACTACTTGGTGTGTCTCCCAAAGGAAAGGTGGTTACATGGGTTTGGAAGAAGAGGGAAGTTTTGAGAGAGAGAGAGAGAGAGAGAGAGACAGAGACAGAGAGAGAGAGAGAATGTATGTATGTATGTGTGTAGTGTTTTATTTAGTGAAATTGGCATCAAAATAATTAACCTCCTTCTGTCTAAGTTTGAAATTGTAGAAATGGTGCAAATCACCTATATTAGGTTTTTTAGACATTTTGTTCTTTTGATATGGTTAGAGGGTTTTATTAAACTTTGGCAAAGGGAAATTATGGAGAAAGGAATTAATATCAAAGAGATTTGTCTAATGAAAAAGTACTCAGTCACTTTTAATAGTATAATTTGCAGCCTGTATTTCTATTTACCCTTGATCTTTTAAAATTGTATCTTTGTTTGCCTCTTCCAAGTAAAAAGTAAGATACCAAGCAAATGATATAAACTTATAAGACCTATACATTATCTGTCAATGCCCCATAGAGATAGAAAAAACAAGAAAAAATAATGAAATTTCCTTTTCAGATCATTAGGTAGTGGAGATTATTACAATTTGCAAAATTGATAGATTATGCTCAACTTGGTCTGTGCTCTATCTATGGACAGAAAACCTGTGTACCATTTCATACTGTGTTCAATGCATATTTTTATATCCAGAACCAGTTTAGAATGCTGAAGTACTTAAAAAATATCAATAAGTACATTATTTCTAAAAACATCCATATAGTGCTTATTTATGAAAATATTTATACCTACATGATTTCATTGAATCCTCACAACAACCTTGTGAGGAAGGTGTTATTTCTTAGTCGAAGAGCATATTACTGTTGATGTCAGAGCTGGGTCCCAAATTTAGGTCTCCTGATTCCAGATCCTATGTGCTTCTATTTCAGACTGCCTGCAAGTGATGGTCATGCTCCTGGCTGCACATCCGGGGTCCTGAGGTTGCAGATGTGAATGACTAAACATAGGGTGAGGAGTACCTGTTTTTCTTTCCTCATTGTTGGGCATTCATTGGTTTAAAGCTGCTGGCAAACAATGCATGATAAATCTCTTCTCTATATGTGTAAATAGTGGCCTCTCATCCAAAATTAGTAGCCTAGAATTCTAGATCATTAACTTGGCTGTATTCTAATAAATAGATAATGATTCACCATCAAATTAAATTGCTTGGTCTTGGAGGAGTGGTAAAGAGTTTTAATCTCAAGGGAAGTTTGCTAGAAGGTGCTCAATATGCTACCAAGTAACCATTAAGGGTTATTGGTGTTATAGCTTAAATTCATTTAGCGTCAGCTGTTGATTCTTCAAGAATGAATAGCTTGGCACCTGTTGAGCCTACTCTTTTAGAGTTTTCTAAGTTAGACCCTTTTATAATAGCAAGAAGGATTGTTTTCAGTGAAAAGGCATAGCAAAAACCTCAATTCTGAGCACACTATATACTAAACTACAAATATTGTTAGTGTTCCCTAAGGGAGAACTATGGTAGTTGGAACTGAAACCAGTATATTATTGCTGATTAGTAATTATTAACAGTAATGTGAGTCTTTCATACTCTAACTGGAAGCCAACTTACAAATCTCTAGATAGAAAAACTGGACTTTCTTGAGGGTATCAGTCACATGTATGGTTTAAATTTAATTTGAAACTCAAGTATCATAAATACTGAGATTTGGAGCATAGAGTTTTATGAATGAGAGACTTGACATTAGAAAGATGGCAAGCATGTATCATTTATCAATAGCCAAGCTTAAAAAGAATGTTCTACCTTGATTATTCACAAAGAAGAATAGGGCTGTAAGTGCCAGAATCTCTCATCTATTTGGGGGATAGAGCAACTAGTCGAAGAACTTAGGCTGTTATAAAAACTGGTGATCAAGAGTTGAAAATGTTTGAAGAATGGTGTTTCATTTTGCACAAAAAGAAATTAAAAAGTAAGTCTTTAGCACCTTCTCTAAAAACAGGAACCATAGATAATGAAAATGACAGTTCCTTAATTTGTATCAGGTTTTTTTTTTTTTTGTTAGAAAGCCCTTTAAAATATGTTGTCCCGTCATGTAGAGAGCAATATTAATAATGTTTATTTTCCAGAATGGGAATTGGATTCAGGAAATAAGAATTGAAACTTGGCAGTTGTTGCTGTTTCATAAGGGGAAAATATAATCTGTCCCGTTAATGCCTAGTTAAAATGGTTGATGGACTCTGTGAGCATGAATCAGGCAAAATGAAACCTGTATGAGAAATAATTTGAAGAAACTAAACTCACCCTGAGATGTATAAATTAATTTATATGAACAGTGGACACAGGATAGAGCCCTGGACAGGTAAAAAAGTAGGATTACAGTGACAGCTTAATTTTGAAATCCCTTTTTCCTGACTTCTTATGTAATTTTAGAAAAAATACTTAACCTTCTATGGGCATTTACACATCTGTTAAATGAGAGTTATATTACCTTTCAGTATTGTGAAGTTATACAGTATTTCTAAAAATTTTGAGCTACTTAGAGGCGCTCTCTTAAGTAACAGACATTATTGTAATAGAAATGATAAAAATTTATATTCAGAAGAATATACAGATATTATATTTTGACCAAGAATTTTCTAACACAAACAAAAATTGCAAGAACTGTAGTTAGGCAGCTTTGAAGTACGTAAGAAAGTCTTCTAGGTAGGAATGATAGCCATTGATAAATGAAGAAAATAATTTCTTTGGACAGAGATGAGTTTTAGATTAGTTTGGAAAGGGATAGTTTAACCTGATATGTTCATAATCTATTATTACAAAACAAATCACCTTAAACTTAGTGGCTTAAAAAAACAGCCATTTTATTTGCTCATGATTCAGTGGATCAGCATTTTTTGCTGGGCCTAGTAGGAATGATTCTTTCCTGGTCTCTTTTGAGGTCATTCATTCAAATGGTTGTAGTCACTTGGAGGTTCAGCCAAGGCTGATCAGTCTGTGGTGGTCTCACATGACTTGGGTTGGTGCTGATGTTTGTCTGGGCTTCTGTCCCTTGTCATCATCAGGGAAACTAGCCTGGACTTCTTCACATGGGGTCCAAGAAGGCAGGAGCAGAATTTGCGAGACACCCCAAAGTGAGGGTTCAGAACTCGCACAGAGTCACTGCAACTTTATTTTATTAGTCAAAACAAGTCATAACTCCAGCCTAGATTTAAGAGATGGGGAAGCAGATTCTTTTGCTTGTTGATGGGATGAATAGAAAGTCACATTTCAAAGTCTGTACAGAACTGTGGAGAATTATTGTAGCCATTTGCAAATAACCTAGTACACATGATAGGGGAAGACAAAGGATATTTAGGTAAAATAGTCTACTAACAAATTTAAAATTGAAATAGAAGAGTTATATCATGAAAAGCTGAGGTAGAAGACCCAAAACAGCCTAAGTTTTACAAAGTATGTATGAGTGTTTTTGAAATAGAAAAATATGAAGTCTTATCTAACAACTTTTGATATAACTTGTATGTGCTAATACAACTCTCTAAATTACAATGTAAAACTTGAAAGGTATTATTTAGGAAAGAGAGCCAAGGGAAAAGTTAAGGGATTCTTGTATCCTTGCATGTCAGGTTTATAGATTGTTGGGGTCAGTTTGCTATAAAAGAAGAAAAACAAAGAATATACAGAAGGGAGAATTTTAAAAAAACGAATTTCGAAAATAGTTATGAACTTAGGGATGAGTGTATTTGATAAATATCTTTATGTAATAGTCACTGAAAATGATTAGGACTGCCAGTACTTTCCCCAAATTAACCTTTCCCCCACAAATTCCCACCTTTCCCATCTGGTAAATATTTGAAAAAACAATATCTAGGAATTATAGTTGTTGTGCATTCTGGGATACAGCAGGGTAAAGTGGTTCACTATCCTGCCATTGTCAATTCTGCTCTGTTCTGCTTCTGCCGACCCAAACCACTTCTGGAGCCAACAGCTCCCTGGGTACAGGCGAAGCCTAGAGTTCTGTAGAAGTTGAGGGTGAGGGGAACAGCTGGAGGCCCTCTCCTGGGCTGGGCTGGCACTGAAGACTGGCATCTGCCAAGTCCTGGGGGAGGATCCAAAGACATTTGGTACTACAAAGAGCTTGATCTATAGCAGTTGGGGGACTCTGGGATGATAATTAAAAATCGCTGTTACCCCAGTGTATGTGCATGAATGAGTGCATGTGTGTGCATGTGTGCACACATCCTATAAGAGACCAAGGAGAAGATGAAGACTTGGGCTGAGTTCTCCTTGTCTTGGAGGTGGGAGAGTGTGAGGAGACTGGAGCAGAAAGTCTTCCCTCCTGGTGCCTTCCTGCTAGATCACAGCCACAGAAACCACAACTCACAAGACTACAGTCACATGGACCCTCCAACAATTAGACCTGAACCCCAGTGATATAACAAAGAGGAATAATGGCACCATAGCCAAAGAGAAGACAGTCTCTGAGAAAAGATAGAACACATGGTTAATGTGATAAAACAGCAGCTGGAGACAGATGACAGTCTGACAAAAAATAGTCAGGCACATAAGGGGATTTAAGTGTGGCACAAAAGGCTTCCTAGAGATAAAATGTGTGATTTTCTAATCAAACATTTCAGTAAATGACTTGAAGGAGATAATGGTCATTCCTGAGACTCGACTTAGTAGCTTGGTTGGTCAAATGGAAGAATCTGGAAGCATAGAACAAAAATATAAAAGGATGGAATGCACAAGAGAAAATAGATCTAGAACATATAATATGTAAGTAACCAGTAGGAGAAAAAGGAACAGATGGAGAAAAGGCAATAATTAATATAAAAAAAACCAACAACAAATTTTCTGAGCTTAAAAATCAAGACTTGAGTCTATAAATTTAAACGGTTCACCATGTTCCAGGCAAAATTTATGAAAAAAGCCATCTCCGTATATATTGAAGAGCTCTCAAACTCTTAAGAATAAAAAGCAAAATCTTAGAAGCTTCCTCGCAGAGAGAACAAATTCACTACCATTAAGAAGTATCAGAGTAGCAGCAGATTTCTCATCTGTGACACAGGAAGCTAGAGACAGTGGATTAACTTCTATAGACCATGGAGACAAAAAGCCAGCAGCCTGAAAATCAGCTGCCACGTCCCTGTCAGAGTAAAAGAAATTTACTGTTATGCAAGAAGTCAGAGATGTCATCACCTATTTTCTTAAAAAAATACTCAAGAAAAGAGTATCAAACTAAAAGCATCGAAACAAAAAATTAAGATGAGGTGAAATAATAGCAGGCAAAAATGTTCTAAAGTAATTTAATTAACTCAAGTGAAAAGGAAAGAATATGTTCAACTATAACAGCCTTTATATTAAATGTGAATGAACTGAAATTTCCTATTAAAATTTAATGTTGGACTGAGTTGAAAAGTAAAACTCAGATATACGGTGTCTAGAAGAAACACTTGAAATAGTGATGAAAGTTGAAAATAAAAGGATGGACAAAGATCCCAGGCAAATGCAGAGAGTCAGGAGAACTAGTAATATTGGTTTTAGACAGGCAGTATTTAAGTTAAAGGCATAAATAGGATAAGGAAAGACATTATGTAATGATTTTAAAAAGGCACAGTTTATGAAGAAGATAAACTTGTGTATATAAAATAACATAGCCACTAAATCTGTAAAGCAAAAGTATTAGAAATACAAATACAATTATGATGAGACACTTTAATAAACCTCTCTCGCATGTCTCAAACTGTCTTAATTTTGTACAGACCCCTAAGGTAGGGAAATTGAATAAATGAAAAAGTTAGATTTAGTAAATATGCTAGAACATTATATCCCTTGAATACAGAATATTCTTTCCTGGATTTCTAACAAAACTTGATCATATACTGAACCACAAAGAAGACCTTAACAAATTCAAAGGAAGAGAGATTTTTATAGATCTTGTTCTCTGATCATAATCCAGTAATGTTAGAAATAAGTAACAGAAGGTAATAAAGAGAAACTTTATTATTTTGAAACTTAAAAACACTCTTTAAACTTTTGTATTAAAGGAGAAAACAAAAATCAATTTATAAGGTATCTGGAGATCAACAAAAGGAGCACAATTTATTCTAAAAAACTATGAGATAGAGTGAAAGGTATAGTGGAAACTTTACAACTTTTACATTTTTTATTATTTATTAATAAAGACAGTATACCCTATGAAATGAGAAATAAGAATGACAAAACAAGCTAAACTAAAATACATTAGAAAGAGGAAATAATAAAGATAAAAGCTGAAGTTAACGAAACAAAAATTATAGAAAGGATAAATATAATAGGTGGTTATTTGAAACAATAAAATAGATATCAGATTTATGTGTCTGATTGGAAAACTCGTAAAGAGTAAAAAATTTACAAGACTAGAAATGAGAAAAAGGACATAATCAGAAATGTTGGAGTGATTCAAAGAAGATAACAAAGGTAACTGCATTCAACTCTATGGCAAAGAATTTGAAAAAAACAGAAAGAAATGGATTATTTCCTTGTCAAATATAATGTCCAAATTTGACTCAGGAAGAAGTTGAGAAATTTGCATAAGACATTACCATGAAAGTGATTGGAAAAGTGATTAAAGATCTACCACTTAAAAAGGTAATGGAATCATACAGAGTTACAGCTGAGTTTTATGTAACCTTTAAAAAGCAAATAATTGTACTATTATTTAAACTTTCAGAAGATTATGAAAAGCTCCTTATTCATTTATAAAATTAAACATACATTTTAACTACGAAACCCAATAGAGTACAAAACAAGTCTGGAGACTTATTTAATGTTGAATATAGATGTAAAACTTCTAAATAAAATATTAACAGGTAGAACCCATCAGTGTATATGAGGATGCAACTATGACCAGGTAGGGTTTATTCTAAGAATACAAGAGTGGAAACCTATCAGTGCAGTCTTTCACATGATCAAATTAAAGATAGAAAACCATATGACCACATGAATAGATGCTGAAAAAGAATTTAATAAATGTATAGACATTACTAATAAAAAGTATAAATTAAGAACAAAAAGAATGGATAGAAACCATTTTAATATAATGGACCATTTACCAAAACCAACAATAAGTATCATTCTAAACAGCAAAACAATAAAATTACAATGTCAGGAACTAATCAGCTTTACTATCACTATGCATTCAATCATTTAACAAGTATTTTTTAGTACCTATTTTGGGCCACAGTAGTGTTAAATGTTCTGAGGAATGAACAAAGAAGAAAAAACTATGATTCATGGAGCTTGTATTTTTGTGGGAATTGTTATTTAACATTGTCTCAGAGTTTCTGGTGAAATCGTTGGAACAAGAAAAATGAAATAACTGGAATAAATATTGAAAAAGACAGGCTTACACTATCTTTTTCCTAATAATTTGATTGTATACCTTGCAAATCCAAGATACGTAGTAAAACTTATTAGAATGAATAAGAGAATTTGGTAAGTTGCTGAATTCAAAATAAATAAAATTCTCCCCCACCCCGGTCCCCAATAATAGCAATAGGCCTTTAGAATGAAAAGTGGGAAAAATTAGAATAGTGAAAAAAACATAAAAATACTAATGAATAAGTTTAAAAGAAAGGCATGAAACGTGGAGAAAATAAAAATGTCTTATCGAAGAACATAAAGCAAGATTTGAACAAAGGAGAGGCATACCATGTTCTTGGAATGAAGTATTATACATTTGATGCAGTTTCAATTCCAATCTCAAAAATTGTTTTCAATTTGATAAAATGATCTGAAAGTTTATAATAGAAGGTTAAGTGCCACTAATAGTTGGGAAAAGAATTCCTTCACACCCTCTAAACCACTGGAATGTAAATTCCAAAAGGAAAGGGATTTTGCTCAGTGTTGAATCTTCAGCACCTATAACCGTATCTGGAACCCAGTAGACACTTAATAGTTGAATGAATAAATAAAAAAAGACTACTGAGGGGAAACTTAACCAGTTATCAGAATATACTGAAAAGCCATAGTATTCAAATTATTATGGTCGAGGCAGATGGCTAGACAAATTGATCAGTGGAATACAATAGAAAATTTGAAGTAGATTTCAGAATGCATGAGAATTTAACATATGACAAAGGTTATATTTTAATCAGCAAATAATGGATTCTTTAACAAATGGAATTGACATGGATGGATTTTGACCTGGAAGAAAATAAAATTAGAATCCTATCTTATACCATACGTAAAAATGAAAAATAAAGCAAGACAAATTTTGTAAGAAAATAACTACATGTACAATATTAAGAACAGTATTAACTAAGTTTAGAGACTTAAAAGCTACAAGAGAAAACATAAACATTAGACTGTACAGAAGTAAATATTTTGTATTTCAAAGGATATTAAGAAAAGCCAATAAATAGTAAATTTTGGAGAAGTGATTGCAAAACTGAAGACAGAGTTTAATATCTGTAATGACAAAGAACATTTACAAATTGACTAGAAAGGCCCAGCAATCCAACAGAAAAAAAAAATATATATATGAAGATGTAGTTTAGAGAAGAGCGAATGCAGAAGGCCAACAAATAAGATACTCAGAACTCAAATGATGATCTATCACTCCTCAAGCTGGCAAATTTGAAAGTTCAGGAACATCATTGTTGTTAGGCAAAAAGAGTACTCATATTACTGGTTGTAGTATGTGTTATAGTCTTTTAGAAAGCAATCTGGCTACATATCTTAGAAGTAATATCTGTATGACTAAGGAATTCCACTCCCTTTGCTCTTAAAGCAATAAAAACACCTGTATGTAAAGATGTGTATTGCAGGTTGTTTTCTGCAGTAGTGTGATGGGGAAAAAATGGACATAAATGAATGCTTACCAGGAAAGGAATGGTTGGCTCTATTACAATACATCCAGATGAGGAAATATTTTGCAGCTGTTTAGAAAGGAATTTAGGGCTGTATCAATTGAATTGAGAGACTTTTATGAGGCACTATTGAATGAGAAAAGCCAAGATGCAGAAAACTGGGTATAATATAGTAGTTAGAAAAAAAAAAATCGGAAAAAATATGCGTATGTCTTTACAATTATATATACAAGGATCAATATATGTACATGAAAATATATATGGAAGAAAATATACCAGGTAGTTAATATGGGTTACTGGGGGTAAAGGGGTGGCATTCAGGTTGATATGAATGGAGGGAAGTGAAGAGGAGAATTTAACCAAATAAAAAAGAACATACACACACAGAGAAACTACTAATAGATAAACAACAATATGTATGATGACTTTTGTATATATGTGCAAATTTGTATATATATATATATGTGTATATATATAAAAATTTGCATGTATATGGGCACATGCGTGTGCACACATACATGTGCAAGTGAAATTTTCAAAGTAAAGAATTCCTATTGGCTCTGAGTTGTTTTATTCAATTATTTATTTATAATTTATGGAGTACTGTACTAAGTAGGAACCTAGATCTAAAGCCACAGTAAATTCTCACAGTCAAATATAGCATGGTAATTGTATCATGGCTCTCTTTGTGTTGTAAGTAGCAGAAATCCAACCAAAAAACTAGCAGAAATCCAACCAAAAAACTAGCGTAAGCAAAAAACGGAGATTTATGGGCCATGGGAGCCTTCACATGCAATTAGATTCAGAAACTTGATTCAGCTCTCATCAGATGGTCTGTCTTTTGCTGTTATCTGTATTTCCGTCTCCTGCTTTCCTTTGTTTCTCTTTTTTACATTTGGCTTTATTCTCTCTTATTCTCCCCCTGGATGGCATGGCAGTTCTTTGATATATCTTTTTTTCCGGTTCTGCGCTCCCTCCTCTGGTTTCTGGCATATTTTCTTTTCCTCTAGCTCCAAATAAAAAAAGTCCTAGGAAGGAGCTTTGACAGGCCTGGTTTGAGTCACATGCCCACCTAGACTGATTCTTGTGAGCAGGGGAATAACTGAGTACTACGATTAGCCAGGCCTAGGTCACAAATCTGCACCTTTGGAGTGAAGAGAGCTGCAGTATTGCAATTAGTGCACACAGCCCTACCACAATCACATAATTTGAGTGAATGGGGAATTTCCCCAAAGAAGCAGTGGCAGCTGGGAAGGCAAAGTGTGTTCAAAAGGAGAAAAAAGATCCTAGGTAGACAAGCAACACATGTCCAGTGAGGAGGCACTTTGCTTCAAAATACTGTATAAACCAAGTTTGCATCTTTGGTGTCAAAGGAATTGAGTAGTGGAGGAAGTAGATTTGAGTCAAATAGCACTATGTATTTAGGGCAATGAAAATAGTCTTTTGTCCAATAGCTTAAGTTGATTTATGGGAATTATATTTGGTAATGATCTATTTGTATATTTTTACCCCCAGATGATTTATAAAAGGATCGAAGACTTAAGTGATTAATAAGGAATACTTTCTTCATATATTTGAATATGTGATATACTTTTCTAGGAAGTTGATCCAAAATATCCATCAACAGAACAATCTGGACTGTGAAAATAGCTAAAGTATTTAGCCACGGATTTTTTTAACTTTTTACTGCGAAAGATTACTAGGACAGAAAAATGTCCCCTCAAAGGTGTCTGTTGTCCTAACTTTTATGCTAATCCCTTCCTTTTCTTTAGTTTTACCACCCAAACTTGCATGCCTACTACAGCTTAGTTTTGCCTCTTTTTTTGAGCTTTCTGGAAATGAAATCATACAGTGTGTGCTCTTTAGAGTCTGGTTTCTTTCACTCAACATCAGCATTGCTGTCTGCAATTATGGAAGGAAGATAGGGTAGGAACGGGCTGGAGTGTTTATCTTTTAGGACCAAATAACAACTCCTACTAATCATAACCCTATAAAGTAATAGATTTTAGGTTATTATTTGAGTTCTTTGAGGGATCTTAGAGTCGTAAAGAGACGATTAAGTGTTTTTTGAGAACTCTAGCAGTTGATACCCTGTCTTCCCAAGAGGGAGAGTCACCATGCTGTTTCATGCCATTCCATTTAAGTCTTTAATACATTTTGAGAAACACTGCGCTTGCTGCATTTCCAACAATGCGACCGGAGCTCAAGGCTGTCAGCCAGTCCTGCCCAGAAGTGCCACTCTCAGAGGCGGGACTTGATGAAGGATTTCAAGCTGATGGTATGGATTTGCTAAAATTGGTCTTAGAATTAAAGTAGATGTCTTTTCCATTGTGTATTTGAACATTTAGTATTTTCTTTGTGTTACCAAGCAACATCCTATATGAATTTTTATAAATATGAACATTATGATAACTTAACTCTATATCTTAACATAGTCAAAACTCTGATAGTTTCTGTGAAAAAGGAAAGTATTGTTTCAAATAATAGCTCAACATTGTCTAAGCAAATAATTTATGTTCACTGAATTATAAACTAGAAATTGTAGCAGGCCCAACATAGAACATTCTTGCTCCTGTTCTTATGGTTAGAAGCTTGGTACAGAAAGCATTAATGTGACCGATTATGAAATACTGATAATATAATATATTCTCACATACACATATAAGCCTTTTTAAAATCTTCATTCCCTCCGTCCCAGTTTTATTGTGATAGAATTGACATACAGCATTGTGTAGATTTAAGGTGTACTGCATAATGACTTGACTTACATATATTATTAAACGATTACCACACTAAGTTTAGTTAATATCAGTTGTCTCATAGGTACAAAAAAAATAAAAGGAAAAGGTGTTTTGTCCTTGTGATGAGCACTCATAGGATTTACTCTCTTACCACCTTTCAGGTATATCACATAGCAGTGTTAACTCAGTCATCACGTTGAACATCACGTTTCTGGTACCTGTTTATCTTATAATGGGAAGTTTGTACTTTTTGACCACCTTCACCCAGTTCTTCTTGCACCTTCACCTCTGGTAACCACAACCCACTTAGAACCTTTCTGTGTGTGTGTGTGTGCTGCAGGTGTTTTAGATCTCACATAGAGGAGATACTTGCAAGGATATTCACTCTAGCATAATGAAACTAGAGTCCACCCACATTGTCACAAAATGGGTGATTTCTTATGGCTGAATCAATATTCGTGTGTGTGTGTGTGCGTGTGTGTGTGTGTATTTATCACGACTTCTTTATCCATTTATCCACTGATGGACACTTAGGTTGTTTCTATTTCTTGGCTATTGTAAGTAATGCTGCAGTGAACCTTGGGGTGCAACTATCTCGTTAACATTGTATTTTCATTTCCTTTGGATATATATCCAGAAGTGGGATTGCTGGGTCATATAGTAATTCTGTTTTTAATTTTTTGAGGAGCCTCCATATTGTTTTCCATTTACATTCCCACCATCAGTGCACAATAGTTCCCTTTTCTCCACATCCTCGCCAATACTTGTTATTCCTTGTCTTTTTGATAGTAGCCATTCTAACAGGTGTGAGGTGATACCTCATAGTGGTTTTGATTTTCATTTCCCTTATGATTAGTGATGTTGAGCGCCTTTTCACATACCTGTTTGGACATCCATATATATTCTTTGGAAGAATGTCTATTCAGGTCCTTTGTCTGTTTTAAACTTGGATTATTTGTTGTTGTTGTTGTTTTGCTATTTAGTTGTATAATTTCTTTATATATTTTAGATGTTAACCTCTGATCATCTATATAGTTTGCAAATATTTCTTCCCATCCTAAAGATTATCTTTTTCTTTTGTTGATCAGTTCCTTTAGTGTGTAGAAGCTTTTTAGTTTGATGTTTATTTTTGGTTTTGTTTCTTGTACTTTAGGTGTCATATCCAAAAAAATCATTGCCAAGAACTATATCAAGGAGCTTTTTTTCCTATGTTTTCTTCTAGGAGTTTTATGATTTCCAGTTTTACATTTACGTCTTTAATACATTTTGAGATAATTTTTGTGAGTGGCATAAGATAGTTGTCTACTTTTATTTCACATAGCCTTTTGTTGGTGTTTCTATATGTATACTCTGGCTTTCTATGCTTTTAGATGTAATTTTACTTATTTATTCTCACTAAATATTTTACTCTGTTTTTCTCATGTCTTTATGTATATGTTTACATACTTTTCCTTTTTCACACAACTTTTATACATCAGTCCTCTTGATGGCAATGGAAGCAGTGACCACTGCGAATTCTACCATTACCATCAACTTCAGTATACCCGGAGTTTAGAGGGCATTACGGCTGAGTGGGAAGGCAGCTGCAAAGAGACTCTAACGTGTTTGATTTGGATGGGCCTTTGTCTGTGTGTGGCTACCAAGAGGGCTGAATGAATGGGAGCTGTTTAGTAAGTGGATCACCAGTGACCAGCCCAGGGCTAGGGATCATTCTGTGAAGGCAGCTAGGACTGGGCGTGATGACAGTGATAGAACACCTTCTTGTTCCTTGGTTATCATCCTGAAGGTGTTCATCCTACAGAATAAAAATCCAGCTCTGTAGAGTTGTAAGCAAGATAAAGTCATGTTTTACAATGACGTGGGCACATGTATTCTGAATAGGGTCAAGATCAGGAATGAAGAAAATATTTCAGGCACATGAAGGGAAAAGGGATAGAAGAATTGATGTTTGTATCTGTACATCCTTTTTTGTGTGTGCAAGAGTGGATTTATACAAATTGGCTTATGGTAGCCATTTTGAAATACATGTATTCATTCAGATACAGCAAACTTAATTTTTTAAAGTCTTACCAACATTTTTTGGCTGTCAGAGAGTCTGTTTACTGATTGACTTCCTTTTCCCACCAAGAATATCTTGCCTCTGATATCCGTTATATTACACATTCTTGTATTATATGAAGTCAGTTAAAAAATTAAAGTCATGAATAAAAAGGAAGGTAATATGTAATTTCTGAAATTTCATGATTTCAGAAATTATCCAAGCTTAGCTGCCTTCTGCCTCATCTCTGTTAAGGCATCATGGTCCATGGAAAATTTCAAATTCTAACAGTTTCACTTTCCTTCTCATGACTGTTATGGCAGCCTTCAGCTATTATTGCTTGAGGTGTGCTTGGGAATTCAAATACATTTTGATATTTTCCAAGCAAAATTTAATTTAAGACAAATCTACTACCGAAAAGATCACATATATTAAAGAAAAATAAAATTTATTTGTCGATTTCTCATATTGCTTCTCCCTTCTGACAATTGAGAAACTAACTGCACATGAAAGCAATCTCCAGCCATTTGTCTAAAGCCAGTGATAGCAACTAAAGGCCAGCATTAAGGACTATTGATTGTATTATGCTTTCTGTTCACTGCAGAAAAGAGTTTACATGAAATAAAATAGTTGAGTAGGTGAATGTTGAGTACTTCTTGATAGCGCAGTTCATGTTTGCAACTATGTGCATGTGTTAGCTGTGTTCTCTTTTTTGAGAATTCAACTTCACTTGCTTGTAATGCTTATGTCTGATGTCATAAGCTGTACCTCTTCGTTGAGTGAGTAGATATGGTTGTCAACACTAGTACTGAAACAAAAAGTTTGAAATTGCGTAGTCAAATGATAATCCGTATAACAGATTTTTTACACTGGGAAGGTGAGAACAATTAGCTCTACTTAATATGCTCTCATTTCTATCAAAGTACTTTCTGAAAACACACTGTAAGCATTTATTCTTAAGGTTTCCCATCTTTTGTGTATTCCTATTGAGGGTATTTAGACAACTGGTCTTTATACCAATGACACTTTGAATTAATCTATATCGAATGATAGAATTTGATTACAAATGTATCTTTCTGATATGTGTCCCATTCTATTTTCAAAGAAACTGGAATTTGTTACAAGTTTCAGAGAGAAAATCTCTGTATCTAGCCATACTTACAGTGCTCTGGAGTATATTTGACACCATTAAGGTTCTTAATTCCTTTTTTACTATTATATATGTAGATGGAAAAAGCTAAGCGTGGAGATAACGCTTTTCTGTCCTGGGGCAGAAATGTGTGAAAAGATGAAGGGGATTTAACCTTTTAAGTCTACTGCTTCTAATCGTTGAAGCCCAGAAAATTCCACAAAGCACTTTTCAGTAGAACTCTTCACTATATTAGAATCTCTTTTTTCCTTTGCAGACTCCCCATGTGGCCTTTTTAAATATGCATTTCAGACACAGAGTTATATGGAGAAGGTGAAAATGCCTGGAAGATTTCTGGTTTCTGTCACTACTTTTCCTGCCATTTTGCATCTCTGCCTCATTTGGATGATGTGATATTCAGAGGGACACCTTAATCAAAATTGTTCTTCCACAAGACATCTGGCCAAAGATTGTATACAGAATTCAAGATGGCTAGTCAACTGCCAGAAGACGCCACAGACTCTCAAGTCTCCGATGAGCTTGAATGTAAGATCTGTTATAATCGATACAATCTGAAACAGAGGAAACCCAAAGTGCTGGAGTGTTGTCACAGGGTTTGTGCCA
The DNA here is from genome assembly GCF_902729225.1 of Pteropus medius. NCBI lineage: Eukaryota > Metazoa > Chordata > Mammalia > Chiroptera > Pteropodidae > Pteropus > Pteropus medius. Next base: position 1,444,462 of record NW_024355205.1, on the reverse strand, counting down.
AATGCCTCTACAAGATCATAGACTTTGGGGACTCCACCCAAGGTGTCATCGTCTGTCCTTTCTGTAGATTTGAGACATGCCTGCCAGATGATGAAGTTAGTAGCCTGCCTGATGATAACAACATCCTCGTGAACTTGACTTGTGGAGGCAAAGGCAAGAAATGCCTGCCAGAGAACCCCACTGAGCTGCTGCTGACCCCCAAGAGGCTGGCCTCTCTCGTCAGTCCTTCTCACACTTCTTCCAACTGTTTGGTTATAACTATCATGGAGGTGCAGAGAGAGAGCTCCCCGTCTCTGAGCTCTACTCCTGTGGTAGAATTTTATAGGCCTACAAGTTTCGACTCAGTTACCACTGTGTCGCACAACTGGACTGTATGGAACTGTACCTCCCTGCTATTTCAGACATCCATCCGGGTGTTGGTTTGGTTGCTAGGTTTGCTGTACTTCAGCTCCTTACCCTTAGGGATCTACTTGCTGGTCTCTAAGAAGGTCACCCTCGGGGTCATCTTTGTCAGCCTCGTCCCTTCCAGCCTTGTTATTCTGATGGTGTATGGTTTTTGCCAGTGTGTGTGTCATGAATTTCTAGATTGTATGGCACCTTCTTAATCTATATGCAAACTAAGAAACTTTACACACATTGTCATGTTTCAGGTTAGGTCATTTATCATTTAGTTTCTTTTATAGTCTCAATGATTAGCATTTATAACATCGACAAAGCCATTGGCCATATGTCTGTGATCCGTTTTCCATCAAATGTCAACACAATTGGTTTTCCTGTATGCCGGAAGTACAAATGTTGATTTCTATTTAGGTGTTAACAAAGAAGCAAAAATGTGTAAGCTGAGCCTTCATAGAGCTCTTTGTGTGAGTCTTCCCAGAGAAAGGGCAAGATTTCACTCAGTCCTGCTAGATAGACACAGAGGCAGTGCGGGGTGGTATTAGGCCGCAACAGAGGTCTTTGCAGAAGGTGGGAATGAACTGATTCCTCTTATCATCATCATTGACAGTATACAGTGGGGAGTGGATGGGAGAGGAGATCTATTTCAAGACACATCCATTTGAAAAGTGTGCGCTCCCCCAACAGCGCTGTTGTTGGAGCTCCCCTGAATCTCCTTCATCTGTTTTCTCTACGTTGATGTTGTTCTCTGTGGTCTGCTACTCCGGTTGAGGTCCCTTTGCACATTCTCCCTTGCCAAGAGGAAACTCAGCTTCTTGTGTGGTTTCAATTAAATATCTGTTTTGCCCCATTACTAAAGAGAATTAAAAATATTAAGCCATATGCATCAAAGTAAACTTCATGACAGAATTTGGCCACTTGTGTTTGAGACACACCCTTTCCCCATATTTATTTTCCATTCTCCTCTATCTTCTCTGAAATTCTTACAGAACAGTTTTTTTCTTGGGCATCTTTATTTGCATCTTTCCTTGAAACATTTTAGTTTAGTTTTTTTTTAAACCACATTATTCAATTAGCCCCACTCCTTTTCTTGAATGAGTTTCCACTTAAATTAGTCACTATAAGCTTATGAGGATATTTTTCCCCTATTGTGTTTTAAATTCTGGTGTGGACTTATTTAACTTAATCCTATAATAATTTGGTGGTAAATTCTGACAGTGGAAATCCAGAAACAATGAATGAGATGTTCTGGCTCACAGCTTGATGTGCTGCAAACCTAAATATTTTGCAGTACTCTGCTGAGTCCATCAAAATGTAATTCTTTAGGTTTATGTGCAAGACTGCATTGCAGTAGGCCAAGCAAAAGGATGGGTAAGAAACACACAAAGCTGATGCCCTGCTTGAAAAGACTCTTCAAGGGAGTAAAGTAGAGGTGGTGGAGTACAACTTCATGTATTGCTATCCCTGTTGTTTTTAAGTCCATTTTAGAATGGATTCATGTTCTTACACAGTTTATTTCAAATAAAAGTATAAGCTATGTGACTAGAGTTAATGAATTTCTTTTCCTGATGTAGGGGCAGTTGAATGTATATATTTATGAGAAGAAATTGTTTAGCATATTTCAGGTTTGAAGGAATAGAATGTCCACAGAAAGTAGGCAACCAAAAGCCTTTTAGTCTCTAAAACCCATTACTGATGATGAACATTAAAATATTTATAACTCTTAGAAAGGGGCATTACTAAGACTACTTTAACTTGTTTATGATGAAACATTTGTTGCGTGATATAGTTACAGTGGGCCAGTTCCAATTTCTTTATTTGGGAAAAATTGACACTTATTTCTAGAATAGTAGTTTGATTTTAATTGTATAACTATTTGAGAATATGTATGCCCAAGATAAGTGTGACAGGAAAGTATACGTGGGATGTGGGCCAATGAATTTAAGTCCAGGATACAGATAAATACATTTATGATTTCACAAAATCTAGTTTGGATAGCATTTGAACACAATTTCCAAAAATCCATTTGTACTTAGAGTAATTACAATGGTTAGGAGATATTTTGTGATTTGGACTTATGTATTTAGAAGGTTTTTTTTTTTTAATACTCATTTTGTGTGAACAAAAGTGATGTTAAATTTGCTGTTAGAAATGTAACGGCAGGTAAATTGGTGAGCTATATGATGAGATTTCTAGAAAACACTGGACATGGGTACTATGCATTTTGCTTATTTGTATAATGTCTACAGTTTTAAACTTGTAATTCTCTGTGTATTGTGATAATCTTTTTTTTTTTTTTTAAGTTGCCAATAGGCTCATTTGGTTGTAAAGAGTTTAAATGTATGACAACAAAAAACTCTTCATACTGTTGCGTGGAAAAAGGACAATGCTTCAATATTTATTCAGTGTGGTGTTTTGTTTGTCCATTAAAACGTTATTATTTCCGAACCAGAGTTTGATTTCTCTGACTCACCATTGAGATTTAATGATCATTTTGGACCTCTGTTTTATGTTAGAAAACTGCAAACATGAACTTCCAGAAAGCCTTGATTCAGCTAATGCCTTTATCATACGAGTGAAGACTTTAGAACCTTCTGACAAAGCTGATCTAACCCATCACACTTCTAAAAAGCCTTCATACTTTTTTTTTTTTTAAGCAGGGGAGAATTAGGGAAGGTAAAACAAAAATGTTTATCTTTTAATGCATTTTCAGTTTTAATTTATTTGATTTGTTTGTCAGATTTTGCGTAGGTGCTCAACAAAATAGAATCCATTTGGTTGGGGAATCACTAACCTCATGTGGGCTGGGCAAATTTAAAAAATTACCCAATATCTAAATGTGACTATTGTTAGGTAAAATAGAAATAATTTAGGAATATGTAGCAATTAAATGTTTATGATAATTAGTGAATTGGTTCCATATGCTAATCAAGAGTTATGGTTTCATTCACTTCCAAAATCTTTACATTAAAGAGCAAAGAATCAGATTAAGGAAAACACTTACCTGTGCTAAATCATAACATCAGTGTGAACTCGTGCTTATGTGCTGAGAGACCCTTGAGTAATGAGCATTTGCATGGTTATAAACAGATACTAGGCCTCAAAGACACCCTGAGTTTGAAGAAATATCCTAATGTGTCAACCAGGTGGACATGGAAGCCAAAGGGACCCTGTATTGATAGGCAATTTATAACTGACTTAGCAGTTATAAATATAAGCTCTGTGACTGCCGGAGTACAGAAGAAGTGGAAGCGAGTTAACATGAGATAGTGCAATGGAGGTAAACTATGATTCTGCACATTTCTGAATTTTTTTGAGACTTGTTCTATTTGCATGCTGTTGGTAGAAAAAACAAATACTTGCTTTGATTCTTTTGATAACACCACAGAAACACTACATGCTATTCTAGACCTTTCCTCAAAGCCTTAATGAATCCCTGAAAAAGTTTAACCAATTGCTCTCGAAGCTTCGGTCTTAGTTTTCCACATCTCTGCCCCTTTGTTAGATGTTTGCTTCTCTTTGCCTCAAACCCTTCCTGAATTTTTACTCCTCTGTGAGAAACTGTAGGCTTACTATTGAGTCTCCCTTTATAAGTTTACTTTCGTGTAAAAGAGATTTTAAAAAAAGAATGTGAATAACAAAACCTTGAAATCTGAGTAAATTCCAAGTGAGTTCTGAAGCAATACAAATTCAGCTTAACTGCTTATATACCATTTAAATCTTGGTATAGTCTAAAGCTAAGTATACTCCGTGTACAGATATTTATGGTTTTGACATAAAAGGTGCTTTAAATTTAGGAACACAAAAATAAAAAATTAAATGATAACCTGAGTATTATATATACTAAGTAGGGATCTATACTAATATATTTTAAGTGATTGAAATTTGATTTAATTAAAACATATAATTACCTGGAGCACTTATTCTACAAGCATTTTTATGAATCATGAGTTTATTAGATTTGCAACATATTAACATTTCCCCTTTAATTGAGATGGTTAGGATTTCATCAGAGAAAAGAATAAGTTCTGATTTAGCAGGTCGTTTTAGATCTTGGTTTGCCCATGAAGAGCAATGCTTTAGGTAAGAAAGTTTTTATGTTCAGACTCATTTACCTCAGATAAATGGTCTGATCTGAAGACATACATTTGGGAATCTCTGATGTTTTAATAGCCACTGTAGCATCGGGAGTTGAGAAATGAAGAGTAAGAGAGAGCAGAGTGCCAAGGCTAAGCTCTCTGAGTCCGTAACCAGTTTGACCAGTAGAGAAGCTGGCAAAGGGATTGCACTGGATCAGCCAGAGCGAGTGGAAAGTGAGGAATGGAAGCTGGAGAATATGCGGTCAGTGGAGCTAAGAGAAAGGAGGTGGAAGTAGGATGATTAGATGAACACAAGTGGAAGCAGATTTCAGATTGGTTTATTTAAAGATTTTTCAAGATGTTTTTATGATTTTCAAATATATAGAGAAGTTGAGAGAACCATATAATTCTTACTGGTACAGTTACCACTTAGAGTCAGCATTTAACTTTGTACTGTATATTTTTTTATCTTCCCTAAAAATAAGGCATTCTCTAATTTGACTAAAATATTATATATCTAGGACAATTAAAATTATTTTCCTAATATCATTTAATGTGCAATCTACTCAAATTTTTGTACTTGTTCTCAAAATATCTTTTATAGTTTAAAACGCAAACCAGGATCTAGTCAAGCTTCATGCATTGTACATGGTTGTTATGTGTTTTATTTTCTTTTATTCTGGATCAGGCACTACACCTGGTTTTTCCCATGACATTGATTTCTTAAAGAAAGCAGACCAGTTATCTTGTACAATATCCCACATTCTGGATTTGCCTGACTGTTTCTTCATGGTGGTGTTTAACTTCTATCACTTGTATTTTCCATAAACTGAAAGGTAGGTCTAGACGTGTGATTGGGTTCAGATTTGGGGCAAGAAATTTTCTTAGATGATGCAATGTACTTAGTATTGCATCACATCAGGAGACATGAATGAAAGGTTGCCCCATCACTGTCTCATCATTCAGGATGGTGACCTCCAGGTTTCTCTATTTCCTCTGTACAATTAGCAAGTAATCTGTGGGGCGATACTTTGGCATCATGCAAATATCATCTTCCCTAACAATTTCTACGTCATGGTCTTAGCATCCAGTGATGATCCTTGCCTGAATCAATTTATTTCATTTTCCAAAGATTTGGAATGCATTATTCTGTGAGACTAACTTCCCTTTCACTGAAGGTTTCCAAGAGAGAGTGTTCCAGTTGTGTCTCAGCAGGTATACTGTGAAGGAGGTAGAATCATAGGAGCCTACACCTGTCTAAAGCTTCAGTAAATCTTAAGGTTGGAATTCATCTTTTATTGCAAGAATAAAATGAAGTGGCAAACAAACTTTTATCTCCTGAGGTGCTTTCTAGAATCTCAGAGAAGAAAGAAATCTAAATCTTTTGTGAAATCATGGTATTTTAAACCCGTAAATAATGCACTTGACTTTAGCCTCATACTTTCAAAATACCAGTTGGATTTCTTAACCACTCACCTGAAACACATTATTACTCTCTTGCTTAAGTTGTTTAACAAGCTCTCTGATTATCTTCCAAATCATGTTACGGCTATTTGTCATTTCCCTCAAGACTTCATATTCTTTTGCCTCAATCTTTATTAGATCTTCTTGAGCTCTTCACTTCAGACAGCTCCATTTTCTTCTTATTCTAGTAATTAGTTCACTCCTCAGTTTATTCTTCAGAGTGATTCTGTTTGGCCAGAATAGTTTCTTATTTATTGTCTGACCATTCCCTCCCTTCTTAAAATGTCTTCCAGGGTGTGTGCTCCTCCATACAGTTCATTGTATGTTCTCAGTCTTCATACTATTCTAAAGCTTTCTCTAAGTACACTCCCATTTTTAGATTTTTCAGTGCCTTGAGTGGCAAATGGAATATATACAGAGCTTCTATCAGCTCATGTAATACAATCTATAGTCTTTAGATAATATTTGAAGTGATTAATAAGCATTATTCTTAAGTAAAACTTTATGCGTCTAATTCTAAGCTTAACGTCTCCCTCTAATTCTTGCCAATACAATTCTAATTTGGTTGAGCCAGTCATGAATGGTCTCAATAAATGTATGTGAGGCTGTCAGATAATTCTAAGAGCTAGCTCAATGTTTCAAATTTCTTCTCAATAGTTTAGAATAAATTAAGCTTTTTATTGTTTGTACCTATAGGTAAGAAAGCTTATCTTCTAACACGGAATTTTAAATAAATAAAAACACTAGCTATGAAATATTATTTTTAATGCTAAATGACATCATTAGTCAATAAATGAACGTCTGCTTTTGTTGTGTACTAAGCCAAAACCTGTCACACTCTTCCTTTTTTCTCCCATTTTCTCTGATTTCTTTAATGTCATTTATAGAAGAACCTAGTGTTTCTCACTGCCACCCTCCTCCATACCTCTTCATGCATGTGTTCGTGCACTTGCGTACACACACATTCACACACACCCCCAAGTCTTCACATTTTATGAAACAGATTTATGAAAGAGAACATTAGTTTTCTGCCAATTGGTAATTATACATTTAAGTATGATTTAAAAATATTTGCGTGACCTCTTAACAACTACATTTATGACTTCTCATAGAATAAGAGAGTTAGCTGCTTGTCCTTAGAAGTAATTACTCCTCTTTTACAGGATTCACCATTACTAAGCAATAGAGATCCTTCCTAGTCATGTGATAAATTGGTTGTTGACACTGCTTCTATTCGAGGTGATTTTTCAAGATATTTCAGCTAAAACTATGTATTTCTATAATTAAATTTATTGTCATTACAAATTTTATTTTTGGTTAGAATTTTAAAAATTATAAAATTATTTCCAGACCATAATTTGACTAACTCTGATCACCAATTGAAAGGGAGCAAAATGTACCACAATTTTGTGGCATTTTTCTGCTGTGAGAGTGGAGGATGGAGTAATAGCACTAGGAGATCACATACTAAATTCTGTTCTGGAACTGGGGAGGAAGATTGCACTGTTGATTACATAATCCTCTTCCTTACTTATAGTTTTATATTCCTAAATGCAACCTTGTCAGATTTTTTTGATAAAACACTTCAAAATCATTACTTTAACTCATATTATTGACTACCTATTATGCATAATATAAAAATATTCTTTGACTCTCTGACATGATATTCATGAATATCACGTTTCATTAAAAAATATACAGACAATCATGGCATTTAAAAACAGTATCTTATTAAAGAAATTGTTTCAAAATAAATGATGTAGAACATGTCCAAGTAGATGGCCCAAGAAGAGAAGACTTTCTGCCTGTGTACATTTAAGAAGCTGTGCATACTGTATCTTCCTCTTAGAGATTACCATTAAGCATTAGCATAGAAAGGTGTGCAGACATTTAAAGAAATCCTTTTAGTGGTTTAATCCAATATTTTCTCAAACTTTTGTAACCATGAAATTTTTTTTCAAAACAACTGCTAATAGGTTGTGGAATTTGTGTCCTATGGAAACCATTTTGTGAAATTTTTCACTAGAGAATTGACAAAACAGTCATAATATAGATTCTGACTACAGATGTAAATCACTGAACCAGTGCATGATTTCAAAAGACAGTGGAGAATAAAGTAGTAGGTCCAATTAGGCTGTAGGTCCAAGAAGAATGTCAAAATGCAAAGGAGGGAAGGAACAGGTTTCCAATTTAAAAATTTTACATTCTTGTCAAAGTTTTATGGAATGACAGACTTGACCCCTAACCCCTGCATTGGCTCCAGTCTTCACATTACACACGACAGAATATCTATATGCAGAAGGAGTTTCCAAGCAGAATAAATTACCTACTGATTTTGAGCCTATGAAACTTCCATAGTTAATTTACAAACAATGGAACCCAATATTCCAAGTTTTGAAAAATGTATACCAGATTTAAAGTTTTGATCATCAACTGTTAGGGTTGGAAAGATTTTACAGGTCACAGTCCAACTGCCTTATTTAACGGACAGTAAAACTGACACTCCAAGAAATGGCTCACAGAGTAAGTGCCAGAACCAAGTTCTAATGAAAGTCTCTGAAGTCCAAGTCTCTTTTTCACCCTACACTTCCCTGCTGCTTAATATCAGTCAACTTATTTTATCAGATTATAGGCAAAAAAAAAAAAAAAAATGCAGCTAGACAGAGGTTATTTTGTTCCTAGAAATTATGCCTAGCTACAAAAATATGTAATGAAGACCTGAAATAAACATAGGATTATTCAACATCCTAATTTATTCTGGAGAAGCAAGATCAAAGCATTCAAGTACTGAAAACATATCCATAAAATAAACACTAAGAGCTTTACCACACACAAGCAAACAGTTGTCATTAGGAAAAGGAAGAGGGTTTTGAGGTGAGAGGTTAGTACATGTGTGACGAATTGTCAGAATTCGGAGACTCTCACATCTATCTTTCCCTCCATCTTTTTAAAGAAAAATATATTATTTAACTGTTAAAGAAAAAAATCCATGACATTTGTTAAAGGATGGTAAAGCAGACTTTATTCAAGGGGAGCCATTGCAATGGGTGAAGGGATCATTGTAATGGGGTCTTGCAGTGGGAGAGAGAGATCGGACTCAACTCTGTCTCCAACTAGGACAAATGAGGATATACAGTGAAGGAGCACATGGGGGTCAGAGGCTAGAAAATTACTAAGGAGGAACATCAGTGGTAAGGAGGATTCTTGTTAGTCTCACAAAAATCTTGCTGAAGGCAGGCCAGGGTGGTAAGATATCAAGGGTGGTCAGATACCAAGGGTAGGGATTTTCGCTAAACTAATTTAGCAGGATTCTTACTCAAAATGGACTCTACAAGGACAGAGAGGGACGCTCGAGTTTGGGCAGAGTTGAGCAGAGGGCTCAGAGTAGCCCAATGAAAGTTAGGCTATGGAGAATCTTTGTCAAGAGGTACTACCCCAATTTAGACTTTCCTGGACAGTTGCAATAGTTTTTGAGGCAATAGTCCTGCATGGTGAGTAGGGATCCTCTGTGCCATTCTGATCTCAGTATCTGGAATCATTCTCACATCCAGGAAGATGCTGCTCTAATGCTCTGGGTCTTTTAGTGCCTCCATTCCAGTGATTGGGTCCTCCTACCCCCACGTTCTCACCACCCATTCATACACTTGAGTCAATCACATTTGGCTTTTACTACAGCTATGAGGGAAACTGCTTTTTCAAAAGTACTGATAACTTTTTTAAAAAGTAAATTCTATTTTTATCAAAGTTATACATGTTTGTGGTGTTAAAAGCTAAATGTAGAAGGGCACTTAATGAGAAACAGGTGATCCTGACAGGTGCCTCTAAGGGCAAGTAATTTACACTCTAAAATCTTTTTTTCTCTTCCATATTTCTGAAAACAATACTCATACGACCATTTCTTAATTTTTTTTCAGTTTTATTCATCTGCTATCGATTTTAGGTTGTGGAAAATAAGAATTTCATTTCTTACTGCCTGCCCTCCACCGCACATACACACACACGCATACATACCCATACTTCTATTCTCTACATCTTCCCAATATATTTATCATAGGTTTTGATAAAATCACTATTTAGTGCTTAGATTATTGTAACTATATCATATTGTTCACGGCTGAGGTTTTGACGTATTGTTAATACATTTTCTTTCTTTTTTTTTAAACGGCCTTATTGAGGTATAATTGATATACAAACTGGACATATTTAATGTATACAATTTGCTGAATTTGGATATATGTATATACCTGTGAAACCATAACTGCAATCAAGGTAATAAACATATCCATCACCTCCCAAAGTTTCCTTCTGTCCCCCGTTCTTTTTTGTGTGTGGTAAGAGCACTTAACATGAGTTCTGCTCTCTTAACAAATAATTAAGTGTATAATATTGAATTGTTAACTATGGCACTTTGGTGCAGAGCAGATCTCTAGAACTTATTTATCTTGTATAACTGAAATTGGATAGCCACTGAACAACAACTCCCTATTTCTTTCACTCTCAGCCCTGTAACCACCATCATTTTCTTTTTCTACGATTTTTAATTTTCCCTGGAATTTCCTCATTTAAAAGTTTTCTTAGATTTCATGTACTTATAACTGAATCACCCAGAGTCTCTGACTAGTCAGAAACCTTTCCTTCCTGTCAGACATGGTAGACAATCTGCCAGTTTACTATCCTGAAGCCCCTCATTGTCCTAATCTTATCTAGATTAGTCGCTTTCTGCACAGCTGTCATCCAGGGACATCTTTTCACCTTGGGAATTCTCTATTCGTGAATCGCATACCATCTTTTTCCTGGTTTATAGTTTTTTGATGAAGCACATTTTTCAGCAGTTTGCAGGAAAAAAAAAAATTTAAGACCTTATATGTCTGAAAATGTCTTTATTCTAGCCTAAGGCTAAATTGACAATTTAGTTAGAAATTATTCTCTCTCATTGCTTGTTTGCCTTGCAACCCCCCAGTTTGTATGTGATCTTTTTTTTTTTTTTTTTTTTGGAAACCGTTAGGGTCTTAATTTTGTTCATGCTATATTGAAATATCATAGTGGAAAACTGTTATATGACTTTTTTCCATTTACTGTACTAGGTGTTCAGTAGGCACTCTCCATAGAGTGTGCCTCATGTGCCTCATTTCTAGAAATGCTTTTGTCTTTTGTCTTTTTTTTTTTTCCTTCTCTTTTTTTCGGGGAGGGGCTGTTCAAAATATCTTTCCCTTCCTTTTCTCTCTTCTAGTTTCCAGAAATCCTGTTGGTCAGTTTTTGAAGCTTCTTGATTGAGTGTTCGATTTTCTTATTTGTTCTCTCCTATGTATCATTTCTTGTTTTTGATCTAATTCCCGAGTTTTCCTCAATTTTATCTATTAATCCTTCTCTTTAATTTTATCATGTTTGTCGTGATTTTCATTTCTTAGAGTGCTTTCTTGTTCTTTAAATGTTTCTCTTCTTCCTTTAAATGGTATTATCTTTTCATTTCATGACCATGGTATCTTCTCTTACTTTAATGAGAATATAATACTAATTCTAGAATTTTTATGTGTTCTTTTGCTCCCTGCATTGTCTGTTTCCTCTGAGTTAATTTTGTCTGTTTATTTTGGTCTTTATATTTCATGGAGAACCAGCTCTCAATTATTTGATTCTTAGCTGTCCTTTCAGTTCAGTGAGGAGCTAAACAAGCGGGTTGGAAACTGCATGGCTGGGACTTATCAACGGAAGTGCCTTTGGGGACAGCTCTCCTTTTTTAATGGCATGCACTCTATTCTCACTCTATCTAGGTCTTTCTTTTAAGTTAATGAGTTTCTCCACAGAGGAAGTCGAGGCTGTCAGCCAATGTTTTGGAAGCTGAGCAAGGGGAAGGAGATAGTTGACTCCCTTTTCAATATAGAGCCTGGCATTTAATACCTTTGTCTTCAGGAGGATTCCCCGCCTCCACTCTCAGGTGCTCCTGGTGTCTCTGGGACAGGCCTTCTCTAATGCAAAGAAAGAAAGCTTTGGTATTCAGCAGGGCAGGGCAGGGCAGGGCCGGAGGCAAGAGGATCTGGGAGGCTAATTTTTTCTGGGCCAACTTTCAACCACTCCATACTTGCATCTTCAAAGGTAGCTCGTCCTACCTCTAATTCTTGAGCTTTTGCAAGGTTCAGGTGTATGAATTAGCCTACTTTGTTTTGACATTCCTTCCTCTTGTCTCTGCCTCTGCCACTTGCTCTGATTGCAGACTTAGGGACAGCTTTTGGTAAAATGTATGTTCGCAATAGTTATTAGTCATGGTGATTCTGAATGAGCTCCTACAAGTTCCAGAAATTTTAGAATTTTTTCTTATAATGTGGCTGAGGTATATATACAACACAATGAAGGTTAAAATTTTACAAAAAGTACATTCAGTGTTATGTACTGATTCTACCTGAAAAATGGATGAGCTCGCTTGGAGTTCAGAATCACAAGAGAGACACCCATCCTCAGTAGCAATCTCACCCAAGAGAAAGAGTCTTCATCAGTAGATTTAGTACCATCTCGCTACATCAGGCTGTGAAAAATGTGCAGAGCAGCCTGGTCGATTTTCCTGTATTTAATGAAGAGATGGAAAAATGATGGCTGGTTTAGAAATTATTTTTAATAGAATTTGAATAGCCATGAGCAGAAATCATTTTCTTTTTTAACTTAAGTTTAATAAACATACCATAGCCCTAAGGGTATAAAAGAACTCTCTAGCACAGAGGCATAACACTTGCAATGATTAATGATCTCATAAACTGAAAATCTCAGATCATCAAAGCCAGTATTAGTCTTGGAAAATGTTTACTATGGCTGTTATTCATCAAAATCTATTAAAATAATGACGACATTATTTTAATATGAAATTCAGAAATAATTAAGCATTTATCAGGCATCATTTGTTTTCAATTATGCAGGTAAATGTGAGGCTGGAGCTGTTGTCTGTAAAAGTACTTGACATTGGTACATCAGGCAATTACTGTTTAACATCAGGTTGCAAAATTATAACATACTATACATTAAGCAGTACTAAAACTAAAGTGATATACTCTGTTGAGCAATAAAGTCATTTCCTGCACTTTTAACGTTACATTTTGCTTATGAATGAAGACTCCGAAAGGAATCTGAGCCCAGTTTCCTCTTCCTGTAGCATACATTAATGGAAGCCCTGCAGTGACAATCTCATCTGGGATTTACTGAGCACTTACCAAGTGCCACACTCTGAGTAAACTGCCTTAAATAAGTGCATTATCTCAGTCCATCATCACAGCAACCCTATTATTATCATTTAGCAGCTAAATTCAGGATGCTACAAGGTGTAAATAAGAGTTTTCCCAAACCCAGCTGTACTCCCTAGAAGTATTCCCTTTTAATTATTAAAAAATTTTAAAATATATCTCCTTAACATAGTACTCTGGATTCCACTCTCTAAGAAAGGAAGTATTTAATTCACATAACCTTCTCTTATTCTTCTCTCCAGTTTTGTTAGTTTTGCTATCTGTGATATTTCCACTGATTGTGTCTATAACTTAAATAATATTTTTCAGCCCTCAGGCTTATTTCTTCATGACTGGCTGCCTCTCCCTTTCCCTAAACTCTGGTCTTTAGATTCCAGCTTTTTGTTGATTTGAGATGGAGACTCTGAGAACAGCTTAATGCCATGCTTCCCAGCAGCATTAAATAAATATTTTGTCAACTTTTCATTTTAGAAAAGCTTTAGATTTACAGAAAAATTTAGACACTAGTAGAGAGAGTTCACATATACCCCACACCCAGTTTCTCCTCTTATTAATATCTAATATTAATATGGTACACTTGTTATAATTAATGAACCAATCTTGATATATTGTTATTAACTAAAGTTCATACTTTATTTGAGTTTCCTTAGCTTTGCCCTCATTTTTTTTCTGTCCTAGGGTCCCATCCAGGATACATTTATTTAGTTGTCATGTCTCTAGACCATTCTTGTTTTTGATGATCCTGACAGTTTTAAGGAGACTTGAAAGTCATTTTAAGGAGAATTTGATGGTTTTAAGAGTTTTGAGGTAATTATACAATGTCCCTCAACTGGGATTTGTTTGATGCTTTTCTCATGATCAGACTGGAGTTATGGGTTTTGGAAAGGAAGACCACAGACAAAAAGCTCCATTTTCATCACATTGCATTGTACATACTGTCAACATGACTTATCATGGTTGATATTGGCTGAGGTGGTGTTTGTCAGATTTCTCCACCATAAAGTTCCCCTTCCCCTCCTTTCCATATTGTCCTCTTTGGAAGGAAGCCACTATGCACAGCTCGCAGTTAAGGAGTGGGGCATTATGTTCTATCTCTTTGAAGGTAGATATCTACCTCAATTATTTGGAAGATTTTTATGTGGAAGGTTTGTCTCTTCTCTCTCATTTATTTATTTATTCAATGACTTATATATTTCCTAAATTACTTACGTAAATCATCTTTCCCCCCTGTCTTCTTCAGTGAGGTTGTTTCAGACGTTTATAGTACAATTATATTATTTACTCACATTCTGCATTCCATCCTGGGATCCCACAATACCTTAAATGATTTTTTGATATGCATACAGTAAGGTTCACTCTTTGTGCTGTAAAGTTCTCTGAGTTTTGATAAATACCTAATCTCATGTATCCACCATTATAGTGTCATACGGAATAGTTTTACCACCCTAAAATGTCCCCATTGCTTTACCTATTCCATCCTCCCTCCTCCCTTCAAACATCTGGTAACCACTGATCTTTTTTACCATCTCTGTAATTTTGCCTTTTCCAGATTGTCATATAATTGCAATCATACAGTATATACTCTTTTCAGACTGGTTTCTTTCACTCAGTAATGTTCATTTAAAATTCATCCGTTCTTGATAGCTCATTTCTTCTTGTAGAATAGTGAGTGAAACCATTGCATGAATGCAGCACATTTTGTTTATTTATTCACCTATCGAGGGGCATCTTGGTTGCCTCCAAATGTTAGTGATTATGAAAAAAGTTGCATAAGGAGTTCACATGCAAGTTTTTGTGTAGACATGAGTTTTCAAATCAATTGGGTAAGTATCTAGGAGTATGATCGCTGGATCTTATGGTAAGATTACTGTTGACTTTATAAGAAACTGCCAAACTATCATCCAAAGTGGCTATATCTTTTCCATTCCCACCAGCAATGCTTCTATTTTCTGCATCCTCACTAGCAATTGGCTTTATGGCTTTATTAGTTTTTTGGATTTGGGCCATTCTAATAGGAGGGTAGTGGTATCTCATTGTTTTAAGTTGTAATTCTCTAATGACAAATGATGTTGACATCTTTTCATTTGCTTACTTACATTTATATATATGTCCTTTGGTGAGGTGTCTGTTCATATCTTTTGCCTATTTTAAAATTAGATTTTTTTCTTATTGTTGAGTTTTAAGTTCTCTTTGTATATTTTAGATACATGCACTTTATCAGACATGCTTTGCTAATATATTCTCCCAGATTGTAACCCGTCTTTTCATTTTCTTAATGGTTTCTTTTTCAGAGCAGAAGTTTTAAATTTTATTTATTTATTTTTAAATTTTTATTAAAAATTTTTAAGTTATTTTATTTTTTATATATTTTTTATTTTAAGAAGTTTTTAATTTTAATGAAGTTCAATTTATCATTTTTTTTCCTCTCACGGGTTGTGATTTTGAAGTTGTATATCAAAATTCATCACCAAACCCAAGATCACCTGGATTTTCTTCATTGTTTTCTTCTAGAAGTTTTATAATTTAGTGTTTAGGTCTATGATCCATTTTAAGTCAATTTTTTTGTGAAAAGTTTAAAATCTGTATATAGGTTTTTGTTTTTTTTTTGTATATGGACATCCAATTACTCCAGAAGCATTTGTTGACTATTATCCTTTCCTCACTGAAGTGCCTTTGCTCATCGGTCAAAGATCTATTGACTATATTTGTGGTTTTTCATTTCTGGAGAAAGAAGTCAGTCTTTCAATATTAAGTATGATGCTACATAGCATTTTATAGGTGTTCTTCCCCAGTTGAGGTAATTTCCCTCTCCCCTAGTTTGCTGAAAGTTTTTATCATGAATGGATGTTGGGTTTTGTGAAATGCTTTTTCCGAATCAATTATTATGATTATATGATTTTTCTTCTTCAGTTATTTATATGGTAGATTACACTGATTGATTTTTCAAATATTGAACTATCCTGGTATACTTAGAATACATCCAGTTGATCTGGATGTATAATTTTTATATATCATTGGATTTGACCTGCAAATATTTCATCGAGAGTTTTTGGTTGCTTCTATGTTTTATGAAAGAGACTGGTCTGTAGTTTTTCTTTCTTGTATTGTCTTTATCTGGTTTCCATATTAGATTAATGCTGGCCTCATTGAATGAGTAAGAAAGTATTCCCTTTGCTTCTATTTTCTGGACAGGACTGTAAAGAAGTAGTATAATTTTTTTTTTAAATGTTTGGGAAAATTAACCAGAAAACAATCTGAAATTGTGCTTTATTTTTTGGAAGCTTATTTATTATTAATTTAATTTCTTGAATAGGGTTATTCAGATTATCTATTTCTCCTCATGTGAGTTTTGGCAGTTCTGCTGAAAGCTGGACATTTTGAACTGCATAATAAGAACTGAGGTAAATAGAGCTTTAGTGTGAGGGTATAGGTTAATCTGGCTAACATTAATAACTAAATATATGTATATATAAAATTGATAGTTGCAAAGTACAAACTTGAAGGACTATCTGTTATTAATAAAATTGAATTCAAATTCTTTAGCCGGGTAGTCAAAGGTCTCCACATTTTGGCTCCAACCTAACTTTTTAGTCTTCTTTTCAAACGACAATGATGCTATTACCTATTGAGCGCCTACTGCTTACAAATTTTTAATACAATAACACTGCAAATTATATGTAAATATTTTCATTTTACAGATGTGAACACTAGATACAGAAAAGTGAAATAACTTGCCATGGTCATAAAGATAACAAATGACTAGGCCAGGATTAGATCCCACTTCCCTCTGTACATCTCATGCCTTTTCTCATTAAACTTCAATGTTCATTCCCTTTATCAAGCCCTCCAGTTCAGCCCAGTCAAATCTGTCTATCCCTCATTCCCCAAACATGCTGATAGGTCTTGCTGTCCTAGTTGGAATGCCTGATTCGCCTGTATCAGCAATGGAATTGTCAACTAAAGTATTTTAAATAATAAGGGCATGGTTATTTCACATACCAGAAAATTTGGAGGTGAGCAGTCCCAGGACTAACGAAAGGTTCTGCAATGACACCAATGACCTAGACTTGTTCATCCTTGTAGTCTGCTATTTTCATTGTCTTGGCGATGTCTCTATACATAATGTTCACTAGCAAGCTGATTAAACTTTTAGAATCTTATCTTCCTAGGTCAGGAATCCAAGCAGAAAGAAAGCGAGTGGGACAAAAGGCAAGAAAATATTTCTCAGAATTTGAGTGGGCGAAACTAGACCCTG
The DNA here is from genome assembly GCF_902729225.1 of Pteropus medius. Classification (NCBI taxonomy): domain Eukaryota; kingdom Metazoa; phylum Chordata; class Mammalia; order Chiroptera; family Pteropodidae; genus Pteropus; species Pteropus medius. The sequence goes on along the minus strand of NW_024355205.1, from coordinate 1,427,045 downwards.
AAGTACCCCTAGATCCATTAATTACAAAGACAATAGGATTGTTATAGAGCATGATTTATTAGCCAGAAATGGACACATTGCCATCCAAACAAAATCAGGGATCTGGAAGTAATGAAGAAGGGGATAATGACTTTGGAGACCAACTTCAGGGTCTGCCAGTCATTCATTCTTTAATGTCTGGGTCAGACGCGGTTCCCTTCCTCAATGATCTCACCACACCATGTGGTACGGTTTTTCTTTCCACAGAACTCTCACAGGTCCTGTTTTTATATGTAATTAGCTTTGAACTGTTTATTGTCTTATATTATAAGTTATTTTAAGTGTTTTCAACACTGTTTTTTAAGAAAATATGTCTTACAAGTGTCATGTGAATAGAGGCTATGTCTTATGCATTGCTTTATCTTTCACACATCTAATATATGGTGGACACATTAAACATTTCCTTGAGGAACAGAGTGTGGTCTGATCAGCAAAATCATCTGATAGACTGCGTACTTACAGTTCTTTATCTCTTGGACATCTAGACTCCACATCTCCTCTCTTCTCACAAACATAAAAGAAGGATTTGAGAAAATAAGAGGTTTTGAAAATGATTAATATATAAAATGGTTTTTGTAATATGTGATATGCATAATGAGCAATGGATTTTGAAAATACAGTCATATTCTGAAATCAAGAGAAATCTCATTCATGAGCAAGGTAGTTTAAAAGACTGTGGCTTTGTAATATGACATCTTTCCCTGTATTGTCAAAAACTTTAAAAGAAAAGCATTTTCCATCCATCATTTTGATGGTGCTATTTGACACATCGAGATAATGATATCAGTTAAGAAAAAATATTGAGAATCCAACAGACTAAGTTGTTGGCTGAAAGGCTATATTTTGGGTATAAACATGCAACTGTGGCTTTTCAAAATTCCAAACATGCATTTAAAGAAGATAGGCTGAGAGAACAACAGGATTAGAAGCTATTTTACAGAATAGTCAGTGGGATGGAGGAGAACAGAGAAGGAAGACGGGGGCACAAGGTGGGGATGCTGTTAAGAGGCTCAGCCCACTCCTCGGATCTGAACAATCAGCTTGATGATCATTTCTTATAAGATCATCCAAGACAGTAACTAATTTTCACTTCCACAAAATAAGACACTGTACTGGGTAATTTAAACACATCATCCTTGTTTAATTCTTTTAGCAATCCAACAAAATAGGTATTATTATCCTAATTGTACCAAGGGAGAAATTGAAAGTACAATTGCCCAAAGCTACAAAGCAGTGACAGAACTGAGGTTTTTTCTCACAGCTGGCAGATTCTCAAACCTGAGGTTTTTTTTTTTTTTCCTACATTTCTCCTAGAACAGTGGTTGTCCACCATGGCTGCACATTGGAATCACCTGGAAGCTTTAAACACATTTACCACTCAAGCCGCATCCCAGATCAATTTAATGAGAATCTCTGGGATTGGGACCCAGGGAACCCACTATAGTCAAATTTGAGAATGAATATCTTTAAGATGCTGGCTTTTGCAAATGAGGTATAGAAATGTTAGAGTATATTAATTTTAAATTTATTAGCATAAATGTGGGGTGGTGAATTAATCTTGCCATTTGCTCAATTTGAGGCATTGGGAAGTCATAAATGAGAAAAAGAAATATCTCATCAATGGAAAAGTACAGAGAACAGCATAATGAGCCCTATGAACCCACCTCCCATCTATATCCAATCTCAAGCCAATTTAAAGTTGTGCTATATTAGTTTCAGTTTTTCTCAATAATTGAAATGACACATATGTGTAAGAAACCTCCTGTGTTCCTATCCCTATTATCTTCTCTCTCCAATTGAGTTTGTCATTTCTATGCATGCTTTCATACTCTTACTATGTATAGTCATGCGCTGAATAATTTATGACTTTTTAGTCAATGACACACCGTATATATGACGGAGATCACATAAGATTATAATGGAGCTGAAGAATTCCTATCGCCTGGTGGCATTGTAGCTGTAATGTCATAGCACAACACATTACTCATATGTTTGTGGTGATGCTGATGTACAGTGTTTATAAAGTCTACAATAGTATACAGTAATGTCCTCACCTTCACATTCCCCCATCACTCACTGACTCACCTAGAGCAACTTCCAGCTCTGCAAGCACCATTCATGGTAAGTGCCCTATATCGGTATACCATTTTTTATACCACATTTTTACTGTACCTTTTCTATGTTTAGGTACACAAATATTTACTGTTGTGTTACAGTTGCCTACAGTAATCAGTACAGTAACATGCTGCACAGGTTTGTAGCCTAGGAGCAATAGTCTATATCATACAGCCTAAGTGTGTAGCGCTATACTGTTGAGGTTTGTGTACGTGCACTCTATGACATTTGCAGAATGATGAAATTGCCTAACTACGCATTTCTCAGAACGTATCCCCATCATTAAGTGACACATGACTGTACTATATATGTATGTTTCTATAAAAGTGTACATGTTTTCAAACTTCGTGTAAATGGAACATATATCACACAACTTTTTGCAACTTGATTGTTTTTGTTGTTTTTTAATGTTATGTTTTTGAGATTTATCCATGTTGACACAAGTTGTTATTTCTAATCTATTCTGCTGGTGATGGATATTTGAATTGTTTCTAATTGTTTTCCATTAAAAACAAAGAATGTGTATGATTACATATTTCCTTGTGCAAATGTGCAGGAGTTCCTGTAGGAAATACAGTAAAAAGAAGAATGATTATTGGATTGAAAGGTATGCATGTCCTCAACTTCACTAGATTTGGCCAAATTGCTCTTTAATGTAGTTTTTTTAATGTCCTCGATAATACTAGGTATTATCAAACCTTAAATTTTTATCAAACTGATCAGTCTGAAATGCTTTAAATTGTTTTAATGTTCATTTCCCCAATCATTAAATGATTTCAGTAGTTTTTAATGTCTTTTCATATCTTTTGCCTATTTTTCTTTAGGCTTATTTGTCTTTTCTTTATTGATCTTTAAGATATTTTTATGTGTGTTCTATGCTAATCCTTTGTCAGTTATATACACTACAAGTATCTTTTCTAGTTTGTGGCTTATTTGTTTAATGTACGTGTTTATTAGTGAAAAGAAGATTTTAAACTGGATGCAGTCAAATACATTGATCTTTTCCTTTATGATTTAAAATTTTAAAAAACATAAAAGAAGTTCTTCCACACTCGAAGGTTCTAAAGATCTGTATCTTTTTCTAAAAGTTTTAAAATTTTCACATTTAGGTCTTTAATCACATGGAGTTTAATTTTGAATTTATTTCTGTATTAATTAAGAGGGTCTAGGTTAAGTTGAAGAAACAAACAACCCTAAACCTCCAAGGTTTAACCTCAAATTTATGTCTCGTTTATGTTGTTGTGCACTGTGGGTATGCAGGATCTCTGCTCATTACAGTTCCTGGGGTACCCAGGTCGATGGAGGCTTACCTAGACTGGGACATCCAAAGTCTCTATAGCAGGGAGGGAAATGTGGCAAGTCACACACTGGCTCTTAGGGCTATGCTTGGAGGTGACACATGTCTTTTGATCATATTTCAGTGACCAAGGCAAGTCATGTGACCATGTCTAATATCAGAAAGGACAGGGAAGTGCAGCCCCATCCTGGGCCCAGATGGAGGAAAGAACTGGAGTTATTTGGTGAATAAAAATAGTTTTTTTATTGGATTAATTCTTGCAACACCAGTTTTGGAAGAGTTCATGCTTTCCTGGTGGACTCCTAATATACCTCTGTTATATCAAGTTTTCACATTGTGTAGAGGTTGATGTGAACAAACTGATGCCATCTTTGTAAGCCTCCCGCTTTCTCTATTCTTGTCTTAACTTTAACCTAACTAGTTCTGGCTAGCATACACAAGCCTTGTAGTTAATGATTAGCTGTGTTCTGTAAGCCTGCACAATATAATTATAAATATTACTATTAGTAATGGCCAGAAAGACATAACAACCAAGATAAATATCTATCAAACTGGTGTTAATGTCAGTGCTAAGCAGTTATGCACCACGAGACCCCTAGGAGGTGAAGTTCCTGGCATGGATCACATGCTATGTTTCTTGTCTTGTCAATCATTAGTACTTTGGCCATACTATTAAACATTTGGTGTAATCACTGTCTAGTAGTAAAGAATAATCCAGGCAGACTGCCGGGTCATCTTATCTGCTCTGATCAATCTTCCCTGTAAGTAAATTACCCTACGATAAATGCTGTTACATTCAATGAACTTGCCTGCTTCATTTTTCAGTCTCAAGACAACTTTACAGTTTGGTGGTCACTGTACCTTCTTGACTCCACCTTTAGACACACATTGATGTGAGTTTGCTTCTGACTTTTTCTTGGGCATCATTGTTGTACTTGGTCAATTCTGCTATGATATTGCAATGCTGAATCACAATTGCTCTCCATAGTTATTAATCTGATATCTTGTAATGAAAGACCCCTAACCTTGGTTATCACCTTCAAAATCATCTCAGTCCCAATTCTTTGCTTTTCCTATGAATTTCTCAATTCAATTTGTCAAATTTTATGAAATCTCTCTTAGGATTTTGTCTAGTGTTCCATAGCAAGTAAATACTGGTTCCAGAATATGAATTTAGGTCTAATTCCCACATGAAAAAGAAATAGAAATGTCAGCCTGTGAACTGATGCCAGCAAGTGAAGACAGTAATTGTCTTGCTTTCTCCCCAAGCTTCATGGCTTTGGGTCTTATTTTCGTAGCTACTATAGCTCCTGTCATGGGGCTTGCCGGAAGTAGACACTATTCAGTGAACATTTGTTAAATTCAACTGAATGTGAATGTTAAGTTGTGAATGAAATAAGAAGTCTAGGTGCATCCAGTAGAAAGAAGCTTAATAGTCCTGAAGGGTGAAAATACAGAATCTGTTTTCTGCAATGAGATGGCTTGATCTCATCACTGGAAATTAGCGAGATGGGCCTCCAGCTACTGAATAGGGACAGAATTTCTCATTAACACCAAGAGCCAGGCATTCTGGAAATGAAAGCTGTTTGCCACAACTTCCTAAAGCCTCGATCTCTGACCATGAGTCATTTAGCCCCCAGGCACCTCCTTGAAGCTAGTTCATAAGAATAAATTAGCTCAATCGCTCTAATTATTTCTCCCTGAGCAAATGGTCAGTGTTCACACAACAAATGGTTACTGAATAAGACTGAAGGGGAGATGGCAACAATCTAGCTCTCAATCAGTTCTGAAATGTGACTGGTTGGAAAAAAGAATGCAGTGGAACATATCAAAGAAGGTGTTTCTTCACATCCCCTTGACTGCTCCTGATGAGATTTTCCCATTACCAGTATTACTCTATGACTCACAGCTCTGTTTCCTTCTCTGCCCTTTTGTAGCAAGAAAGGAAGATGCTGTGCTTGGCTCATGAATTGTGCTTCTTATGACTAAGTCGGCCAGTCTGTTAGCATTGATTTGTTTTTGGTGGGCACTGTGTTGGGCAGAAGGCTCTGTAAGCCACAGAGGAGAGTGTGAAGTGTACTCTTGCTTTTTAGTTGACGTCAACAAGATCGAACTCAGAGGCTGGTTATTTCCAGCCAAGTACCTAGTACTTTTGCTGCCTCTGAGTGAATCATAGTGCCTTGGTAATGGGCTAAGCTGTAGATGCAAACATACTTTTCTACGCAGCATACTGTTACTGAATGTGAAATAGAACATTATATTAAAAAATAGCAAAGCTTAATGCTTGCTCATATTGCTAATAATTATATTACAAAAGCATGATAGCTCACACAATGAAATAATTGGAGTTATTAAATCATTGAATGCTTTGCCCCAAGAACAATGACCATATCCCTGGAAGTTTCCTCCAGAAGCTGGCTGAAGTAAACATCTATCTATACTGGCAGGGTTCCCTAACCTTGGGCTGAGGACCAGTACCGGTCTGTGGCCTGTTAGAGACCGAACCACACAGCAGGAGGTGAGCAGTGGGCAAGCAAGCAAAGCCTTGTCTGTATTTGCAGCCGCTCCCCAGAGCTAGCTAGCATCACGCCTCAGCTCCACCTCAGATCATCAGGCATTAGATTATCAAAGGAACACCGGTCTCTGGTGCCAAAAAGGTTGGGGACTGCTGCATACTGGGAAGGAGATCTTCATTAAATAGGAAGTTAGATGAAATAGCTTCCAAGATTTCTTCTGTATTAGTACCACAAACCGAATGGCTTAAAAAACAGAAAATTATTGTCTTCTAGTTCTGGAAGCTGGAAATCTAAGATCAAGGAGTCAGGAGGTCCACATTCCCTCTCCAGGCCTCTCTTCAAGTTTCTAGCAGTTCCCTGACTTGTGGCAACATAATTCCAATCTTCACCTGTTGTTCCCTTGTGTCTTTGGGTCCACATTTTCTCTTTTCATAAGGACACCAGTCCTATTTGATTCGGGCTCACCTTACTCCAGTATAATCTCATCTTAACTGTTGAGTTAAGATGCAATAACGCAATTTCCAAATAAAATTACATTCTTAGGTACTAGGGGCCAGCATATCAACATATGAATTTTGGGATGACACACACTTTCCAACTCTGCAATTTGATTAGACTCAAGTAATATAAAAGTTTAATGAAAATGAATAGTCATTTACACAATTTCTTAACCCTCTTTTGATGTTGCTCACCTAACTCTGGTATGCCTGATGCCTAGACTTAAAGAGAATACATCTTTTTTCTCGCCCTGAGTTCCTTTCAGAAGTCCATTAGATTTCTTGTGTTTCTTTACCTCCACTGGACTAACTGCCAACGACCTTTGCTTACCTCTAACAAGAGATTCTTGGACCTGATTATACTTAATGGAAGTATAATCTGGGCTTTAGATCAGCAGTCGATTTGACTTTCTCAATAATCCCTCTGCTCTCTCTTTGTATCTGCATTTGCCAGCCTGACATTCTGGCACTGTCTTTTTCCAATCTGAGGAAAGATCTTTTCCATCAACATTAGCAGTTTGCCCTTTGAACCCTGAGTATATGTGTAGAGGTCCCCTAGCACCCAGATCATACTCAAAATTTAAAACAAATTCACACAAAACTCAGCAACACCAGCTCACCACATTACAATTTATACTTAATCAGAACCTAATGAAATTTTGAAATAAAAGTGTTTAAAATGTGAATGATTCTGTCACAGAAGGGCAAAGGCAAAACAACTAATTAGGAAAAAATCTTGTCTACTGGGCTTCTCTGGTAATAGTGGGAGTATTTTTCTTATATGTTTAAAGAAAAATAATCAGGAAATAAATTTATCTATTTAGTACAATTTCAACTGTGAGTGGGGGAGAAGCAGAAACAGAGCTACAGTGACTTAAAGCAACATGTAAACAATAGTATCAATAGATCTTAAAATGCTGGCAATTTAATTTTTTTCTTTACAATTTTTTTCTTTACAAATTCTAAGTATTTTTCAAACAACTTGTGTTTCTTATATCCTTTATGTTTCTTTTATTGAATAAGGCACAAGGATATAAGTTCCTGCTCCTCAAAGGCTGTTCTGTGTGTCATATGACCTACTTAGTTCTCTGCCAGTTGAAGATGTTCACTCAGTATTGATTGAATAATTACAGAAGAAAGATGGTTTGGGCTCTGGAATTTTATATAGTGCAGAGTGGCCATTTTTCTCATTTTCTTATCCCATTATACTTCCGATGCATATCATATTCTGTAGTCATGCTGAAGTTATGCTCAGGAGCCCAAGTTTAGATGAAAATAGGAACTTAGGTTGAAGGCCAGAAATGATCCCATAAGCTGCGTGTGGTAGAGGCCAATTCTGCAGGCTGGGGGAACATGGATGGAGAGAGATTTGGGGAGTAAGCCTAGATGTTTGATTCACTAGCTCTCTTACTTATATGTAGAGGTGTGTGATAACTGAGGCCTAGATCAGAAAATATATACTTATTTCCAATTTCAGGGTGAAAGCAAAAGTCAATGCACTTCCCCAACCCATGCAAATTTCTATAGCAACAGAAATCGATGGGCCTCCCAGGTGTTAATGATGAGGAGCTGTTGACAGCTGTAAGAAAGATACTATCCAGCTGCCATGACTTTTGCCAGCAACACTTGCTGTTCTTTCCCCAATGACTGACTCTGTGGTAAACTTCTCTGAACATGAGTAAAATGGAAAACCTTCTTATTTAAAAAAATTTTTTTTCAAATAATTACTGTTTTATATTGGGACAGTACATTTTATATTTCAACCAAAAGACAAAAATGCAGTTTAACTCAAAGACACAACAGTTAAAACACAGAAAATGGCATCTTTGAGATGCATTATTCTAAATTAAACAAATACACACATTTTGTGCCCTTCCTTCCTCCAATGCAAGACCACAAGCTTTTCTCAAAGTCTTGCATTTTTGATGCCATTCAACATTGTGGACCTGTGAGGTGCTTGAACATAGCAATTAAACAAAATGCTTGAGAGGTCTGGCAAATGGCAGTCAAAAGGGACCTCAAAGTGCAGACATATCTTTTTCAAACATGTTACAGGCTGAGCTGGCCCTTTGAACACTACCACTCTGCTTAAATTCAGGAAGCAGGTTTTAAAAATGCAAAAGGCATACAGGTTGTATTTCAGGGCAAATCTTCAGCTAGTAATTGGAAAAGATTCTAACAAGAAAAAAATTATTTATGTCATTCCCCCCACCACCAAAGCTGAAATGAAGGAAGAACCAGAACAAAACAAAACAGAAGAGGTACTCATGACTTTGGGATCATTTAGCAATCCACTACTTCCAATTAAAGATTTTTTAATACATTAAAGAATCATTCGAAAAAGAAAAACACAAAAGTAATCTTGCTTTGTTTAATCTGTTCTTCACATCTAGAATGGGCTTCCCTGTAGTGGGCGTTTGATCGTGTAGTCATGTGGAAGGCGGAGGTGCTGGAGGAGTTGGTGGGAGGCTGTGGTGTGCCAAGAGACCTCAGGCCAGCAGGCAGCATAGGGTGGCTGCCTGCTACTGGTTCAGCCATTGAGCCCTTACGTTGCAGTGTGTCTGTGGATTTTAGGAATGTTTTTATCGCTTTGTGACATACACGCTGTTTCAGGGTCACAGATTTTACAAATGGTTCAGATTCAATAAAAAAGATTCTCCAGAGGATGAAAATACAAAGTCCTAAAAAATATGAATGCAAAAATATTAAAGGGAATGAACCAATTTGATAGATACCTACACGCAAATTTCTAACACATCTGTAAAAGCACAAAGTCATAAGAATTTATTTTCCATTAGTTTACATAAAATGAATAAATAGTATTTATAGATTTAATGTGTTTTATGTACATATACATTTGCTCTGTTTTAGGTTAAATAAAAATGCTAAAAGGTGGGAGACCAGTTAAGGGAGAAATCATAACCAAAAAAGAAAAAAAAAAATCAGCCTTTTAAACTATCAACTCAAAATCCTCCATAAAGAAGTTTCTGAGTGTGTCCAAAAATAATGAGAGGAATTCTAGTAACGCTGTACAATCCTCTCCTGTTCACCTACAGCACAGAGTGGAAATGGGGACTTTTCCTTTCACTGATGATGGACACTAGCTTAACTAGTGCCAAAACTCGGTTATTGCTGAAAGTTAAGTAGGAAAATAGGTTAGAATGGGACCAAATGTTATTTACCTTGGGGAAAAAAGAGGTATAATCACTTTGTGTTAAGTGGGAAATGGAGAGTTCATTTACCTCTGAGATAGGGGAAAAAAATGGTCCAGAGACAAGTAGCATAACAAACTGAGGGGAAATGCGCCTTAGGGACAGCAGGACACAGACGGTCCCAAGATCAGCACACGAAAATAGATTGTACTGTTTTGTTTGTGAGAACAAACAACGTTGGAACTTTTATAAGCTGTGCAACCCCAAAGACATGCTCTCCAGGTGTCTGTTTTAGGGTGAGAAATAACTGCTCTCATCTACACGTGGGTCAGGGAATGAGCACGGGGTGTGTGCGAGGGTGCTTTCTGGAAGTGTTCCTGGCTCCTCACTGAGTTGAGGTCCATGGTTAAATGCTCTTAAATGCTGCTTTCGAAGCTTAATTTGGAGTTCTGAGATCAGGACCTCAACTTTAGAAGTTTGTTTCCTTCAGTTTCCTAAGCACAAGACACATTTGTACATTTCTGCTAGGCAAGTGTCAGTGTGGAGCTGATCAAGAAGGGAAGGTTTCGGTGGTGAGACACCAAGTTGGAAGAATGCACAAGGGGCTGACATGAGAATGAAAGGGCAGACACCAGCTTTATTGCGGGGTGCAGGGAGTGCGCTTCTGCTTCTGCCCTTCTTCTGCTCCCTATGGGACTGCATGGGCTCCACATATATGAGAGTACAATAATGGCATTCAGCCACACATGTGTGATACAATAAGCTGAATTAAATTTACATATTTTAGGCGCAGGTGCCCTACTACACTAATGTAACATTCTAAATCCGGGGTCTTATTCCTAGCCGCGGGCCTGGATCAGACCTGGGACCAGCCAGGCCTGGGACCCACAGCAAGTAACACAGTAAGCTAGAAAACTTAAGAAATGTTTGGTAGGCTACACAAAGACAGTAAATACAGGAGAAAATTGCTGAGATTTAAAAATTGCTTATTTGGTCTATGAATTCTTGGGTGCTTCAAATTGATTGAAATGTACAGACTTTCAGAAACAAATTTTTATGGAGAGAAAGAGAAGCTAGTGGATTTGGTCTGAAACCTACAATCCTAAGCAGTTTACAGAACTGATTTTGGTAAAGGTGGTACGCTGAAGTTTACGTGCAAGGGAATTGTGGGCAGGTCCAATACGCTACCTAATCAGATCCGGTAAGGGTAACCATTGGGAGGCAGCCGAAGCGACCACTGTCTCTTACAGACCTACACAGTCTTGTGATTGCCCTGGAGCTTTATTCTCTTGATGCTGGAGCTGGAATAGTCATGGTCGCTGCTGAGGCTCTGTATGCTTTCCTGCTGGTTGGAATCACTCAGGCCGCCGTTCTCCAGTTCAACTCACCTGTGAGATAATCTATGCTTTCAACGTCCACGTGGATTCCTTCCCTGTCGGAGTCTGAGCACTCCAAGGAGCCCGTGGAGCCGACGCTGTCTCTCCATATCCTCTCAATGCCCAGTTTCTCCAGCTGCCTCTTCAGATGTCGCTGCTCTCAGTGAAGCTGGTCTATTCAGACAGTGGCTTTTCTGTCACAATCACCTAGTTTTTTTATGTGCAATTTGGCTTTTGTTAATAAACTCAATGCGGTGTGTTGGTTTCATCTGGGCCCAAGCTGTACTAGCCCCTTTGACTTCTCCAGGCACAAGTGAAGATGGGACCGACTATTCTCCATTTCATTGTGAGTCGATCTGCTACTGCTGTTATTCTTCTTGGATTTGTTCCTTTGTTTTAAGGCATCTCTGTCTTTGTTACTGTAGGGTAAGATGGAGGCGTGACCATGTTTAGCTTCTCTCTCCTGCCGCTCCAGACAGCCGGCCGCCTCCAGCAGCATCTGGATGTTTATCTAAACCGCCGACACCATTTTGCACCGCAGGCTGGAGCCACGGGACCAACCTCCAATGCCCATGGGCTTGCCACCGCCGCCGGACACCCAAGCCCTGCTGTGGACTGGTAGAGCAGGCTTGAGAGAGCCTCTCTGGTGACCATACTCGCCGAAGGAAGGAGGAAGCCGGTGAGCTGGGCACCGCCAACACCATGACAGAACCTGGAGAAGGGCAGCAGCCAGCGGCCACCGCTTGCTAGTGTTTATCCCCAAATATCTTCTCATTAAGATTCTTGTTTTATGACCCAAACAAAGGACTTCAGTCTATTTCCAAAAAGAGTGTATTGTGCTGAGAGCTCTCTAGTGATAAATTCTTAGAGCAACGCTAAGTACTGAGGTTTTCCCATTCAAAGTCATGGGTACATGGCCACACTCCCTATTCTACCTGGTGCTTCCTTTTATGCAGCATAAAAATAAGGAACACAAACATCGACTTCCCTAAATTTGAGGGGAGCATTTCCAGTAGAAAGTTGGGTTCTTCTTTTGCATTGCTCCAATGCGGACTCATCTGTGGATTTCAAGAATCCTTTAACAAAAGGACACAGGAATTGTTCTTTGTCTCAAATAAGTGGCCTATGCCACTGAGACTCCACAGGAGACTAATGAAAGCCCAGAGCGAAGAAAGAAATTTGCACTTTAGCGTTGAGACTCTTTATACCTGTTGAAGTTCTGCACTTCATTGAGATTTTACTCTAACAATATCATTTTCTTTTCCAGACAGGAAAATATCCCTTTTTATCTTTAAACTGACATAAAAATTTGCAAATCGATTTAGAAGAGACACATTCTGCGCCTGTTCTCCCTTTGGTAATACACACCCATTTGTCATCCTATTGGATTCGTCCTGCTGTCAGCTTGACATCAGCAGTTTGACACTCAAATCTGCCTTTTGTGCTCTTTTGGATGTGAGCATGTTGCGTTCCTTATAGAAACAAAGCTTAAGACTCACACCCTGGTAACAGTTTGTCAAAATTCATTTTGCTGGTCTATTGTTTTTCTTACAATACCACAAGAATTACTGATTTGTTCTTTGGGATTCTCGTACCACATTTTCTCTGTGCTTAAGCCATGCCTGGCAGGCAAAACAGGTGAAGCAGATACTTTGGGAAGGTGTTTCCAGCACAGTGTTGAGCGTACGTCTTTATGGTTTAGGGCCCCCTCCCTCCTCTTTCGTCTCCTCCCTCTTCTCCCCTCCTCTTCCCTCCTTTTCCATTTCTCTCTTCCCAGATATGAATGATGAGGATTCATATAACTATCTCCCTGCCTCCCTCCCTCCCTCCTTCCTTCTTTCTTCCTTTCTTCCAAGGAATAAATGCTTCTCAGAATTCATGACTCCCTTAGGGTGCAAGAAATGAGATTCTATAAGTAGAGTTATTCTTATCTTGTCCTACATCCTCATTCAAATTTTCCCAATATACAAATTTTATTTCTCTTTCCACATCCTTTATATACATTTTCCAGAGCCTGTTGCTGCTAACTTTCTTTACTGAATGCTTTCATGATGTCCAGAAAGCCAGCAGAGACCTCTTTAGGATGGCTGCCTTGATCTTGCCGTTGAAAACAGTACACTGTTGACTGTGATTCCTGCTATTATATGAGAGAGAGACACCAAGTGTTTTTTTCTTTCATTTATTTTATTCTGTCTTTTTTTAAACCTGACAATTTTCTCCAACTCACCTGAGATTTAATTTTAACTTCATGATCCTTTACATGTTTTGACATTTTAGAAATCAAAATGTCAGTGAGATTATCTCCTAGCAGAGTTTGATCAGATATTACAGAGACTTTACTAAAACTGATTATTTTACCTGTCTGTTTTCTATTGAAAGGGTACTTAAAAGATAAGTTCAGCTTTGACACTATCAACCTGGGAACAGGATGGGGGAGGAATCAGAAGGTCTGCATTTTCATTCAGCTCTGCCACTTACTACTGCTGTGTTCAGAGGGAACCATATGCCATCTCTGTCTCAGTCTTCCTGTCTGTAAAAAAATCATAAATGTTCCTTTCTAAGTGGATGTTTGTTCTGTACCCATTTTTTACTTACTAGCAAGTTCTTTTTTGAACTTTCGAACATCTCTCTGACATAAAGTCAAGTAAAGTCTAGAGAGCCAGTAAAAACTAGGGGCATCAATGAGTTTCCCAGACTTGAGTCAGAGATCTGAATTTCCAGTCATTAGCAGAAAACGTTTGTTAGGTGCTCATCTGTAAAGGCCCTGGCTGACCTGCCACCCCATTTCTCTGCACAGTATGTCTTTGAGAAAGCCTTTTCTGGGTTTCTTTCTCTCCATCTGTGAAATGGACATGTTGATTTCTATATCCCCTATCTCAGAAAGCTGTTATTAGGTTACCTGGAATGCCCTGAAATACTCTGATCTCATTAGAAAAAAAAAGAATTTTTTTCTGTTTACCCATTGTACAAGTTCTTTGGGGTGGGATAAAAATAAAATGTATCCCCTTAGACATTTGTACATAGTACAGGCATACTTTGGAGATATTGTGGGTTTGGTTCCAAACCACCACAATAAAGTGAATATTGCAAGAAAGGGAGTCATAATATTTTTGCTGGTGAAGGGTCTTGCCTTTGATTTGTAAAAAAACACCATATCTGTGAAGTGTAATAAAGTGAATTGCCATAAAATTAGGTACACATGTATTAATCATATAAATGCTGGCATTATCAAGATCTTCGAAGTAGCCATCAGCCTCAAATAGCATGCTAAAGATACTTCTGGTTGCATCTAATAGATCACATTGCAAGCTAGAGAAATAAATGCTGGAATCAAGTTTGTTGTTATTTTTTTAAGGAGAGAATAATCTATCACTGTGTGCTGGAAATGGACATGTCAATATTACTAAAGGTAAGTTACTTCAATAAAACTACTATTAAGACCATTACCTTTCTATAATACGGCCCCTGAATTAAAGTAATATAGGAGATAACGTAGGCTAATTTTGAGTATAACAGCCTCAGATATTTTTCTGCATCTGCTATCAGAGCTATCTTCATTCCTACTGGCTGCTTCTGGGAGACACAGCCCCATTTCAGCAGCATGCCCAGTCCCTCCTGCCACACAGGCCCCAGCCCCCAGATGGCTCCCACTACTGCTACCCTTTCTCTAATCCATTCCCCGCCACCCCAGTACTCATGTGGGTTTGCTGCCTCCACTGCACAGATGTCATCAGCTGTATTTCTAAAGCCCTCATTATCCCTGTCTTGTTAAGCTCGTGCACACATTTGCAACATGCAGGGAATTCAGAGACACGGGTCTGCTTAAATACAAGCATTGCTATTGACCTTTGACTCATGAAAGCTGTCTATATATGTCCTCTAGAAAATGGAGCTCACCAGGGTGAGGTTTAGAGGCTTCCCCAAATTTAGGATAGAAAAGACATCATACAAGAGTGGGTCTCACCCAGTACGCTCTTCTCTCTTTACTCTGGAGCCCTTTACTCCATGTTTACTTCCTGCTACTCACCATCAATTTTCAATAGTTAAAATCTCTCTACATGCTCTTACACAGTATTTTGCTGTTTGCGGTTTCCAACAACTACAGTTGTTGTCAGAAATTAGCACATCCTGTACTACAGATCAATCTGACTCTCACCAAAGTGACAGGTGTCACGATACTCACATTGAACTATAGTAACTTGCATGAAAAATCAGGATTGCACGCATAGGATGATGCATAGCAAAGTAGCACAAGAAATGTCTGCAGAGGTGGAAATAGACAGGACATGCTAGGAGTGTGTGTGTGTGTGTGTGTGTGTGTGTGTGTGTGCATTTTTTTCAGTCTGTCCCAAGGAATAGTGAATTCACTAATAAACCTATTGTGCAAACAATTTGAATTAATACATACATGTTTATGCAAATTAACAATGACAATTTTTTACCTGTGTCTAAAGTTTTACAGATTACAAAACATCCCAAATAAGTAGACAAGAATTAATTGGGCAATGATTTTTAACAGTGACCAGCTGTTATTCACTTAGATACTCAAAAAACGCTCTAGGCTTTTATCTTGGTTGACTTTCTTGCTCTAATCCTTTCAGAAGCAAATTGGACTGGCTTTCCAAGTTTCTAGTTGTCTTATGAGTTGTAGAGCCTGCATTCTTAACCATAGGGGGTCAGTTAAGAATTAAACTCCTCTTGATATGTTTCTCTTCTGATACAGGATGTGGAAAGCCATCTAGCCACAACTCTCAGATTTTCCACTTGCTCATTTGATCGGGCCCTGAATATGCTACATGATTTCCAGCTGGGAATGAGTTGTTCAAAGACAAATGTGCCATACTCAGAGAGAGAAAGGAGAGGTATGAAAAATTGTCTAAGTGAACTATGACAGAGCTTGGCTGGTTGATTACCAACCTGTTTTCTCTTCTTTCTGGACATTGACTAAACTATCCTTCCCAATTGCCCTTGGACTTTTAAACTTTTATTTTGTTAAGTCACTGAGATTTCTGTGTTTATTTGTTTTAGCAGTTAGCAGTACCATCCAATCCTGAGATTCTAGGATTCTAAATCTTGAGAGACAAGATTCAGTTGTGAATACTCATGACTTTCTCACTCATAGTTGACTCTTCTTACGTTTTTCTCTCCTTCTGGTTTTCCACAGGATTTCTATTAGTCCTTTTTATTCTCATAGGGCTTTCAATTCACCCATGGACAAAGAAATGGCTAGTGTGGGTTTAGATTGTCCAGCTACCCAGCTCAAAAGCAAGCATACTTTCTGGACATGCGTTTAGCTTGCTGAGGATGCCACACGGGTCAAAAGGATAGGATGAGTACATGGAGCAAAGCCTGACATGGAAACAACAATAATACAGCCCCAGGATGTGGTGATAACAGATGGCATTTGACAGAGCAGAATACAGGGCCCAAAATGAGGATGGGGCAGGATGGTAGAATAAATAAGATCCTGGTCCTTGCTAAGAGAGCTACCTTCAAGAGATGGCCAGGCTTTAATTTCCCCAGTACCACTAAACAGCAAATTCTATTTCTATTCACTACATATCTATTCACTACAGAAGCCAAAGATGCAAGTGCTAAATGATCCTAACATTCCCTCTGGTGTTTCCAGGTGGGTCTCTAATACACTGTGCAATCGTTAAGTAATTAATAGAAGAAGAAGGTTTAGAATTTTGGAGAAAGACTTAATGAAAGTTGTTTTGAATGGTAACTAATTATTGATAAACCAAGGGAATCAGCTCTAATTAGCATAAATCTCTTCCTGATAAATTGGCTGTTAGTTTTAGACTAAGTTTGAATAGAGCTATCTTTCAAAGGGAAAATTATTTTAAAGTATATCTTTCTGAAAATTTGTTTTTGTTTTGAAATCTTTTAAAAATTGTCATCATCATCTTTAGAATCTGAATAAAGGTTAGAATTCTGGTTTGAAAGATTGAAACTGTTGACCAATACTCTGATTCTTCTTTTTAATGTGTATAATAGATTGTGATGAATGAGTCTGCAAGGTGGTGTTGGGGTGTGTGTGTGTGTGTGTGTGTGAGAGAGAAAGAGAGAGAGAGAGAGAGAGAGAGAGAGAGAGAGAGAAGAGGTTTCATCAAAGACTTTCAGATATAATAATTTTTACCACATAATATTTGTCAGTTACTTTTGACCCCGATCAATGTGCGATCATATTCCAATATACAAATGTGAATACTGGAGTGCTTTATTTAATTTAAAATTTTGCATTATTTAAATATATTTATTTACCTGAAGACTTTTTAGTAAAGCGTTTCTTATGTAGAACTAGATTATTTTAATAAGCACCAAAGATGAGAAAATTATTTAGCTCTGGCATATAGTACCTGAGGGTTTTTTTTTTTTCTCCTCTTTTACTCAACTCTTTGATGTTGCATAAGCTATTCACAAATATCAGTTGCTGTTGACATCCAAACCAACAAATATATTTAGTACAATACACCAGAGGCTGAAAAGTAAAGCTTTTAATTAACCTTTAGGGAATTTGCTAAGATCATAGGTTTAAGAAAAAAAAATAGACACAGGAAGTTACCTGACACAGGTAACACTTGCATTTTCTTCTGGCTTTTGGATGTGACCACAGAGCAGAAATGACCTCTGAGGCACCAATGTAAGGCAGTAGATTACCATGAAAAAAAAAAAGCTATTCACATACTTTGAATGACCCAATACAATGACCCTGCCCTGCTGAAAAGTTCACTAACATTCAATAAATGTGTGATTATGATTAGTTTGAAATTTCAAAAGCCCACCAGGTCTAGGCAACATTGTGAGAAGGTGTGCTCTGCTCCTTTCTTCTTGGCATCTTCTCTTCACTCAGAGAACCCTCCTCCCTGCCCCAGGACCTGGTGCCCTCCTGCTGCTTCCTCTTTTTCCAGGATTCCAAGAGCCCTGTCCTTGCAGGAAGACCCTTCCACCTCCCTCTCTGACCTGGATCCAAGCTTACCAATGACGAGCCCATCCCTTGCTCTCTACTTTCCAACATAATGAGAATTTTTATGTTCCAGACTTGGCGCTTCGTGTGTTGCATTTAATCCCAAGGCCATACTCCACAGTATAGTAGGCATTACTCTTCCTCCTGTTTACACAAGAAAGCTGAGGTAAGAGAGGCCAATGACTTTCCCAAGCATTACACACACCAAAGAGGCCAATTGTTTCCTTTCTCATGTCTTTTTTCTTGTTGGACGTTTCCTAGAAATAACTACTGCTTCCTTCCCCGACTTCTCCCCCTGAATCTTTCATCTCTTATACTTAGCCACCACTCAGTTGGCTGTGCATTCTTCCTTTGAACTACCCAACCTCACAGCCAGTCAACTCGGGTTCTGCATTTTCTCCTTTCACTCCAATCCATTCTCCAATACTTCTAAGACTCATGGATCTTAAACACATAACTGTGTGACTCTCAGGCTAGATCGGCAGAGCCAGGCCACTCACTTGGAGGTGGTGGTGCATGGATGGGCAACTGGACAGCCTGACAGAGCAAGTCTCCAAGACCATGCTTTTTGTGCTCTGCCCCAATCCTCTACTCTCTCTTCTCTGCTTCTCCTCTCCTCTTCACTTTCTAAGATTATCAGTTAGAACAGGAATGAAGCAGCAGTAGTACCTGTCACTCTCTCGGTCTAGCTCCCCCACTCCGGCTTTTAGCACACACCCTCACCACCCCAGCTGTCTGGACCCCAACCACAACATCTAGACTCTTCTGCTTGCCTGTGTCAGTTGGGCCCCAACCAGGAAACAGAAACCACACAATAAGTTGAACATGGGAAGTTTATATAAAGATTTGTTAACTGTAACAGGGGAGTAACTATAAAGATGAAATGAAAACCCTAAAGAATTTCCTAAGGCTGATGGACAGCACCCATGGAAGGACACAGTTGGAGGGTGGGTCCCTCTTCTAGGCTGAGGTTTAGACAGCATTGGAGAGGTATGATCACAGCCTACTGGGTAGTGGAAAGTTCTCTGTGTTGTCCAAGGATGCTGGGCAAGGCGGGGACAGCCTTCTGGACTGGACACAGGCTGAGGTTGGCCAGAGAGTGCACAGAGGGCAGTGGGTGTCCAGGGCCTGCTCTCTAGCAGGGCAGTACGAAGATTACATCAGGAACATCATAGCCAGGTGGTCACCATCGGTGATGAGCTGGAGGAGTGCGTGCTCTGGGTAGGAGGCTGGGGACAGCCACTGGGAGTCATGCAGAATGAGTCAGAGAGAAGATAGCAGCACACTAGAACCAGAAAGAGAAACTCCTTCCTCCTGCACGTACCCACAGCTCTTCACTGACAAACCTTAATATTGTGTTTCCTGCAAAGAAGAAATGCTTAAAGCTTGCCTATCACAGAGCAGGTGAAGAATTATGGATTTGAAGCTGAGAAGCAATAGATTGATAGCTGGACCCTGACCTTCGACTGCTCCCTCAGTCTGGCTTATGCCGCTTCTCTGATTCTCTGTCCCAGCACATACCCTCTGGCCTATCAGTTCAGCTGCCTCATTGTCTCCATCGAGGTTCTGCTCTGTGCTGAGAGAGCATTCTTCCTTCTCTCTTCTTGATCAAATTGAACTCATTCTATAGGTCTGGCTCAAGGCCCAGGCAGGCTTCCATCAACTGCCTCCTAACTATTCTCTTGTTGTAGTTCAGCCAGCATTGTCACATCTAATTCTTGTCACTTCATGATTGTCTCTCTAATGAGACTGTAAGTTTTTTGAGAGCAAAGTGAGCATCTCTTTCCCCATGTTGTCCTTGCCCTCATTAACCTCCCAATACATATTAAGATATAGTTGATTGATGGTCTGGAAATTTCATGGTTGGGGAACTAGTTAGAAGTCTCTGGGAAAGAAACTGAGTGGAAAAAAAAATTCTCACTTATACCCAAGATCAGTCTGAGTGCTCACAAGAGATTGAAAGCCTTCTTAACAGGCAGCACTACTTATTTCTCTTTTGGTATTAGAAAATAGACTTATTGCAGTGGCATCAATTAATAGCATAATTCTGTGTGCTGGGTGAAGGAGATGTAAAAGTGTCAGAAATAATGAAAATGATTTTGCCTACTCTGACCTGAGTCTGATTGGGAAAGGATACCTTCCTCTCTGTCACTTTTAAAAACAGAATTGCTTTCATAATAGAGACTTATTTATTGAGATGAAATACTAGAGATCATAAAGAAGTAGAGAAAGAGAATGACCTGAGTACTTTATAAGGGACAGTTTATTAGATCAATGCTTATTACTCCGAGTTTTCCCAAATAGCCTGTAAGTGATTCTTGAATCACTGTGATCTCAGCCTCAATAGCCAAGAGTAGGATGTGTTAAAAGCTTTGGCCTGTGCAATGAATCACTTGCCGTTTATCAAGCAAGGCTCCTCTACCTGCTCTGCTGGCATTTCTAGACAGTCTTTTATCAGTTATCAATTTTCTTTTTTTATCTGAGTGAGATCTTCTCTGACCACTTCCTCCTTCGTTAGACTGAGCTGATCTTCCTCTGGCATATTTTCTTAGCATTGAGAAAAAATGTGTGTGTGTGTGCCTGTATGTGTGTGTGTGTGTGTGTGTGTGTGTGTGTATAAATATATCACTCTGTGTTGCGATTGTAATTTAAATCCTTGTCATTCTGAAATGTGCCATCTTTAACTATGTAGCCCCAGGATCTGAACCAGTAACTTACACATAGTAAAAGCTCAATAAATATTATTTGACTGAGTAGATGGTTGAATGATAAAGCAGTCATAGTTCTTTTAGTGGAAAAGATCAATAAACCAATTTAATTTCTTTTAGGTATAAAAGAAAATTTATCGGCTCAGGTAGTTGAGAAGATAAGAGGATACTGCTTCTAGCTTCAGGCAGAACTGAATTCAGGAATTCAAATTCTATAATCAAGACAGTACCTTTCTTTCAATTCATCTCGGTTTGTCTATCATCTATATTTGCTCTATTCTCATAAAAGATCTCTCTCCATATGGCATAGATAGATAGATAGATAGATAGATAGATAGATAGATAGATAGATAAATAGATAGACAGACAAACAGATGAATGGACAGACAGACAGACAAAGCCAGTGAAGGTTCTAGCCCAGGGTTTCTCAATGTGGATTCTATCGACAATTTGGAATGAATAATTCTTTGTTTTGTGGGACTATCCCATATATTATAGGATAGTTAGCACCCCTGGCGTCTAGGCATCAAATGTCAATAGGATTTCCATATATTGTGATTACTATACATGTCCTCTATACTTGCAAATGCCCCTTATGGAGGCAGTAGAGCTTGTAGTTGAGAGCCCCAGCTCTAGGCTTACTTTGATCACAGAGAAAATGGCCAGATTCTCTGTCATCTATTCTCCATATTAGGTCTTCATAGGATTCTGATCGACTGTGCTTGAATTGTGTTTCTACCCCTGGACAAATCATGGGGTTCCATGTGTTAAGGAGTTTAGCATAGTCTGATTGGCCAATGTATTAGTTATCTATATTTGCATAGCAAATCACTCTAAAACTTAGCAGCTTAAAACATTTATTATCTCAAGTAATTTCCATGGGACAGGTATCTAAGAGCAGTTAAGTCAGGTGGTTTCGGCTCAGGGTATCTCACAAGGTTGCAGTCAAGCTTTGGCCGGGGTGGCCATCATCTCATCTGAGGCTAGAGGATCCTCTTCAAAGCTCATGCACGTGGTTGCTTGCAAGCCTCAGTTTCTCTCTGGTTATTGAGTACTTCACCATACAATCCCTCCGTAGGCTTGCCTGAGCACCCGTCTACATGGAAGCTAGCTTCTCCCAGTGTGACTGATCTAAGAGAGAAAGAGGAGGGGAGAGAAGAAGAGAAGAGAAGAGAAGAGAAGAGAAGAGAAGAGAAGAGAAGAGAAGAGAAGAGAGAAGAGGAGAACCCATTACAGAAGCCACCTACTTTTATAACCTAATATTGGAAATGTCATATCATCAATTCTCTTGTATTCTACCAATCACAAAGACTGACCCTAGTACACTGTGGGCCGATGCTACACAGAGTGTGAGCACAGGATGGTTGGGGGCTATTTTGGAAGTTGCCTCTCTCAGGCAATGAGGATACAACCATGCTCATTCCTGTGCCTGGAAGGCAAGATTATAAGAATGACAGTTCTGGGAAATCACAGGACTGGCGGGGAGGCGGTGGGGGTGGTGGGATGCATTTCCTCAAAGGAAGTCATGGAGTGTAAACAAAAAGTAAATGTCTGCCACATGAATATCTAAACTCACTTGTCACCAACTCACTCAAGGCAGTGCAGGCGAGAAGATCTAGTGAAAATAGTGCTATGAATTGTTTTTTTTCTATGTCTAGATCATAATTTATCCCTTAAGAATCTTTTTCTACTGTGGACTGATGCTCCTGGTAAGCATTTATCTATGGAAAGGCTTTCACAAGCAATTCAACTGCTGATTTATAAGTAGGTTTTGTAGATTTAGGGCATAGACCAATATTGGAGTATCTCTTACATAAATTGCTCTGATAGCTGCTTACTTTCTCTCCAAAGATCTCCTTTCTTTGGTGCTCTTTTAATTTTTTTAAAAAATTGCTAGCAATGAGAAAGCATCAGCTATATCCTGGTATGTTTCCATTAGAAAGAGGTAGGGCGCAGGACTGGAGCAGCCCCAGGAAGAGGATGCAGCCAAAGCCACTACGAGATGCAAGATGACTATTCAAAAGGAGGTATTTTGATTCTGTGCATTTGGACAGATTTTCTGTAGTTGTGCTCCCCAGAGACTATGTGGAATAAGTAAGTGCTCTTTTCTCATTAGAGATTAATGGCATACAGAGGAAAGGTGATTTTTGAGACTTCAGTCTTCGGTTGAAGTACTGCCAGCAACTGAGCCATCCCGACACCCCGCTGCTCTCAGTAATGAGAAACCACTATTTGTCTTCCCATCACCCTGCCAGCAAGAAGGCTGCTGCCAGGTATCACATAACCAGTAACCCAGACAGTTGGTTCAAAACTTGGCGTCTTTGGAGCCTTCCTTCCAAGCTTTTGGGTAGTAATAATAACAGTGTAGAAAACGAGTGACTCAGAAGATGGATTAAAAAGAAGTCTTGCTAGGGTTTAATCACACAAATGGAGGAATGCATGCCATTACTCTTTCAACTACTGAAAACAACGATACCGAGTGAGAGAACTCGTGTTACTTAATCCTGACTTTATACAAACCCTGCATGTCAAATCGGGCACCCACAAACAGTGAATATTTTGTGCACTGCGAGAGAAGACGTCTCTGACTTGGGGCAGCTCAGTAGATGGCCATGCTGAGCCCAGGATTTGTCAGTTCTCTGGATAGAGTTGCCAGGTACAGGATGTACCGTGCAGCATAGCAAAGGGGGCATATTTATGAACCGACCTTTGCAACTGGTTTCCAAAAACAATTAGACGTTTGAAAATGGCATTCCCCCATATGTATTTTGACTGAAAATTTCACCCCTTTAACTTTCCAGGTGGCTGAATAGACGAGAGTAGAGAAGGTGAAGAAAAACACCATCATTAGTCAATAAATATACTCTGTTCTCCTTCACTTTGCAACACAGACTAAAAGAGAGGGGAAGGAAGAGGTCATATATCTTAAATTATTTGTCTTATGCTGTGTCTCACTGGGGTTGATGTTTTTATTTTACATTTGTAATGCCCAGAATATTGGAGTAAAAGTTTATCTATGGCTAGCTAGAGTCATAGGATGGGAAGGGGGGTCCACCCCAGGGAGTATCGGAAGTGGGAGTTAGGGATGGGATCATCACTAGAGTAACGAATGAGTTTTTGTTTGCTCATATCTGTGTCCCTGTTTTTTTTTCTTATGCTTAGGCTCTGGCTGTTCTGTTCACCTATGTTCCTTGACCCATTCCCCTGCCTCTGAGTGGCCAATTGGCAGGACTTATATAGAAAGGAGCTGATGGCAGCACTCAGACCAGCCCATGAGACAGGTAGTTTAAAATAAGGTTGGGGTCTCAGGCTCTGGGCTCAGATAGTCCTGAGTTCTGCTAGTTCTGTGAGTTTGGACAAGTTACTTAACCCCTCTGGGTGTCTGTTTTCTTACGGGAACAATGGAGATAATCATAGTTTAACCCACAGGGCTGTAGTGAGGATCGAGTCAGATAATGCAGAGAACGGCATGACTTGGGAAGGATTACTCTTCTTGTTCTCAGTGTGGGCCCTCCTCATAGGCTTGTCACCTTTCACAGGCCCATGAGCTAGCTCCTTCCGGAATACAGAATGGCTGAGCCGAAGGGACTTTATTGCTTACAGGGTCCCCTTCCCTCCTTGGCTCTTAGGGGCCATTGTTGTTGTTGCTCAGACAATCTTCTTTAGGAGAGGAGTTTGTAATGTTTCACATGCTCTATCTTAGGAAGTCAGGGGACCCTCCACGCAGCCATTGGAATTACTGGTCCCCCGCAGTTTTACTGGAAGGAGCAGAGTTCCGTGAAACTGCCACATGATCTTTCCTGAGAAGGTTTGCCTCAGTAAAACTTTATGGGCTGGAGGCAGACCATTTATCCTATCATTTGACCAGGTTTTTGTTAAAGGAAGAAAGGTAATAATTGTGAAATGCAGCCCGTGGGAAGTAAATAAAATACGTATGTGCTTAATAAGCTTTTCATTCGTGTGCTTAATCTCCTGCTAGGTGTTTTGTTTTGTTTTTTTAATGGAAAATCGTTTTGTCTATTTTTCTCTTCACTGAAAGACCTTAAAAAAAGAAATATTCTGGGATATTTGGTTCTCTGTCCTTCTTTCTCCTCCCTAAAGCTCAGCTTCAATCACAGCAAAGTGGAGCAGCCAGGACCTAAAACCCATTTAGGAATAACACAGGGCAGGAGCAGAGCACCCATACTGCCATCTCACTGCCTGGAGCTGCACACAGTGGGGCAAGCTTTGCCATGTACCCCAAAACACTGGCATTGAGTGTTTTATACACAGAGCTTTATGCTAAGTGCCAGCACACTTGTGTCTGAGTCCACCCGTGCCCCACAAAACTGGCTGGCCAGCACCCGAGGTGCCGGGAGCATAGCAAAGGGCAGGTTAATCAGGTGTGCAGGGACAAAACAGGCCTGCACAGCCCCTGACACATAGCACGGAGCTCACAGTCCCCTGGGGGAGGTGCAGGCATGAAAGGCTGCAGGAAACATATTCCTTCCTAAAAGCTGTCTGTCGAGTGGTGAAAACAGAGAAGCAGTTGAGTGGGGAGCAGAGAAGGGGGACTTATTCTTCCCTGGATGATGAGAGTCAAGAGAAGTCACTTGAACAAGGTGTTTTGGGGAGCTCTTCTTTTATAATCATATTTGAGACTGAACTAGGGGGAATGAAAAGAGGGTATGGGAAGCGGTGGAGTGAAGGAATTAGAACTGTCAAGTAGCCCATGACCCATTTACACAGGCCGCCTCTCTGAATGCTTCCGGGAGGGAGCCCAGGTTCTGCCTCCCCCAGAGGACACTGCAGCAGCAGCAGGGCAGTGCGGAGGCTTCTGCCAGGGTTCTCAGAGGGACCATGGTCACCTTAGGCCCGCGAAAGAGGGGACCCTTGAAACCTAGTCTTCCAGAGGCTACTCAGGTGTGGACTCCAGCTCCCCGCCCCTGAGCCCAGCCTTTCCACCCATCTTTGGGATGATGCTAATGTATTCCACTCAGCCTTCTGTTTGCTTGCATTTGTACCCAGGGCTAAAAACTAGCTGAGACTTTTGTTTTTTCAGCTTTTGAAACATTTTCCTTTACCTCTTCTTTTAGACAGTGTCTAAATGACACCACTAAATGAAACTGGAGCAGTCAGATCTATGGCCCTGTCTAAGGTTTGCAAATGAATGACAGAGAAGGTGGCTTCCTTCGCCCACCCACATATTTAATTCGCTCAGGCGACAGTGAGCTCACTCCTCAGGACTGGCACATTAACGACCTCACTCTAATAACTTTCTGGGCTGAGGCAAAAGTGACAGCCAGGCCTGAACTATTATGTCACTTTCAACCCTTGCCTGGTGTAGACAGTCTCTGAGGGCTTACCACTGAATCTGAATACACCAGGGTGCTGAGCCTGGCACTGCAGCCTACAATAATCTGGTCTCTCCTGCCTTTCCAGCCTCTTTCTCCACACGACCCTCATGTGGCCTATGTTCTAGTAAAACTATACACTCTTTCCTGAACATTCTCTCCATCTTCTCACTTCTGTGCTTTAACTGAAGGCACTCCTTTTGCTGGAATGCCCTTCCCCCACCTCTACCTGTTGAAATCCTGAGGGACAAGTGCTAGTTCCCTGATAAGCCTTCTGTGATTTCTGGAGCTAGAAGTGGTTCTGGACTTCATTAGGGCTGTCTGAACTTTCACCTCCTTGTCCATCTCAGACCATGATTAATCTCCTCAGCCAACATCTCTAGTGTGGGTCTTCGGCTTTCTGGACAAATTTTTGTCCCACAAACATGCATGGAAGGTCTTTGAACTCCAAGTACTATGTCAGATGCTGGCAGCATGAATAAGAGACTAAATGTGTCTTTGAGGATGTAAAACATCTAGTGGAAGACAGGCAGGTAAACACCCAATTACAATGAAATATGCTAATACATAGGAACAGAGTTCTGGGAATACACGAGTTGGACAAGGGCCCAGAGCTATTGAAGTTCCTGGTGTGTCTAGAGAACTAGTCTGTGAGTGGACAGAAAAAGCATGTTTAAAGAAGTTGGAAAACCATGTTCGTGAGGATTAATTTTATTCGTCATTTTGGCTGGGAAACACAATACTGAGATATTTGATCAAATGTTATTTTAGATTTTTTTTGTGCAAGTTTGTTTTAGATGAGATTAACATTTAAATCAGTGGACATTTAAAGCAGATGGCCCTCCATAATGTGGGTGGGCTTCATCCAATCAGTTGAAGTTTTAATAGGATAAAGCCTGATCTTCCCTGAGGAAGAGGAATTCTGCCAGCAGACTGCTTTTGGACTCGAGCTACAACATCAGTTCTCTGGGTCTCCATCCTCTGGCCTGCTCTAAAGACATTGAACTTGCCGGCCTCCACAATCATATGAGCCAATTCCTTAAAAGCAATCTCTCTCTCTCTCTCCCCAGTTACAGATATAGATGTAGATGATAGGTATATAGATATACAGTAAGACCTCACTTAATGTTGTTGATAGGCTCTTGGAAACTGTGACTTGAAGTGAAATGACTTAGAACAAAACCAATTTTACCATAGGCTAATTGATAGAAATAAGAGTTACATTACGATGGTATATTTCTGGTCACAAAAATATCACTAAACTTTTATGTAAAGACTCAAAACACTCTTACTATTAAACGTTAAACTAAATGTGAGCTATACATATACTTAAGAAAGATTAACAAAAACAAGTAAGTTAATTATTTTCCAACCCGCTTATTCTAGTTCAGGATTGTGGGTGGCTGGAACCTACCCTGGAAACTCAGGGCGCAAGGCGGGACCCAATCCTGGACAGGTGTAGAGAAGAGACTCTTTCACGACATGACCACAGTCTGTCCTGCCAGCTGGACCCAGGCCAGAATGGAGATGTCTTACCACAAACCTCCCCTCGAGATTGTCTGACCATATCCAACGTTCATTCTGACATACGTCAGTACCCCTCTCCTGCCTCCCACTACGTGCTGGTTCCTGGAATAGGACATTGTCCCACCCAGTCAAGCATGTAAAGTAATTTCCCATACCTGGTAGCATTCAGGTACTAGTACCCATGACTATCCTTCCGTTTTTACCTTGTATAATTCTTTGGTGCCTGGCAAGCAGCGTGGAGAATATCTACTTCATCCTGCAGTTGCCCAAGATGGCCCTTCTATGTAAGTTTCTCACAATAAACTCTGTTAGTTGCCAGTCTGGAGAGGCCAGCCTCTTTCTTCAGTCTTTCTCTGCCCTCTACTTATGGAGGTAGATTTTTAGTCTTGAGGCTTTTCCCTGAGTCTGCACGTAGTAGACACGCTTCCAGTGGAGGGCCACTCACACACATACCTACACTCACTCACACTGGGACAATTTAGACACACCAATTCACTTAATATGCACATCTTTGGGATGCAGGAGAAAATCCACACAGACATGAGGACAATGTGCAAACTTCACACAGACAGTGGCCCTGGCTGGAAATCAAAATTTTTTTCTCTCATCAGTGTTATAATGAAGCTATGTTGAATGAAATGACATTATTCGAAGATCTGCTGTATGTGTATGCACGCGCGCGTGTGCGCGCGCGCACACACACACACACACACACACACACACACTCTCTCTCTCTCTCTCTCCCTCTATCTATTGGTTTTGTTTCTCTGCAAAGCCATGATGAATACAATATTGATCCAGGATTGAGAAAGAAGTTATGGGTCAAGCTATTTTGCAGGCCATCAGAAGTCATTAAATAGTGGAATGATGAATCAGAGCCGTATTTAATAAAGACTCCTTTAGTAAAGGAGCAGGTTCCAGTCTGGGCCCAATTGTGGCTAATAGTTTTAGGTATTCTGCCACCTCAGGGTGCCCTGACCCTTCTTGGTAGCAGTGGGGTCCTGTCATGTCAGCCATCAGTAAGGCATTTTGTAATGTTTGGAAAGCTGTTCTTTTCTTTCCATTCCCACACACTCAGATTTGGTCTTTATCATCAGAAACTGCTGAGACCTGCCTGATCTCTCCTGCTCTTCTCATCTAGTGGATGGTTCTCCTCTGTCCCGCCTGTCCCAGGGAACTAGCTGCTGCATTCTGGAAGCTAAGTGAAGAAACTGGGTGTGTGTTATTAGGAGTGACCCAGGCAGAAATGCTGGCTTACGTGGGAACTGTAATCATAGGCAAGTCCACATAGGGCTTGTGGAGTGCTGTCTGCTCACCAATAGGCTTTGAGAAGTGAGTGGCCCTCCACGTGGTGAGGTGGGAAGAACCAGAATAGGAGTATGAACTGCTGACGTTAGGACTTCCCTGCCTGGGGCGAGTGAGGGACTGGTACACAGAAGGCGTGAGCATGGCCAAAAAGTAGCCTAGCTCTCTGGAGTGGCTCCAAACTTCAGGGGCAGGCGGTGCTCACACTTGAGGCAATTGGAGCCCAGAAGGTCACCAGTTAACATTGGCGAATATAACTTAATTCCATACCACACTGTTATATGGTTGAGGATGCTGATATTTTATCCTGTTGTCGTCTGATCAGGCTTGGGAGCTGGAGGAGACCTACAGTAGATGTGGCTGTGGGTGGCTGGAGAAGGCAAAGGCAGAGGAAATGAGGCAGGGTTGACAGTTGTCCTGGTATCCTGTAGACTTTCTTAAATTAGCTATGGGGATAGGAAATAGGAAAGAAGAATGAAAGTCAACAGTCAGACTTTTCCAAACCATCTGTGACGGGAAGCAGAAAGCTGCCAAGAAAAACCACGTGCTGGAGCTTATTGTCAGAACTTGAAAGCAGAAGTAACGTGGCATTCCACTAAATAAAGAAGTATTTTCCTTCCTTCCTTCCTTCCTTCCTTCCTTCCTTCCTCCTTTCCTTCCTTCCTTCCTTCCTTCCTTCCTTCTTCCTTCCTTCCTCCCTCCTCCCCTCCTCCTCCCTCCCTCCCTCTCTCTCTCTCTCTCTCTCTTTCTCTCTTAAATGAATAGCTGGCTCTCTGGAACTCCAGAGTAATGATATTACTAAGAAAATACAACTCTAATATTTGGGACAATAAAAAAGGAAGCACGTAGCTCCTGAGCCAAGATTAAGCTGAGTCACATTTCCTGGTCTAATGGAAGGAGGTGCTAACTGTGAGTGTAGAAGTTTGATTTTTTTTTTTTTAAATCTTGCTATAAATTGGATTCCTAATTTGTAACAACACTATTTAAGGAATATGATTTTTCAGAGAAAACTCACAATTGGGTCATTGCATGCCTTAATTTCTTACTTCTTTTCATTACTCATGATGAGGAATAGTTTACTCATGGGGCCTATGCTACCATGTCAGGCACTGCCAGCCACCTGGTATTGTGAGCATTCCGTGTCTTGGAGGAATTAAGGAGTCTTTAGGTTTGTATCTAAGGCTTTTAACCTTATTCAGATACCTCAGAAGCCTCACAGGGGATTCGTACTTCTCAGCGATTAAGTTTTGCTGTTTTTCCCCAAACCGATGAAGGAAGTAGGGCTCCAATGAGTTATGCGACCTGGACTAAGTTGACAGCCAATAGTCTGCAGAGCCAACATCTCACTAGGCTTGTGTGATTCAGAAACCTGTTCTCTTTTTGTCATATCATCTTCGTCCTACTGCCTCTTCATAAATATGAAGGGGCCAGTAGGTTTTACAGTCAAAGGATAGTAAAGAAGTGACATAAATTGCCTGCGATGGGCGCAGTGTTTGTGTGGGGGGCAGGGGTTGGGTAGGCAGTGGGGAGGTATAGAATATTAACCCTGATTTGCTGTTAGCCCATTTTTTATTCCTCTAGCCTTCACCTCTTTGTATGCTGAAATTTCCACCCTGCGCTGATGCCTTGGTGACGTTATGCTCAGGCTCAGAGAACAGGTTCAGGCACAGCATCACCTGAACACGGTGGCCTACCATTAAGCACAGTGCAGCACATATGTGCCCTTTCTCCCTTTCCCTCCTAGCAGCTGTCGCCTGGCAGACCAACCCAGTGCACTCTCCCAAACCACCCTCAGGAGTCTCCCTTCATCTTGCTCTTTCAACCATGCATGCTTAACAGAACGACTCGCCCAAACTTGGTCACAGGAGCTTGCCACGAGCTGGGAGGAGTCACAGTGTGGTCCCAATTACCTGGTCCAGGGGTATTTTGTTCCACTGGCTTGACGCTCAGAGGGGCATCCTCAAAGGATCCCTCCAGGGATGACCGTACCAGTGTACTTTTCTTCAGCAAATGAATAACTTTTCAGTTCTCTGTTGGGTGTTATTAAACACAGTTTAAGTAGAACTATCGCCCAGGGAACAGATGACAGTTTGTTTTCTCCCCATCAATGTATCAAATCAGTAACAATGTCCATTTGGGCTATATAGACTCTCGAGACTGTAAACAGTAACAAAGAAAGTTGTTTTCTCTGACACTAAGACACTAACCAATAATATGTTTCTCCTTGTGGTGAAAGTCTCCTAGTCCGTGAGTCAGAAAACTTAGATTCTTGTTCCAACTGTTTGAACTTGGATGGTTCCCATGACTTGGTTACCCTTGGTTTGTTGCAAAAAAAATCCAAAATCAGACCGGTGAGAAACCAAGCAGCACTCAGAGAGTTGGAGAACTCAGATTCATTATGCTGGTGGTCCTAGTGGAGCTAGCACTCTGAAGATCTGTGCCCCGGAGCTCAGTTGCAACATTCCTTATATAAACTCTTTTTGGCATGGGCTGATTGGTTAATTTGTCCTCAGACTGTGAGAGTTGCTATGGGTTACCAGCAGTTACAAAGTGTTACAAAGAGCAGGAGTTGCTAGGGGGTACAGTTACATTTGTTGCTTAGACAGATCAAACAAAAGAGAAGGTGAGTTTTTAGTCAATTTCAAGTACAGCCCATGGAGCAAGCATATTTACAGAAGCAGAACAGAGAGCTGATTAGCCTTTTGCATGAAAATTCCTCTTCATCTTCATGTGCAAAATGGAGATACCTGGTGTAATATCCTTGAAGGGCAGCAGTGAGAATCAAAATGAGGTCATGTCTGCGAGAGCTCTACACTCTGTGAAAGCATAGGCAGATGTCAGACACAGAGGGTTAAAAAATACTCCAGGTGCTTTTTCCTCCAGGATCCACAGGCTCACAGCTTAGTCACTCTCATGTCGGCGGTGAGAACACGTGGGTTGTAAGCTACACAAAGACCCCAAGTGGAGCCTGGAAATTTTTATACTCTCACCGCACCTTACTTCCATAAGAATCACTAACAAGAGTATAAAGGCTGAGAGAATTGTATTTCACTTCAAGTGGTCTAAAAGAAAGGGGAAAATCTTTTTAGTTTGATGTAGTCCCATTTGTTTATCCGAAGAAATCCAAAACACTGATTTGAAAAGATATGCACCCCTATGTTCACTGCAGCATTATTTATAATAGCCAAGATACGGAAGCAGCCTAAGTGCCCATCCATAGATAAATGGATAAAGAAGAGGTGGTATATATATACAATGGAATATTACTCAGCTATAAAAAGAACAAAATCTTGATATCTGCAATGACATGGATGGACTTAGAGAGTATTATGCTAAGTGAAATAAGTCAGACAGAGAAAGACAGATACCATATGATTTCACTTGTATGTGGAATCTAAAAATCAAAATAAACCAACAAAGAGAAACAGACTCATAGATACAAAGAATAAGCTCATTGTTGCAAGATGGGATGGGGGTTGGGGGACTGTGTAGAAAAGGTGAAGAAATTAAAAAGTACAAATTGCCAGTTACAAAATAGTCATGGGGTTGTAAAGTACAGCATAGGGAGTATAGTCAATAATGTAATCATTACGTATGGTGTAAATGGGTACTAGACTTGTTAGGGTGACCACTTCATAAATATAATGTGTAACCACTACGTTGTACACCTGAAACTAATATAATATCGAATGTCAACTGGAATTGAAGATAATTAAAAATTAAAATTTAAAAAATAAATGAAAGGGACAAAACTTTTGCATATCTTAACACAATATTTTATTCGTGCCCTTTCTTCTTTCCTCCTTTCTTCCTTCTTCTTTCTTTCCTTCCAACTTTCACAGACCATCTCTTAGGCCCTATTAAGCACAGGGGTTATAAAATTGATAAGGTCACGGTTTCTGATCTTTGGTTGCTTACTGTAGTGAGAGAGGCAAATGCGTAAACAAGTAAATTAATATATGAGCAAGTGCCATAAACTGATCAGGTACTTCTCTCTCTCTCTCTCTCTCTTCTCTCTCTTCTCTTCTTCTCCTTTCCTTCTCCTCTCTCCCCATTTCCATCCCTCCCCCTTCCTTTCTCTCTTACTTTCTTGATTGTTCCTCTTTTCCATCCCTTCCTTCTTTACATATAATAGCGTGCTCTAGGGGAGCCTAGAGTCCCTTTTCTTTTTCCTTTCTTCCTAAGAAATACCAATATAGGAAGGATCTGCTTTTTCGGAAGCTACCTATAATGTTTCTTTTTCTCTAGAGATAGAAACAAACTTCTTCATTAATTGCAGAGTACCACTTTAATGGACATTTTGGTTATGAAACTTGTAAATCCTATGTCGTCTGTTGGAATAGAATGGTTTCAGAGAACAAAAATCTAAATATTTTGCATAATTAAAATATCTCATTGAGGTCAGAATTGCAAATCTCGCATTTTCCTCTAGAAACAACATTTTTTCCTTTTGTGGACGCCTCAGAAAAGACTTCCAAGCTGGTTCTTTGAAAGGTGAGTTGAGTTCTTCGTCATCACCACAGAACAACACCTCAGGAGAACAGAATCCAGTGGAGACCTTCAGGAAGGCTTAGCCCCTGGGCTCCAAGAGCAGCAGAACCTTCTGTTGTCCCCTAAGACTTGTTAATCATCACAATCTATATTTAGAATTAAGGGATGGTCCAGGGCTCAGGCTTGGGCAAAGTGGTTCTGGGAATAACAGAAGCCCGGGGAAAGCTAGTGTCCACCACATGACACAGGTGACTGGATGTAGCCTGGAGGAGCAGACAAGAACCAGATGGCTGACAAAGCAACCCTCACAGTGAGGACAACGTCCCTTTGGGGATCATAGAGTTTAGGGCTTGGACCAATGTTTTCAGGGCATTGTTGAGCAAGTGACTCCTATAGAATAGAGGGTCAGGGACACCTGGGTGTCAGAAAAACTCATCTAGCAGTTTTTCACCTTCTACGTATATAACATACCACCCTAAAGTCACTGGTTCTTTCTTGGCTAAAGGAGACAGAGGACATCAGCCCACCCTTGGCCACTAGGAGAGCAGCCAAACTCCTTCAAAGCCAGGGCAGCAGTGGGCTCTGAAGTCAGCCTCACAGAGGTGGGTGAACTTCAGCTAAGGCTTGAACAAAGCACGAAACCCCAATTGTCCACTCCCCTGCACACCATATCACTTGCAGTTTGCACTAACTTTATACTAAACCTTGGTTATACGCTGTTTTTTAATGCTCTGATTTCCCTCACCCCGATGAGGTTGAGCCTCCCTGAAGGCACCCCTATCCTCACAGTGTTTCCATAAATATCTGTAGAAGAGCAGCCAGTGCCTGCAGGCCTACAGCTCCTTTTCCACAAGGCCTGTTGGAGGCACAACAGAGCCAGGGCTTAGGAACTTGCGATTGTGAAGCCAGAGAATGTTGGATTTACCCACCAGAGATAGTCTGCACCTCACCGAGTCTAACCTCTGGAGAATCCACCTGTTCCTCGTTTTTCTAAAAGGCTCTAGTAAGTCTGCTCAGGGGAAAAACCTGGAAGGGAAGAAACTAATACCCAAGAGTGTGGCAAAGTCTCCCATTGGCAGGAGCTGTCTCTTGTTACACAAAGTCGCACTAGTGGGAAACAAACACCTCGTAGTTAAGTTCACCAGCTTCGGGATCAGAAAGATCTGGGTTGAGTCCTTAGCAGTCACTCACTGGCTGTTCGACTTTTGGTCATAACACATTTTTTTACTCATTTAATCTTTAGAACAACCAGAAAGGGAGGTGTTATTATTTTCATCTAAAAATAAGGAAAATGAGTCTGAAAGAGGTTGTGTGTATAAACTGCGTGGCTCAGTGCACGTCGCACTGAGCCTGTGGTAGACACTTGCTGTGTTATTGTTGCCACCAGCACCGATCCTAGGCCTCTTCAGGCGCAGGCGAGAGTTCCTTTCCTCTGAATCACGATGATGATGATTGTGTAAAGAAGGCTTGCATTTATATAGCCCTTCATTTTTCTCAAGAGAATGATACCTTTTTGAGGAGATGGCCCTAGAGAAAAAGGCCTTGGTTTCCTTGCAGGCAATCGATTTTTCTACTTCAAGAAAGAGAAGAACTTTTCATCTCCCTACAAAGACCAACACTTCAATTGTGTGTCACCCAACAGAGATGTAGTCTGGTGCACAATCCTGGGGAGAGCGCCCCCTATGTTCCCCTATCTTAATATCTCCAACTGATCTAGATATTCCAAGTGAGGCAGAGGTGTGGGGGATCCTGTGAGACATGTGGTATGAAGACTAGGAGGTGCCAGACTTATACCTTCAGATCTTTCCCACTAAGCTCAGTTCCTTATTCCTGGATCCTAAATAGTTTATTATTTTGTTGCTGTCCTTTTGCCCCTTGCAATGAGTTTAATGGCGTTTTCCCTCCTTTCTTCACAAAAAAAGACATAGTCACCATGAATTTATTTGGAAAGCGTCTTTTAGAAGTAACTAAATTTAAGATCTCAAGATAAGATCATCCTGGATTACCCAGATTGCCCCTGTATTTAATGACAAGCATCCTTAAAAGAAACAGAAAAAGAGAAAATATGGACACAAAGAGGTGAGAAGACCATATAAAGACAAAAGCAAAGATTGAAGAGATGCTGCCACAAGCCAAGGCATGCTTGGAGCCACCAGAAGCTGGAAGAGGAAGAATTCTCCTCTAGAGCCTTCAGAGGGATCATGGCCCTGCTGACACCTTGATTTGGGACTTGTAGCCTCCAGAAGTATGAGAGAATAAATTTCTGTTGTTTTAAGCCACCAAGTTTGTGGTAATTTATTACAACAGTCCTAAGAAACTAATAGAATCTCTCACACACACACACACCCCTACCCCAAAATATAGAAAGATACTGTAAGTAAGGAGGAATACTGAGGTGTAGCTCTTTACCAGTTCTTGAGATTTACATTGTGAAAAATTGATATGCCCAGAAAAGTAATGTCTCTACTACTTGAGGGAGAGACCACTGGCAAGTGAGCACTCTCTTTCTTTGCTCACTCTGAAGAGTTGGGAAAGGACGGGGGACGAGGGGCAGGTCATTCGGCTGCTTTAAGCAGTTGTCTCATTTGTATTCTCTCCAGACTCATCCATTCCTCTCAGTCACAGAAGGCATTTGCTGAACAAAGCCTGACATTTTCCATTTTTTGGGTCTGCGCCTGGAATCAACAACCTTCACCAGGCAGGATGAACAAATCCCCAAGATGTCAGTGCAGAATCCCTTTCACTTCCTGGATGTGGCTTTTCCCTTCCCTGAAGACAGCACAGCATGTCTCAAAGGCTGCATGCTAACAGATGAATGTTCTCTAAGCAGAATCATAAATACTGCTTAAGCAGCCCTAGTGGCTTCAGGAGAGTTGAGACCAGGGTGGTCCCCTTTGCTCAGATGGCCAAACTTTAAAAAAGGTTAGTTAAGGTTATGAAGCAGCTTTATTTACCGGCCAAAATTTAAGCTTACTTGAGGTCCAAGTGAGTAGCAATCCAAGACGTCAGAAAGGTCCTCATCTATGTAAGGTCCAAGGTTTAGACAATTGGAAAGACCGTCCCAGTGTAGCTCACGTAACTAGTTCATCGAATGAATGAGACTTGGTACAGGAAAAGCAGGACGAACTTGGTGCCTCCTCACCACCCATTGCCTTTCCTTCTTCACTTTTTGATGTATCTGTCTAATCTTGGTCACCTTTAGGTCTTAATGAGCAGATTCCCTTATAGGTTTAAAAAGCCTAGTTGCATCTAATCTCAAAGCTTTAGTGTCTCCAGTTTAAAGCTTCTGGCTTGGAAGCTGCAGTAGGGAGAATGGCATTGGGCCCTGCTTTTTCACTATTTCCTCATCTTTCATCTTACACCCCCCTCCCACTCCCTGGGCTGACTGGGCCTCCAGGGTGAGGTAGAGAAAGAGAGGAGAGACAGGTGTTGAAGCCAGCATACCTGCCTGCCCCTGGGAGTGCCAGATACCCAAATAGGAGCTCTGTTTTTTGTGAGTTCTTTGAAGATGTCCCTCTAGGGAATCCCTTTGAGGGGTCTCTATCCACTGCATGGCTCTCTGGTGCAATGGTACAGGGGTGCCCCCTCAGACTGCTCATTTGGATTTCCCCTCTCAGATTCTGTTTCTGAATATCTGCTCTTCACAGACTTTTTTTTAAGCCATTTCCTGTTCTAGGCAGACCTGTGGGGAGGGTCCCTTTCAAGACAGCTCAAGCCTCATGACCTTCTGTTGGATCCACTCAGGTCCACGGGAAACACTCACTCACTCCTCTAAGTTCTAGGAGGGCAGGCTGCTCCCACCATTGCCTACTTTCTTTTCTTGTTCTCCTATCATGGGGGCCTCTGGTCAGACTTTTGTTTACAAAGTTCTATAGACAGGAGTGAGGTACTTGTCTCTGTTTGGGTCCTTCAGATTCCAAGGTCATATCACATTCTTCAAGCAGCCCCTTTAAAGTCCCCTCATCTGGCTTCAGGAAGGAAGCGAGATCTGCCCCTCCACCTTTTCATACTGATGAGGAGGGAACACAGAGCCCTTGGACAAGAAATCTTCCTCTTCATTCTTTTGCCTGATCATTCTCACCCTACCTGCATAGCCTGCAGGTGATGATAGGCTTGAGGCCACAAACGTGATGTAGGGCACCCGTTAAGGAGTCCCACATAGATGGTATGACTCCTTTCATGGAGCGTGGATGCACTGGCCAGCTTTTTAGTCCCCTCATTTGGCCATCAGCAGAGGATTCACTGATTATGCCTTGGTAGTGTTCTTGTTTCTTCAGTCTCTTGTCCCACCTGTCCTCCTTGTGGTTGTTCTATAGCACTTTCTCCCTGACTGTTTGGTGTCCACACCTTCTCTTTTGGGGCATACATAACAAGCTTTCCACGGGATAACTGAGTTTCAGTCCTAAGACTTTTTGAGACTTGCAAACTCTGCCATTCCAGGCTTCAGCTGGATGTCAGTGGTGTCTCCATTTGCTCTAGCTCCTGAAGACTTCTGGGCGAGAGGGTTGAGATGAGGTTGGATCCATGGGAAGGGGGTCGAGGGCAGGAGGCCCGTGGGTACCTCCACTTCAGTGAGATTTCTCTCCAGTGATGCCAGGGCCACCTGTGTTCCTCAAGGATGTAAAAGAAAACTTAGAGGGCTGTTCTATGGAGTGTTTCTCTGCCAGAAACCCTGTCTAGTCTATATGAGAGAAGACATATTCCTCTTAATAGCAATATTTTGACCACAATCCTTGCCAGACAATGACCTGAGGCTACAATTCCCAAGTCTGGTCATTTTCTCACTTCAAGGTGAATGGCAGAACCTTGTTCAAATAAACTCTTGCTTTGCTGCAAAGGAACTTTATATTCACTCCATCGAAGACAAGTGGGAGGTAATGCAGGGATGGGAGTGTGAGAGGGCAGGAGTTGGAGGCAGAAGAAGGAGATAAGTCTATCCTGGGAGAAGATGGAATTTTTGTTCCTCTGAGAACCTTAAGTGGTAACATTTGGCTGAAGTGCAGTGTGCAAGTGGGGTGTCAGGAAGAAGGGAGAATGTGAGGGGTCAGGTATGGAGGACCAAGCAAGAAACCAATTACGTGAGGCCTTTTTAGTCATGCCAACAATTCTGAATTTTGTTCTAAAGGCCATAGGAACAATTACAAGATTTTAAGCAGGGTATTGACATGATCAGCTTTGTGTTTTAGATAGCACTCTGATTGCAGCATGAAGCATAGACAGAATGGGGTGAGATTAGCTAGTAGACCAAATGAGAACTAAATCAATGTGGAAATGCCCCCATGCAGAGACCTAAAAAGTTACTTTTCATTTCTAAGTGCAGGGAGACCAGGAGGGAGGCTGTCGTGTTAGTCCAGGGAGTAATAATGAGCCTGGACTAAAGCAGTGGCAGTGGGACAGAGAAAAGAGGATGAACTCCAGAAAGAGCCGGGAAGTGGAATCAGCAGGGTGGTGACTCTGCGGGTGGAAGTCAGGAAGCAGAGGAGTCTGGCTTGAGCTGCTGTTCCCTAGGGCGAGGTTCACAGGGTGGGCTCATGCTGTGTGCAAGTGTACACACTGTGATTTTTTTCCTGCCAGGGATAGTGCTGGACTCCCACGTCCCTTGATAGCTCAGTCTAATCTAATTCCTTCTCTAAAGACCTGGTCCTGACTTCACTAGAAAACAATACGTTTGTGGAATAATTCTCAAAACTGTCTTTTCCCTTCATTCTCACCCAGGGACCTATGGATATACTCACCTCTGGGTCTGGTCATTAGAGTATTGCCAAGGTGACTTCGCATCTTGGCATGTTCCTTGGGGGCAGTTCCTGTAAGCCAAGGCTTCCATACACTTAGAAATAAAGAGTAAATTTTAGGTCTCTGTATGGGGGCATTTCCACATTGATTTAGCTCTCATTTGGTCTACCATTTGGGGTATTGAGGCCAATCAAAGGTCTGATTGTATCAGACTAACAAAAGTTCTTGTCTGATTTTTTCTTTCTTCTTTCTTACCTTTGCTTATTTAGCACACAAAGTTTAATGACTTAATAGACTGAAGAAAATATCACCCATGACAGAAATTAGCTGCATATCGGTCTTGTTTTCTCTCCCAGGTGCAGTGGGAGGACGTGTGGCCCAATTTCCTTAGTCATTAAGTGGGACCATATGATGGGTTCTGGCCAATGGAATGTGGCTACAAGAGATGTAAGCTGCTTCTAGGCCTGGTGTGAAACCCTGTGTTCAGTGGTCCAGGTTCTCCCTTCTCCTGTGACAACTTTGAAGGCCACATGTTTAGGAAGTTGGAAAAACAAAATGAAAAGAACTTAGATTACTCTTGGAAGAAAGCCACCAATCTGCTTTGGATGTGACTTGAGCAGGAATACACTGATACTGTATCAAGCCAGTGAGTTGTTTGGGGGTTGTTTTTGTAGGATTATTTATCCTGGCAAATATGCAAATACAGTATCAGATCAAGGTTTTCTTCTAGGATTAGTAAAACCTTTCTTCTGCTGGTTTCTGTATTGAAACTTACCAGCTGGGGTGTCATCTCATCAGACAGCACAGCAGCATGGCTTTCTACGGCAAAGTACACCCGTCTCTCCTTGTAATACTTTGAAAATAGGATATATATGTCATAGTTTTTTTTTCTACAGCTAATTCTTGAAGCATTCTCTTGCTGACAAGTACAACTTTTGGAAAAAGTCATGCGCATTAGACCACGGGCAATACAAGTGAGGCAGAAAAAAAATCTTCGTGCTTCTGTACAGCAATGATTTTCAAAATTGAAAGCATGATGGTGACACTTCATGAGGCTATGCCCACATGTCCCTCCCCCATCTCAGTGCTTCTCTTTTGGGGGGAGCAACTGTTTTGTTTTGATTCAAGTATTCATCACTGTCACCAAGGGGACAGCTCAGCATATCTTTTCTTTCCAGCTGAAAGGCCAGCGTGTAGGCGGTGGGCATTCTAAGGTTAGGATGACTTGAAATGAAAGAGAGCTCTGGAGAAATCAAAACCATTGTGTATGTAAACAAAACACTGAAGTTTTGATGCTTGATTATTTTCCTTTTCTCTAAGGGAGGGACTTTCATTTAGTCCTCACTCTAAGGGTTTCATGATGTATCCTCAGCAGAATAGTGGGTGGAGAAACAAATCTCTATGAAGGATTCCTGAAACCACAGGGAGAAAAGATTCTTTTAAAAATAATTCAAACGCAAAAACAAATTACAGAAGTTTATTTTTTTCTACTTTACGGCCATCTAAGAGCATACGAGCAGTAGAAGTGGGCCTGGTGGTATAGGGGAGAGGAGTGATGGCTGGCTGAGTACAGACAGAAA
Organism: Pteropus medius; assembly: GCF_902729225.1. Classification (NCBI taxonomy): domain Eukaryota; kingdom Metazoa; phylum Chordata; class Mammalia; order Chiroptera; family Pteropodidae; genus Pteropus; species Pteropus medius. The sequence goes on along the minus strand of NW_024355205.1, from coordinate 1,386,406 downwards.
CGTAAAGAGATGAAAAGAGAACTAAGAAATGCTGACGAGAGAAGTCTCTCTCTCTCTCTCTCTCCTCTCTCTCTCTCTCTCTCTCTCTCTCTCTCTCTCTCCACACACACATACACAAGCACGCATCCCTCTATAACTTGTATTCGTATTTTACAATAAGAAAATATTATCTGAAACTTCTCTAAAGTGTTTTATTTTCTCCCATGATCTGGAAATTACATTTCTGCAAAATTTCTTCTTTTCTCATTTTCTGATAAATATTTCGGGTTAACTACCTGTTTTTAGCTGACCCTTTTATCTATAAATGAGCTATGGTACTTCTTATTCCCAAGTATAAAGTCATTCCCTCTTTTGTCATTTTAGAAAACTTTTCTGGCTGAAATCATAAAGGAGATTTAATTTTTGCTTATTGTTACTGACAAAGCCCCTTAATTCATTTGGATCATGCCTGTGCCGGATGAAATTTAGTTGGGGCCAGAGCTAACTCATGGTTTGGAGGTTACCTAACCATAGTTTTTGTTTCTTTGTTTTTATTTTGAAATATGATGTCTTCCAATTGAGTTTTAGGAGAGAAATTAGCTGCACCGGAACCTAATCCGCCAACCAGTTGGGTGACTCGTACCCCTGGATTTTGCTGTTCTGCACTGCAAAGATTCAAATGGGCACAGCTGCTTTGCGAGTAACTTTGTCCTCTTGTTTTCTTTCACTTTCTTTTTTTTTAATTAAATTTTTTGGAATGACTTGGTTAATAAGATTATAAGATTTCACTCACTTTCCCTTTTAGGCAATGTACCTTTGCTGCTTGAGTACTTGTGATCACAAGGATGCCATCACGAGGACCGGCAGGGAGAAGGGAAAGCTCAGGCCATTCGTGTGCTGAGTATGACATCCTTTGCTAAAAGGTTTGGGGAAGTTAAATGCTACCTACATTTACACGACTTATGGATTCAAACCTTAGTTTTATTAGGTTACTCATGGATTTAAATTCTAAAGTTAATTTAGTCAAATGTCTGGTAAAAATAATTAAAAATCAGTTGCATTTGGTACAACATCATCGGAATTAAACCACATTAGCATAGTTTGAATTTATTTTCTCTTTATAGGTAATCATGCTCTCATTATAAAAATTTTTGTCTTACATAGTGGGGAAGCTGGAAACAAGTGCTATGCAATATGTCAACAAAACTTAAAGTGGAATCCTTCACCAGTATGAGTTTTAATATAATGAATATATTAGGCATTACGTGGAAATAATATGTACTTGGTATATTTATACCTCTGCAATATTTGAATAAACAAGTGTCCTCATAAATAAGAAGTTGACTTTTTAGGTGGTCTTATTATGAAAATACAAGTTACAAGCACATTTCCTTCATTACCTAATATTCATAATTTTTCTGCTACGCATCCTATGAATTATATGACAACAAAGATAGAGGGTCAGGACAAAATAAGAAGCCCCCCAAAATTGCAGGCTAGAACTGGACCATGAATATTCCAGGAGTATTTATACTCTGTAAAGAATGATACTCCTGTGCTGTTTGTATCTATAGATCATTTTTCAAATTCTGCACCAAATGAGCTTTTCAGCAGCCTTTGCCCATGGCATTCATTGCCTCTGACAGATCTATCCCCCTGCTGGTGTCGATTTCTCCCTGCAATGTGGGGGGATCATTTATCTTGCATGTTCTCTTACTCCGTGGGCTTTTTTTCCTTTACTGAGATTTTAGAACAGATTGAGCCTGTTTCCACTGACCTTTGAGAGATTTGTCATGTGTCCTCTTTTAAACAGGTTGTGTAAAAACCAATTACTTGAGTATTGCTGCGGTCATGGGCAGTAATTCTGTTGCCGGGGTACGAGCCTTGATTTTGTCATCCTTCCCTGTGTCAGAATCAGGGGGAGAGCACTGCCAGCAGAAGCATTTATTAGTAAGCATCTGAAGAGATGCTTGGGAACCATCCCGATTAGTGATTCTTCTCCAGGCCCTGTGAAGTCACCTCATCCTGCCTCCTGAATTGCATTGATAAGGAGTTGGAGACGCTGTCTCAAACGAACTGCCAATAGCAAGCGAGAAGGGAATTTCCGAAGGCCCAGCTGCCTCTGTAGTTGAAACCTGCAACGGGAAGTGCTCTCGGCTGTGGAGAGAGAAAGGACTGTGTCTACACCAGGGGCACAGAGAAGAGGTTAGAATTACCTACTGAGGACAGGTGTTTAGAGAGATAGCAATATTTGCTTAATGAAAGAATGGGTGTATAAAACTAGACAATACACTTTAGTCTTACTCAGAGCTTCCTTTTCTGTGGCTGGTTATTTCTTTGTTTCTTTCTAAACTATTTAGGAAATATCTCAACTGCCCATTTTATATAAAGTTTCCATTTTCTCTAGTAAAAAGGCGTTCGGCTTTAGTATAATTATTAAAAAGTGGCAAAGATACACCACTTATTAAATGTTTACACTGCTCCTCACCCCACATTAAAGTTCTTTATAGGATTAAAAGCGAGTGATGACAAACCCACAGAGAAAAAGGCTGCATGTTCCTATCCGACTTAATCCCCTATCAAAATGTATCTTTTCCACATTCCATTTACCTAGGGCCTGGGAAATGAGGGGTGGCTGGCTGGTTGCTTACTCTGTAAGCTCCTTTAAACTCCCATTCTGCCTACATTTGGTACAGACACCAAATAAAGAGACCGCTTTACGATATTTACAGATTCATGTTGAGCCCTTCTCTTGTTCTCAATCATGACACCTTATTCGGACCCTCCTAATCAAGATATTGCTGCTCATTCTCTGATTTCCATCCTCTCTTCTCTTTTTCCTTCTTCTCGATTTGATGTGAATGACGTGCTATGTGGTCTCTGGCTGTGAACTTGGCTTCTCTTGATAACAATATTGGTTCCATCCTGGCTGTAACTTCAGGTCACCTGAGCATGCATCATTCTGGTGAAATTTGGTCCCAAGACCTTCCAACCCAATGCTGTCCCCTCCAGCATTGATTCTACTATGTTCAGCCCAAGCCTTTGGGACGAGACAAAGGCCCAATACGTCAATTAACAATAGGATGTTCGTGATTAAGAATTTGATAATACATTGGAAAGAATCCAATAATATATATGAAAATATTTGTTTATTGTTGATGTCTATACACTTTAAACAATATTATTTTACTGATAAAGGTAATAAAAAAAAAAACCAAGTAACTGTTGTGTTAAACTGTATTTGCACTGAGGCTAAGAGACAGAGACTGAGTTTTCATCTCATGACCTCTGAGCTACCAAGGGAGACTTGGGAAGTAGTGAGCTCTCCTTCAGCGTTTACTGAGCTGCTCAGGCCTGGAAGGGTTTTAGGAACAACAGCTATGGAGCTGAACCAGATATACAAAGAGCTTGTGTTCATAGAATGTATATTTTAGTGGGAGAAGAAAAGACTAAAGAAATAAGCAAGCACATAAATAAGAAAATATTAGGTAGTCTACTACAGAGAATGTCCCTGAGCCTTTAAAGGTGAATTGATTGGACTCCTTTATCTCTAACTCTTCCCCTTCTTGAAGCTCTCCACCCAATGTGGCCCTCTATCTGTGAGCTCTTCCTGCCACTATGCCCAACAGAAATAGTCAGGCCCCAGTCCAACAAACGCTACAAATTCTGCTGTCCCTTAGGCTCTCTGGGTCGCTTTTTCCTCACCTATAAAATGGGCGAGTGTGGGTCTCAGGTCTGGCTGTGATCCAGGCTCACAGCTAAGGATAGGACTCCGGACTTAAATTGTTACATTAATGTAGTAAGATGCCTGTGCCTAACTTATGCGAGTATGACTCAGCTTATTGTTTATTACGCATGTGTGGCAGAATGCCACTATTGTTCTCTGACATATATAAGCCCATGCGGTCCCCTAGCGCAGAAGCACGTGCTCCCGGAAATAAAGTTGGTGCCTGCCCATTTCATTCTCATGTTGGCTCCTCATGCATTTTTTCAACTGGGCGTCTCACCATTGAAACTTTCCCTTCTTGATCAACTTGGCACTGACAGTGAGCTATAGACTTGATCCTTAAAGTCCTTCCCACATCTACAATTTTGAGGTTAAGAGAAAGTGAGGTAGGTGGGATGAGGAAAGAAGCAGATTTTTTTTCTTTTTTTTCTATGCCTAGAAATGTGAGTTACAGTGGCCTTTTGGGTAGATATTTTTAAGTTTCTTGAAGTCAGAGACCACATACCCATCATGTCCACACACACACACACTTTTTAAACAGTACCCGGTGTCTGGAAGTCCATCGTGTGACAGTTATCAATTTATTGCTTCTCAGCTCCAACTTCACCCTTCATTACCTGCTCTGCAACAACTGGAGGGACTCTGGAAAGCTGGTCTCCTGTACAGTGGGTTCATGTTAAATTTTGTCAGTAGAGGGCGCCAGAGGGCTTCTTTTCCTGGTTCTGGTGCAGTTGCAGATTTGCTTTTTCTGGTTCTTTACTGCACAATATATTCAGCAGTGCCTTTGTAGAGCATGCAAATCCTTGGTGAGTAGCAGCCCTGGACCAGGCTCTGGCCGGGCAACCATCTCATTGTGCCCAACATGGACACTGCCCACTCCCTGCCAGCCAGCGCTGCAATCCTGTCACCTGAACTTTCTCTGCATACCCACCTGCTGGGGCTCCTGCTGAACACACTTTCTTCAATGTCTGACTTGTACATCAGCATGGTGTCCTCCAGCATCAGGCTCCTGCAGAGTGCACTTTCTGTGCTAATTGACTCCTGCAGCAGTGCAGCTTTCTCCGGCTTTGGGCTTCTTCAGAGCTTGCTTCTCCAGTTCCCTTCTAGCAGAGCTCAGCCACCAGAAGCTTCCCCTGGCACCCAGGGGGCAGATTTCCAGCAATTCCAGCAGTGACTTCCCTACCAGTCAGTGAACGATAGCCCTGGCTTCTCCAAGGGAGTCTTCCGAGGTGGGCTCTTCGTCGGGTGGTCTATCTCAGCTTACAGCCGCTGCTCCTGTATTCTCACTGGCCAATTCCCCTCCCTGTCAATCACCTATTCTTAATTCTTTATATTAAATGTTCTCTATTGAAGATACTGTGTGGCTTTTGCCTCCTTATTCGAATCCTCTCAGGATTCCTCAAGGTCAGCCCTAGTGACATTTGGGCCAGATCATTCTTTGTCATGTGGGACTTTCTTGTGAATTGTAGAATTAGCAGCATCACTGACCTCTACCAACCAGATGCTAGGAGCACCCTCACAGTTGTAACAATAATAAGTGTTTCCAGGACATGATTCAATAGTGTAGCGGTTAGCACATCTGCTTTACACGCAGAAGGTCCTGGGTTTGTGCCCCAGTGGAGCCATGGTCCATGGTCTACGGCCATGCCACTCTGAACAGCCTGATGTCTGATTTTGGAAGCTAAGCAGGGTCGAGCCTGGTTAGTACTTGGATGGGAGACCACCTAGGAAGACCAGGTGCTGTAGGCATAAATAATAATAAATAATACAAACAAATAAATGTTTCCAGATATTGTGAAATGTCCCATGGGAGGCGAAATCTTCCCTGGTTGAGAACCATTGCCCTATCTCAAATCCCCCCTTCCATCTTGTCTTATCCTATTTCCATTTTATTTCTCTTCACAGCACTGTTCATTACCTAGTAGTGTATTTATTATACACGTTACTGTTTACCATCTGTCTCCCTGGTTAGAATGTAAAGTACATAAAGGTGTGGGCTTTGTTTTGTTTCCTACTATAACTCCAGCATCTACAATGGTGTCTGATACACTGGCAGCTGCTCAATAAATATGAATGGATGAGTGGGTGTGAGGAGACAAGATTGAAGAAGGCAAGAGAACAGTGCAAGGCCCCGAAAAAAAAAGAACGAGTTGTAGAGAGAGTCCAAAGACCCAGGAGGCCAGAGGCCAGGAGACCCTGCATGAGGAGGGGTAGTCAGTAACGAGGCAACAGGTAGCCCACAGAGCAGGAAGCCAGGGAGATGCCCACTGGCGCTTTGGCTGAGTTTGGCTGTGCAGCAGGCAAAAAGACCTTCTCTTTACCAAATCTTCTGAAATACGTCTCTCCATATACCATGTAATTAGGAATTTTTTTGAGGGAATGAAGGCAAATTCTATGTCCTGCCCTATGGCTGGCACTTGTTGAGGACAGATCGCAAGAGCACTCAACCAAAAATGGGTGACCCAGATAAACACATTTATCCACGAGGAATCTGAGTCACATCAATGCCAGTGACCTAAGCTGGGCTCAGTTCTCCAGGCTGATTTTCTTTAAGGTTCACTTTCTCCCCAAGGAAGCATGAGGTGCACAGAAGGCTGGTAGCAGAGGTGACACTAATTACATGGGTGTAATGAACAGTGCAAATCTCTAATGAGCAGAAACCACTGGCTCATTCACAATCATTTTTGAGGAAAGAATTTTGCTTTTTTGCTCTACTCGTTTATTCACTTAAATGAGATGACAATGGGTGTGAAAGTGTTATAGCGCAGAATTCCAGAAAACTGTGGGGGATTGATACTATTACAGGAAGAGAAAACGTCTGCTGTCTTTCAATAGATCCTTGAACACGAGCACATCAGAGTGTTTGTTGGCCACTAAAGTGAGAAGTGCTTTGTGCACCTTGGAGACTAGATTCTGCACCGTTTACTAACGATTCCTTTTGAGGAAGCCAGGACAGTCAGCTGGCCCTTCTCTTATCCACCAAAGGGGGCGCCACTGCGCTAGAAGAAGATACCTTCCCCAATGTCTCCTGGATACGCCCTCCAGTTGAACTGGAGATTTCCCTGGAGCCAAGGGAGCTGCTGCTGTCTACCGTGGCTCACCAAAAATAGCCTTCTCAAGTGTGTATAGGCAACAGAATATGGATGCAGGACATTGAGAAGATAAGATGAGGTACCGTTGAAATTTTTTCAGTTCTCTGTCATATAAATGGATGTCTCCTGATGCACTAAATGCTCACATATTCCGGTGTCCTTTGATGGTATTTTCCTATTCCGTCTGAGAAATATAAGGTCTTGTGAACAAATATGGTTAAAAAATGGATGTTTTAAGTTTGGAAAAGAAAAGAAAATAGGTAAAGTACCTCACCATTACATGAATTGTCAGATTTTTGTTTTTGTTTTTTTTTTGTCAAGTATGCTTTTAGTAGTGGCAGCACTATGTAGATGAATAAAGGCATGAAAAAGAAAAGTTTGTTCACTCCGTTGGATCTTTACCTCCATGGCTCAGTACCAAGACTCTCTCCAGGTTATAATGTATTTCATTTTCCATTGGACCTATATGTCTCAAAAATTTTTACTCCCAAAATTCCACCAAAAAAGCTGTCTAGTTCTGACAGCTTTTTAAGGACAGACTGAAATCCCAGCTATGCTACTTACCCACCCATTTACTGAAACTTTTGGAAACTCTGTCATACTAAAATGGGTATAAATGTGCACATCATTATTTGATGGTGGTGGTGATGGGGGATAAATAGTATAACATTTGAATAATAGGGCACAGTACAAAGAAAGTGCTCAATAAATGATAGTGATTATTAAAATTAATATTGTGCTTCAATGTTGGATGTACTTTTTTTTTTTTTTAAATCTAGCACCTGCTGTCAGGTAAAATTAGGAGGCAACATAAATGACTCTGGGAGATGATTGTAGAGGCCAGACCACTGAGCTGTTAATTCAGGCTACTCCAGGAAAAGGGCACTTCTGTTAAGAGAATGTTTATCAGATACCTACCCTCTGCTTTGCAGTAATAGACATGTTTTGAGTTTTTCCTATGTGTGCTAGGCATTATGGAGGGCGTATGACAAACTTTTGCAAGTGGCGATTTTGTGGGTCCTGAGTTTTATTGAAACCTTGTTAATGCTGACTGAGTCAGTTATGGCTAGGTACCCACTCTAAATTCTAGGATATTTTAACTGTAGGGGGGTCACAGCTGTTGGTTGGGGCTGGTGAATAATGTAGTATATTATTTCTCTTCACTCTCTTATTTCAAAGATCTAGCCATTTTTCTAGTTCCTTTTCTCTCAACGACTACGATGTCGGGATCTATATTGTGTCAAAACAACTGACTACTTCATGAAATCCTGATTCGTTAAGTGAGGGGGTGGTCGTGCAAACACTCCAAAAAAAAAAAAAATCTCTTTAGACAGTGATAAGTAACAGAATTCTTATTTTTGTGTGAATAAATTGCTAAATCAACCTCACAGAAGAATCCTGGAAAAAAATAATTTTTTGTTTCAAAACTGAACTCTGCTCTCCTGTTAGGCCAGACTACTGGTTCTGCGCAAGCAAGGAAAGAAAATTTTCAACATAGTAGAAGTATTCTTAAGGCCCGGTGACAATTTAATAATAAAAAGCTATTAAGAAGTTTTTCTTGATTGGGCGTTGCTGGGTAATTGACTCACTTGACAATGACTGGAGTTGTTTTCACATTGCTGGAGCCAGACAGATGCTTTTCTCTGAGCTCAGCTTAGAAATTTGTCTTGCACCGAGCTGCCCTCTGTCGGCTGGAACATGGATTCTTCTTTTCCATAGTGGCCTTCCCTGAGGATCAAAGAATAATGACCCATGTTTACAAATATTCGTCTGGTGCATATTGAACATCTGGACCAAAATCAAGATCAATTTGGATTTCGAATTAACACATTTTTATTAAGTGTACCCTCCACTCCACACCTCATCTTTTACCGTGCCTAATTTATCTTGTTAGCACTTATCTCATCTCATATATATCCATTTGTTTGCCTTTTGCTTGTCTTGCTGACTAGAAGGTAAGCTTCATGAGACTGAGGACTGTGGTTTATGGGTATATCCTTGGGCCTAGAAGAATGCCTGGCAGGTAGTAAGTAGTCTAGAAATATTACTTCAATAAATGAATGGGTACCAAGTATATCTTGAAACTGGCCCCAGGATTCCAAAAGGAAAGACGGGAACATGGAGGGAAACTCATGGCACTCTTCCCCCACCTGATCTGAGAGGCTGGATCTACGGGGGGAGAAAACAACAGAAGGTGAAGGGGGCTCTACAGACTTGGGGTACATACAGAGTCTTTCGAGCCTCAGATGATGAAAGAAGGCACGGAGTGGAGGGAGAGCTATTTTCCCACACTCCTCCACATACCAGAGAAGCCCAGAGAAGCAGAGGGACCTAGAAGGAATGAATTTTCACAAAGGCATCTGCCGGGCAGAAGAGAGGTGCCTTCCTCAAGGGGACTTGGGCAAAGTGTCACCAGGTGGCGACCAACAGTATCCGCACACGGAAGAATTGCCGAGTCCTTGAGAGCCCACAGGAGTAATCTGAGGGCAAATTTAGGACTTGGATGAGCAAGTTAACAAACTAGTAAAACTCAGGTACTCTGGGTAATTATTTTGTGTCACAGTCTGGGGAGGCCATGACCATTTCTGTTCTAGGAACACAGAAAGGAGCCAGGAATCTGTGAGAGAGGCTGGCGGATGGGGGCAGGGAAATTTGTACTAAGGAACCGAGCTTTGAAGGTTGAGTGGAAGTTGGTTAGGCTGACATGGGTCAGTGAGCTTCGTACAGAGATCATTTTCTTGCACCCTTCCGCCATTCCCAAACATCCAGCATCAACTCAGTGCTGCATCGTGCCTTCTAGATACACAGAGGGGAGCAGCACAGCCTTTGGGATCTCTCCAACCAAATGTTCTTGCGGGCATGCCCCCGAAGTCCAGTGTGGACTGCTGAGCCTACAATTCCCCTCTTGGCTCTGGGTGGAGCTTGGGAATGCTGAAACAGGCAGCAGGAAGCCTCCTCCCTCCTCGTCTATGTTCACATTACGTATTTATATATGCACATAAAGGGGAGAGTGATACTTATTAAATAGCAATATAGGTTTTATTTGAAGGACCCTTGTTCTTCCTCTCCTGCCTGCTGGCATTGCGGCTAAACTGCTGGGCGTAGAAAATGGAGGGCGGAGGACAGCTGGCTTCCCAAACAGGATCAAGGCAGGGCAGATAAATGAGGGATGCTAAAATGAACCGAGCAGCAATGTGTGGGGCAGAGAAACACTTTAAGAACCCTTTGAGGGCAGGCTGGAGATGGCTTTCTTGGGAAGCTTTCAAATGCAAGGGAGTGACAGCGGCAGGTCACATCGATCTGTCTGTTGCTTACAGGAGACAAGTGTGTGTCATTATTTTTGACCAAAGGTGTCAGGAAGCACATAAATCTAATAGACTGTCCACTATAAAGCATCAGGTTTGGGAACTTGAACTCTCCTTCAATTAATTCATCTTTGCTCATGCGGGTAGGAATCGATTTGTTCCCTAGCAGGACTGTGGGCCCACACACACATTTTCTGGGAAGTTCATTTTTCCTTTTCTACCGCAAAATGCGGCCTTCTTTGCATATATTCCTGGGAGTTTGGTGAGCATCTGCAGAGATTAGAAGATGTTCTCTTTCCTGTCAATCCTCTGATCTCCTGGATTTCAGAGGAGAACAATCAAACCGTTGTGATCCGGGTGATCTCTCACACAGGGCTACATAAAAATAAACAAATGGCAGGAAATGAAAAGACTCCGTTTTGCTAAAGCATAGCAACAACTGTCGCTGTAGTCGCTCTGCTCATCAGGCAGGGAATGGCTCTGCCACACAATTAAAAAGATATAACCATTTCCTGCTCAGTGAACATCCTTCCTGCTGTTGCCACACCTGTTCAGAGGACCCTGGGGGCCTTCCGTCTTGTATGCACAGGATCCCACAGATCTGATCTATGGACTATGTTAATTCCTCCTACCTTGGGTTCCCATACATTTACTTGATGTGGGAAGGAATTAGAGAGCGCCATGTCCATGTGCAGGGTGAATGTCAGCTCATTAAGCTTGCTAAGAATCGGATGCTCTGTGAAGATTGATTATGGGCTCTGCCTTTTATGTGCTCTGTCATTTGACAGACATCTCTGTTGCTCTGAGGAGTTAATACAGGTAATTAAAGCCAACCTGTTCTCTGTTTGGGTGCCACTCCAGCAGGTGTCCTGCTCTCTGTCACACAGATACATTTCACTGTGTGAGCCCAGGAAGCAGCAAAGGGCAAAAAGAGAAAGAGAGGGTGGAATGAGGGGCAGGGATTCCTCATGGCAAAGGGTGTCACTCCCCATGCTAGCTGGAGCACTTGGGACTCTCCTGCAGTGCTCCTGTCCCAAATATCAGCAGAGCCTTAAATGTGTTTTTGTTAACTGACATGGTGAATTCGGTGGGAGAAAGAATTCCCACAAACCCTGCTGCACTGAATTCGAATTGATTTCTTTCTGCTGTGCTCTTATTTGATTAACTCAGCACAGACTCCAGCACATGGAGAACTGGAAGATGTACATTTTGGGAGTAGCAGGATTTGAACCACTCAAAGCCAACCAGTATCAATGATGGCATATTTGAGTCTGGCTGATAGAATGAGGTGCATTTTATTTTTTTAGTAGAACAGCCAGTCTTGTCTGCATGGATTATTTTTTAAATGGTTGAAGAAACTGTTAAAAATTGTTGTTAGATTCCTAAGCTAGCCCACAAAAGCTATTTTAACCTGCACAATGCTGCACCACAGAGGTGGTTCATTGGTCTACTGGAAACACATCTCATATTCCTTGTCTCATAGTGGCGGCACAGTTCATATTTCCCTATTGGTCTGGCCCACATTCTAGATACAAATGAGTTGAATGGAGCAAATATAGTTTACGTGTCTTTCATTCACTGTTCTTGGAGCATACACCTGGTGCCAGCCACTCTTCTAGGACGTGAGGATACCAAAATGAATAAATGAGGATTCCTGCCTTGAAGGAGCCCACAGTGTAGTGAAAAAGGTTGATGAGTAAAATCAGCTATTCCAGTGCAGTGTGACCCTTCTGCGCTCAGGGTCTGGTCAAGACAGAGGTACTCCTGGTCATAGAGAAGAAATCAAAGTGAGGAGCAAGACAATGATACCCAAACAATAGTTCTTTAATGGTGGAAACTAATACAATAATAATTTTTAAAACTGAGTTTGCAAAACATTTATATATGCTTAAACAGATTTCATCCTCGCAACAGCTACAAAAGGCAGAATTTGTTTTTATCATCACTGAATTTGTTCAGCAAACATTCATTGAATGCTCACCATGTGCCAAGCACTGTGTGAGGCCCTGGGGAGAGCAGTGAACCAACCAGCTGCTTACATGCATCTCACCCTCTAATGGGAGGCCAAGTTATCCTCAATTGTGACTTACTCATGATCAGACAGCCAGTTAGTGAGGCAGCAGCTAGTACTGTGTCTTCTGTGCTTTTGGCTTTTCCATTTTGTAACTTAACCACCAAACTGAAGACACAAATTTCTGACACCTCCTCCAGCATCACCTAAGTAACTTTGTTCTATTTACAATATTCACAACAACGAGCAGGTGTTGTCACTGGATGTATAATAGTGGGAAATTTTCAGCAGTGTTTAAACTAGGGAAGATTTTAGATTCCAGAATACTGGTTTATGTGAGTGAAAGAGTTGGGGGAAAATAAGCCATCATGGAGAAAAAGGAATATTTCTTCTTAGACGCTAATATTGAAGCCTTGGAAGAGACTGATTTAACCAGCCTACCATGTGCCTTATTATAGTTCATTCTATGACTATTGTCTCATATTTTTAATAATTGTAGAGAATCTCAGGATATAGTAAGTCATTTTAATTTTGGTGGTTGATATATAGGTGAATTTGGGATGGTGGCTTCGTTTTGCCTTTATTGGAACCCCACGCAAAGACATTCACTGATAAATATTCAACTGGCTCTTCAAAAAAGTATGCAAATATATATATGCACATACATTTATTATAAACTTTACCATAAAGGATTGTAGCATACAATTTACAAATAATTATAAAAGATTCAATATTCTTTATTGTAAATTCTACGCAGCCAATTAATTGATTCTTACTAAATACTTTGTTTGCTTTCTGGAGACTCTTGTATTCTTACTAAATAAATCTATGGTTGCAATTTGGCCATGATTTGACAAAACCAGACTATGACTAAATGCTTATTTCTATGCAGTTCAGCAAAGTCACTCAAAGCATTGAGAAATGTATGTAGTTTAAACATAAATGTTAGTGGATGTTTTTGTTTACTTGGAGCGAGACAAAAGGGAAAAATATGAAGATGTGTAGGATCCTCATTCCTTCATCAATATGTGACTTCTTCACTGAATTAGATCATGGTTTTTGAATACTAAAAGAATATCGCCCTAATTTTTTGTGCTATTCAAAATCAGGCGGCGACAGACATGACACACTTTTAAGTTTAATCTGTGCCAGTAACATTTCTCCATTATCTTCTTAAGTTGAGACAAGCAACAAAAATATAAATCAAGCCCTGATTTGCAGTGTTTGCCACTACATGGCTACCAACATGACATAACTGAACACAGAGACATACAGAAGCATATTATGTAGTATTTCCAAGATACGGGCACAAGAGTAGAAAGTAACCTGAAGGTATCGATAACAGCAAAATGAAGTATAATAATTAGAAAGGGATGTATTTTGAGTATTTATTACCTTTATTTTTTAATATAACTTAAGTGTAAATTTATGTACTTTAGTTTTTAATAATGGCTGTATTTAACAACTGGCTTGCAAAAATCCTGAAAATGTAACAATTGGCTCTCAAAAACTGACACGAACTGTTTCTAGCACACCATTACCCTGCGTCACTCCCATTAAGTGGGAAAGATCAGTTTCTTATCATAAATGCTGTGACACTTGGCTTTAAAGTGAAACATATAAACACATGCTCAGTACATATACGTTTAGTGGATGAAGACATTTAGAAAAATATCTATCTGCTATAATCAAAGTGCGCTCTTAATTTTTTTTACAAGATCATAAAACCAAATGTAGAAAAATGGCATCTGAACTAGCAAATGCCGTGTTTACTGCAATCAGTCCCTTTTCTCTGCTGCAATTTGATTTTCTACCTCCCCTCTAAAGTCTAAAGGCGCAGCTTGCATTTTGAATCTCATCCTCCACGATTTGATCTTACCTTACTCGGTTTGGAAGTATAACCCAGAATAAAGCTAATTTGAAAATACCACCAGTTTCTTTAGGCCCCCAAATGTCATGTCTTCTCAGATGAGCACCTGCTAATTGGCTAGCAGCTGTCTGATCTTCAGGGATTTGACTCACCAGCTGTAAAAGGTAGTTTAGTCTCAGACATTCACCTTTATCCCTGCATTCATCAGGGGTGGGGCCTTCTAAGTCTTGCTTTTGATTCACAAAAGCCAAACAACTTCTCCCTCATGCCTACTCCCCTCTGAGATGTTATGCTTCCGTGAGTGATCTGTTTGTGGGTGTAGAAAGGCAGTAACAGAAGGCCAGCCTGGAGCTGAATTGAAGTCACCGCTTCACGAGCCCAGAAAAAGGCAGCCATCCATCAGATGAGCAGGGACACACTGCACCAGATCGTCCCTTTGGCATCCATTCATCTTCATTTATTCTTACTCACTCACTCATCTAATTAAAAGTGCTTAGTGCTTACCTGGAATCTGAGAGGTGTAAATTTTCAAAGAAGTAGAAATATTCATTGGCTTTTTCCTACAGAAAAATCGCAAAATTGAGATCAAACTTAATATACATTTTACTTAAATTATAGAGTGAAGAAAAAGTTTTCCATTTTGATAAGGCTTTTACACTGGTTTGGGTGAGGGTGATGGGACAAAAATGTCCCTTTAGATTCATTGTATTGGAGGGAAAAAAGGTGATGCTTCTTAGGCTCCTGACCACCCTAAGGAAATGCAGGACCAAAGAAGAAGAAGCCAAATGACTAGTGCACGCCCTTCTCTCTAGAATATACTATTCTGGGATAAGCGAATCTGAGGTCTTGGAATCTTATCTTTTCTTTTTTTTATTGTGTCATTTGAATTAGAATCTTTAAATTTGGAAATGTAGACTATTGTTAATAAGTGCATATTCCCGTAACTATTTCTTTTAGCTTACTCAGTGCTAAAAATATTTTTTACATGCAGATTTGTCTTACCTGTGCTAAGAAGAAATGCAAAAAAGAGCTTTAGTGTATACTGTACTTTGCCTCTAAAATAGAGGGAGCAGCGTTCTCCTGGGATCCAGACAGGGGTAGCCAAGATCAGACTTCACCCCCCATCCCCTCACCCCCCCCAAAAAATTGTCCTCTAATGTTGGAGGCTTGTAGTCACAGTCACTTCCTTTTGTCACTGAGTAAGTCCCTGAGATGCTAAGATTCGGTTTTGAACCCAATCAGACAAACATAATGGAAGAAGAAAGGCTGCCTGAGGTGGGGGAGGAGTCAGGGAAGAGAGTGGGGCAGGGGCTTCTGAACTGCATGGAATCAGCACCTGGAAGAGGCCTGCCCTCCATCCACCTCTGTTCTTCCATTCCCTGGTGATCACACCCCACACTCGCCATTGGATTTAGCCCAGACCTCTCATCCCTGACCTTCACACATTCATGGCCAACTTCTTACTGGACAGTTCTACCTGACGTCCTGCCATCCCCCTTCACACTTGGCATGTCGAACCATCAAACAACTACAAGTTAACTCCTTGTTTCCCTGCACCCCTCCCCCGATTCCTGCTCCTCTTCTCATATTCTTGGGAAAAGTGTCTCTACCCCTCAAGCCTGTTGAGTTGGTCTCCTCAGCAGTCTCTTTTGTCTTCCCCACTGCCTCCGGCTTGGTTCAAGTCCTCATTATCGCTCACCTGCATTGCCACAATACTCTCCTTTGCTCTGGCCCTACCCCTACCCTTTTCAAACATCATCATCACATTGATTTCCTTATAGCTCTGCTCCTGCACATGTGACCTTGGACCAGCGACACCAGTATCACCTGGGAGCTTGCAAAAAATGTAGACTCCCTCTCAGTGAGGATCCAGTCCAAAGACAGAAAGCACCATTAATTTAAGTGAAGAAATTTTAATTTAAAAAAATGGATGAATGGATAAATTGTATGCATCCATACCATGAAAATCTGCTAAAGAAATAACGTGAATGAACCATAAAGACATTAGGCTGAGTGAAAGACTTGCATCTCAAAAGGTTATATATAATAAAATTATATTTTTATAACATTCTAGAAAAGGCAAAACTATAGAAACAAAGTTCAGTGGCTCCAGGGGCTAAGAGGAAGGGGAGATTTGACTATGAAAGAGCAGCATGAGGAAATTCTTTTGAGATGTTAAAAGTGCTCTGTATACTGATTGTGATGGAGGGTATACTTGTCTGTATGTGTGTTAATACTCGTGAAACTGTACACCAAAAAATGCCAAGTAGATTATATGTAAATTAAAAAATAATAGTAAATAAATAAATTAACAATGATAGTAATGAGTTATAAACCACTAAATACAATCAGAAACTGTGAGTTCATATTGATATGTAAGTAATCAGAGTGTATCTTTCCCCAAACACTTACTAACTACAAAGGGAGAAAGATTAATTTTATGGTGAAGAAGCCTGGCTGAACCACCTGAATGGAATGATCAAAGTTAACACCATCAGCAATGAATGATGCTGAATTGTTTGCCATATGACCAGATAAAATGTCAAGAACACAGACAAGGCAAACTTCTAGGATTGGGCACACAGGGAGCAGTCGTACAGGGCCCCATGCTGGTTTAATCTTCTGCTGTAGCCATCTTGAAGTTCTTAATATTTTTAAACATGGGGTTTGCATCTGCATGCACTTTGCGCTTAGCCCCGCAAATAATGTAGCAGGTTCTGAACAAGCATCACTTTTATGATACTCCTGCCAAAGATGTATAACCTGAATTTGTCAATGATGAAACATCAGGCAAATCCAAATTGATGAACATTCTACAAACTCCATTGCCTGTACTCTTCAAAAGTATGAAGGTCATGAAAGTCACTGTGAGACTGGGGAACTGTTCTACGCTGAAGAAGCCTAAAGACAAATGATAAGTGACTGCAAGGCAAGATTCTGTATAGGGTCTTTTGGCTGTAAAGAATATTGTTGGGACAATTGGTGAAACTTGTATGGGGTTTGAAGACTAGCTAGCAATAATGTAATAGTGTTAATTCCCCATTCTGGTGGCTGTGTATAGGAAAATGTATAGGAAATTGTATAGGAAAATGTCCTCCTTTTATGACTTCCAAACTTAAATATTTAAGGGTGGTCGGCCATCATGTTGGCAACTTACTCTCAAAAAGTTCAGGAAAAAAAAGTTCTTTTTGCAACTTGTCATTAAGTTTGAGAGTTTCAAAAACGAAAGAGTGATAGGAAGAGTATAGGGTTGGGGGAGAATGAAGATCTCTCTAATAAGGTGACATTTGACCAGAGACCAAATGAAATGAGAGAGCAAACCACTAGGTATCTGGAGAAAGAGCATTCCAATCAGAGGGAACAGAATGTGCAAAGGCTTTGACGGCGGCGGGGGCGACATTTAAGAAATAGCCAGTAATGTTGACATAGAGTGGCAGAATGGGAACATGGTAGGTGATGACATTAGGGAAGTAATACAGACCAAATCAAGGATCTGGGCTTTATTTTTTTCCCTGCTGTTCTGGGGAGACATTGGAGGGTTTGCTCTGCAGAAGAGTAGCATCACCTGACTTAGGTTTTTACAAAGTTTACTCTGGCCACTGTGTGGAAAATAGACTCCAGAGCAGTACGACTAGAAGCAAGGAGACCAGTTGGGAGCCTTTGGGAATAGTTGACTATTTGATGGATATTCGAGCTGCAGAAACCTCCAGGAAGGATTCGAAGAGCCACGACTGGCCCTTCGACAGGTACAGAGCATGGAATGGGTCAGCCCCAGCAGCAGAAAAGCCATCTGACTACTCCTGCCTCTCACGCCCAGCTTCCCTTGGAGGCTTGCCAAGTGGTGTCTGGCACAGAAGCTGCTCACCAAAGGGCAACTCTGATCATGATTTTCCAGGAAGGTTGAGATACCAGCTGGTTGCATTTTTAGTCTAATTTTTTTTTTTTTTAATTTGGCAGAAGTGCTAAAGTGTCTTTTTAAATTAATTATTATAGAACCAAAGATAAGCTCAGGGAGAAATATTGTAACAGATCTCGTCTCCTTATCTGGGGTTGCCTGACAACTATAAGCATTTTTGTCCTTTGCAGAAGGCCTTTGAATAAAAGAATCTTGAGGTTTGATCTAGTCCCAATCAGTAAAGAAATCTGTGCATTGACCCCTGATTTTTGGCCCCCAAACGACCTTGGCGAAAAATGATTCCGGTCCCCTCTTTTTCTGGACCCACTGGGTGAGTGACAATTTATAGCTTGATTGGTTTTGTTTTGCCCCAAACTTGCTCTCGATAGTCATAAATACTCTTCCGATAAGAGAAGGACCTGGACTTAGGTCAGAGAAACTGTGTTTATCATGATTTAGCATCATGTTTGTCATGACGAACTCAACTTCTCAGACCTACATCCAGGTCTTTCTGTCCCTCTTGGAGCCCTCGGTGATCTCAAGAATATAGCTAAAGACAATTCGATGTCTCTTTTGTGTTTATACAATGATATTTTAATCTATTGTGTAATTCTTTTCAATCATAAATATACACTTATGATGTTATGCTTAAAACACATTTTTAAATCCAAGGACAGACTCACACTTAAAGGGCAACATTTAAAGATTTCTCCCTTACCTTTGATAAATGCATATCTATTTTAAAGTTCACTTCACATGTGATCCTAAGCCTCTGGGATAGTTAATCCCCAGTTTACAAAGCAGCAACCTGCACGATTAGAGGATGATTTGCTGTAGGATGGAGACAAAGCCAATGACATTGGCAATGAGGCAGCTAGTTAGAGTTGAGTGATTTTCAGGTCAGGACTCAGAATAATAATAATACACTGCCAACCAGAGCTCTTCTCACTAATTTTGTTGACTTGATTATGACTGAACAGGTTCTTATTTAGCTCATGGTACCTGTTCTTATATTCACTGAGTACAGAGATTTAGCTTCAAATTTTGTTTGAAGAGATTTATATCATTCAAAGGGTAGAGATGAAAATATGATCTCCAAAGAAAGCCTCTTCAATAAACGATGCTGAGAAAATTGGAAAGTCACCTGCAAAAGAATGAAACTAGACTGTTGGCTATCACCACTCATCAAAATTAACTCAAAATTGATTAAGGACCTGAATATAAGACCTGAAAAATAAAATGCATGGAAGAAAATACAGGGAGTAAACTCAAGGACCTTGAACTAAAAGAGGATTTTATGAATCTGACCTCAAAGTCAAGGGAAGTAAAAGCAAAAATAAATGAATGGGACTACATCAAACTAAAAAGCTTCTGCTCAGCAAAAGAAACCGTCAACAAGGTAAAGAGACAACCATCTGAATGGGAAAATATATTTGCAAGCAACACCTTGGATAAGGGCCTAATATCTAAAATATACAAAGAACTCATACAACTCAATAATAACCAAAAAACCAAATGATCCAATCATTTGGTTTTCAAATGGGCAGAGGACCTGAACAGACACTTCTCCCATACAAATGGCCAACAAATATATGAAAAGATGCTCAACATCACTAGCTATTAGGGAAATGCAAATTAATTGGCTAAAGAAGCTGTGGTACATATATACAATGGAATATTTCTCAGCCATAAGAAAAGATGAAATATTGCCATTTGCAACAACATGGATAGACCTTGAAATAATCATATTAAGTGAAATAAGTCAGACAGAGAAGGTTGAAAATCACATGATATCATTTATATGTGGGATATAAACCTAAAAGCAACAAATGAAAAGGACAAACAAACAGAGACTCATGGACATGGACAATGGACTAGTAGTTACCAGAAGGGAGGGGAAAGGGAGGAGGGGGAAGGGAAAATAAATAAAATATTAAAAATAAATAAATAAAATGTTGAAAAAAAAGAAAAGAAATATGATCTCCTTCTTAATAATTTTGAAATTATAATTCTGGTGCAGATAACACATTTAATTCTAAAAATGCAACAAAAATATTTAAGCCTTAAAATAATAGCATTGTGAATTTAACCTTTCATCAAACAATTTACAAAAGACATTAGGCATGCTGCAACACTTCAAGCTGTCAAATTCATAGTAGTGCTTTCAAGACCACTGGCATTTTCCATGACCACAACTTATCTAATTCCCTAGTAACCACTCATAGGTCTACTTGCTTGAGACACACACAAGCAATATATTTTTTCAACTTAATGGATCGAATGAGGAAACTCAGAATATTTGGGTCTTGAGTATACCGGCCATGTGACTTTAAGTTTCTATGCACATTGATATTCTCTTCTGTAGATCTATTGCCTGTTTTGGGTTAAACTGTATTCTCTTTTCCCATTCATAAGTTGAAGTCCTACCTCCCCACTATCTCAGAAGGTGACTGTATATGAAGATCAGGTCTTTAAAGATGCAATCAAATTAAAATGAAGTTTTTAGGGTGGGCTTTAATCCAATGCAACTGATATCCTTATAAGAGGAAATTTGAATACTGACATAAACAGAGCGACGACCGTGTGAAGACACAGGAAGAAGGTGTCTGTCTACAAGCCAAGGAGAGAGTCCTCAGGATGAAACCAACCCTGCCGGCACCTTAATCTCAGACTTTTAGCCTCTAGAACTGTGAGGAAATACATTTCTGTTGTTTAAGCCACCCAATCTGCAGTGCTTTGTTACAGCAGCCCTAACAAAGTCATGCAGATTTTGGTATTGGTAGGTAGATGATGTTATAACAAATACCAAATAGTGTGGAAGTGGCTTTGGAACTAGGTAAGAGGGATAGGCTGGAAGAATTTCGGAGGACATGTTAGAAAAAGCCAGATGGCCTTGAAGAGACTATAAGTAGAAATGTAGAGGTTAAAGGTGCTTCCGGTGAGGTCTCAAATGGAAATGAGGATCTTGATATTGGACACTGGGAAGACAGTCCTTGTAAAGTGGCAAAGAACTTGGCAACATTGAATCTAGAGTTTTGTGGAAGGTAGAACTCGTAAGTAATAAACTAGGATATTTAGCTGAAGAGATTTCTAAGCAAAGTGTTGAAAGCTTGGCCTGATTTTTCCTGACTGCTTGTAGTAAAATGCTAGAAGAGAGAGAAAAACTGAAGAAAATATTGTTCAGCAAAAAAGAACCAGAACTTGAAGATTTGGCAGACTCTCAGCCAATCCATACACACTGTCACACTAATGCACTGCCTTTTACCTTATAATGTGGCTATAGGGACCAAATTCAATAGGGTGTATATACTGTAAGTACTTTATAAATCATAAACTCTTACACAAAGATGAGATGCTATAATATTATTATCGCCTCATATATTTTTATAGCTTCCTCATAAGGTCAAAGAAGAGGAAAATGTCAACATTATTTTTTCATTTGCAATGTTTGAGGTCTAGAAAGATGAAATGATTTATACAATAATGTCACAGAACCTGGATTAGACTGGGATCTTTAAAGGCTCAGTCCAGCACTCTTTCGAATACAATGTTCTCTCATACAAAAAACCTCTAGATCTTCAGCAAGTCAGATCAACAAGCATTTAATTATCTACCCTGACCAGCACACAGCTAGAACCAGTAAGAAATACAAAATATAAAAGAAACCATAATCTTATCTCAACATTATCCGAAAAGCAAAAAATAAACATAAGTCTATAGCTAACGAACTACATAGCAATTTTGCTTTCCACATTAATTAATCGGTTAACCTCTAAAGGCAGGTTGGTGGCCTCCATAACATTTTTGTGAAAAATAATAAACACAAATTAGATTTAGAGTTTTAAAAGCTTTTATTCTTTTTTGTTCATTTGGCAGAGATGCAATTTTTTTTCTTATAACTTCTGCAATTGTCTTGGAAGGAAAGGTTTTCAAACTGGAGGCTGACATCACAGTCTGCATCTCCTGCCAAGCGTAAAAGGTTATGATGGGGAATATTTGTGAATTTGGTCACTAATTTAATTAAAAAAGATCCCTATCGTTAAAATGTCCCCAGGAAGAGTAAAAAGAGTACTATTTTGCAGATCTTGTTTTTTCAACTGTGAAGCACTATGATGCTTGAGTTGTTCTACGTTTAGCAAAATCCTCTGGGAAACTCGGAGTGTGGGAGCTTCCTGTGAACAAAAGGCCTTTCCCTTTCAACTCCTCATTCAACCTCCCAACTGTTTTTGTAGCAAAACTGTGACTGCTGGAACAGAGGTGTTGAAATTCTGTCTTCCCCTTTTATACAGAGGTAAAAGCCTTTGTAAAATAATAGTGACATTAATAATAAATAATAATAATAATAATAATAATATAATAATAGCAATGATAAGCAGGAGAGGATGAAAAAGGAGGAGAGGTGGGAGCGAATTGAAAGATACTTGGAAAACTTTTCTCATCCTATTGACAATTCATCAGCTGTACGAATACTTACTTCCAAGCCATGTCTACATGGGTTACGCCAACTGACTATTCTTAATGGAAATTAATGCTTTTTATAAACTTCTTTGCTTTCTAATAAATATACTTTAAAAGAGAAGATCTTCAGATATGATGACCCCATAATAGAGTCCTGAGAGGTGATATGAAAATGTATTCGTGATCGCAACAATCATGTAAAGGAGAAGTCCAGTGGCAAATTATTTTTTGAATAGTAGAATTTTTTCCTATTGAAGAATTTCACACTCATTTTTGATTTTATAAGTTTGGATTTCCATGTATGTCTCAAAGTAGGAGACATACATTAACATATAACTGCAAAGCCACATGTTAAGCAAGGCGCGCAAGGAGCGAAACTATTCTGAACCTACACAGCCCATCTCCATGCATGACCCTCCCATGGCACAGGACAGTGATACGCCGTAGGCTGTATAAAGGGGATTGGTTGTGCTATCGTATGATACTGCACACACATCCTATAGGGATCGCAGATGTTGGAGAAAGAGAAGCTACTTCCTAAAAACAAGGTCTGTTTGCATAATCAACTCATAATGCTCTCCTTTTCTCTTCTTTCACCCTAAGAGGTTTACTATCCATCCATTCCTAAGGCAAATGATCTAAGACCTTACCACAACTCCCTCGGGCTTTCATTTTTACCTTTTAAACTACTTTAGACATTCTTCTTTATCTGCTTCCACACGTTCTGTGTTCTGTAGAGGTTGTGTACGCGTGAGTGTATGTGTGTGTCTTCGTGTGTGATGTGTATGTATATGTGTGTGTTTGTATGTGTTTTTCTCTACCCTTTTTCATTCCTCCTCTAAATGACCATGCCCGGATCTCCTCTCTATTCCTTTAGATAAACACAAAGACCTTTGGATAATACTAACAGTGGTAGCTAATATATATTTTATTATGTGTCAGGCTACTTATTCTCATTAATCCTCATAAGAACCCTATGAACTTGGAACTATTAGTCCCATTTTACTTATGAGGACACTGACTCATTCACTGCTGTAAATAAATCCAGGAGACTGAAAAACTGTCCTTCAAATATACACTCTTCTTAGGCTTACATACCTCAGTGCGTGTGTGTGCGCGTGTGTGTGTGTAGAAAGAGAGAGACAGACAGACAGACAGACAGACAGAGAGGCAGGCAGGCAGTCCACTGCATCCTTCATATAATGTCTTGATGAGTCTGTACCTTTCTTTCCTTCCTTCCTCCAACACAGTTGACTGGAAGAAATAGTAGTGGTAAGCTGACCTGTGCACACAGCATCAGGGTAGCCTTGACACTCACCAAGTAATCATGTTCAAATTTTCCTTAAGGTGCTTCTCAGACTTGAAACTTTTCAGGATGCTTGTTACCTAGTTCACCAAAAATCTCCATGGTCCATTACTGCCACCTAGAGCTGATATATTGAAATACAAATTCTGTGTAAAGCAAAACAGAACAAAGCAAAAACATAAAGTAATTCCAATCCTGTCCTAAAACAAGCTGTTTTAGTCTGAGCAATTTAGATCAGCAGTCCCCAACCTTTTTGGCACCAGGGACCGGTGCTCCTATGAGAATCTAATGCCTGATGATCTGAGCTGGAGCTGAGGCAGTGAAGTTAGCGTGAACTGCAAGTACAGACGAAGCTTCTCACGCTCGCCTGCTTTGCAGCCTGGTTCCTAACAGGCCACGGACTGGGGTTTGGGAACCCCTGATTTAGATAATAATATCATAGGCTTTAAAATTCAAACTCCTTTCCTCAAGATTCCCAACTTCCATAGGAGTGTGTTGTCATCTAATAATATTGAAATTAAAAAGCTCAAATTTGATAAGTCTCAAACTAAAGAAGAAGGGAGAGAGAGAGAACATGTTTTGAGATTTGAAACTTTGTGGTTGTACCCATAATTTGACAGACGAGGAGACTGAATTTCGAGAGATAACAGATTTCTCAAAGTCCAATAGCCAGTAAGTGGTGCTGGCAAGATTGGAATACAGGAATTGTCTAGCCTTTTATTCCAAAATGAACTAATCATATTGAATCAATACAAACCTTAAAATTTTCCCAATAAACTTCTCCACTTGCTTCACCCACAGTCCTGGGAAGGGTGTGCCAATGTGCTATTCTCCTCAGAAACCACCAACGGTAAACCCTGGTGGAGTTGAGGTTATCTCGTCAGGAGTTTTGGGTTTACACTGTCTGGGCACACCATCCCCCAATAGCACATATTTGTCAGATGGCGGCTGAGGTCAGAGGGAGAAGTCTATGACGGCAGAAGTGGATGAAGACACTGATCTACAAGGGGGAAAAGACAACAAAACAAGGCCTCAGTAACACCATGTTCTAAACCATCATTTCTCAGCATGGGAGGCAGGAGGAAGCCGGTCTTGTTTAGTAGAGCTATGCCCAAGATGGAGGGGTTGACACAAAGGAAAGTCTCTTTACGTGAGGTTTGTGATGTTTCCTGTACTGAGGACCCATCTGGTGAAGTCGATGAACCCATTCCGAGAATAATGCTTTTAAATGTATGAAAGGGAATATGTAGGGTAATAAAGGATACCAGTTATGTACAAATAAAGTATTCGAATTATTTTTAAATGTGTGATATCATACTATATGTGTATATTAGCTCAGGCTGCTATAACAAGATACCACAGACTGGGTGGCCTAAACAGACATTTATTTCTCACAGTTCTGGAGACTGGGAAGTCCAAGATCAGGATGCTGGCAGATTTGCTTCTTGATGGAGCTTGCTTCTTGGCTTGACAGCTGTCTTTTTCCTGTGTCCTCACATGGTAGAGAGCTACAAGCTCCAGCAGTAGACCTATAAACCACCATAATTGTGAATAAGTAATGAACATAATTGGTATTTTGAAATATCTGCAGCAATAAAATGTGCTATGAAAATATTGGTGATTTCCATTGGCGATAATGCCACAGGTACTTATTAAAAATAAGCATGTAATTTTTTCCCATCGCATTTACAGACTCACATCTTTTGTCCATGGACCTCAGTTTATGAACATCTACCTTCAAGTACATTAGCAAATTTGCTGGCTTGTATTCACTGGACTACAGGGGGTGGAGGAACTAGCTGAGTTAAGTTGCCCTTTACCGGTCTGCCCAGAGACAACTTGTGTAAACAGTAAACAGGGCAAATACCTGGGCCAGGAGTTACCACAAGAACCACCCCTGCCCCCAATATTCATCTTTCTCTTAGCCCTATCATTTTTCCGGAAGGGAGGACATGGGTCCGTTGTAGGGTCTGTCTTGAGTTCAGTGTCCTTTTCTCACCTCCTGTTGTTGGGTGATGTGATGAAAGAGAACATTAACAGGTTGAGTTGACCTTCTGGCCAGGAATTGCTGACCTCCCATGGGAAGCTCCGCTTTATTTAATTTCCTTCTGATAATGGAGAAAATGAAATGGAATAAGCATTGCTAAGAGAATAATTTAAATTAGAGTCAAGAGGCCATTAGTGAAGTGGGGCCTACGCATATCTCGTGTCTCAGTTCTCAGAGCTGCTATTAAGTTGCTAAACACTAAACTCAGCTCAAGGCCAAGCCATAAATATCCTGGAGCCGTAAACATCCTGGAACTACAACTGCTACATGGACCTGTATGGACTTTACTTCCCTCCTCGTAGTAGTTTTCCCTTCCCTTGTTTGCATATTGGAACTAACTAAGATCTATTGATCTAGCCTGGAATCCTTCATTTGCATGAAAGAATTACATTTTGTGATATTGCCTATATGAACCCTGGCTTCTTTGTTCTCTCCAGAGTATAGTTTGGGTTGCTACCTGAATCTGTGCCTCAGATTGTAACCCTCTTGCTCACATAAATGCTTTTCATTTTTTATTACAGCCTAAACTTTTTTTTGGTTGAAAGTTCCTAGAAATATTAAGAAATCCACAGATCTGTGTTCTGGGAAACAGTTTGTGTTTCTGGTGTTCGAGGCCAAATGAAACCTTTTATAAGCAGAGTAAAGGTTAAAATTAAAAAGGAAGGAGAGGTGAAATTAGTTAGAAGATTGTCAGATCTCAATGTGAATATCTTAGTAAATTAGAGGCAAACTTTCTGGAATAGTTTCAGCATCTAAACTAATTAAAGATGCATCAAAATACTCTGTTGACCAATTCTAGAGGAAAACTGTTGACCGATTCTAGAGGAAATATTTAAAGCCATTTCTTTTGGGTGCATTCTATAATTCCAACATTCAAGGAGGCATTTTAATTATACTTTCTAATCATAAAGAAAATAGGCCACTTTGTTTCATTTAGGTGTTTCCCCTCTCTCCAGGTTAATAGCATTATTGATACTTGTTCAATTGATAGGAGTGTAGGCTCACATAAGACCTCCAGTCCAGTAGGTAGATTTGAGGTCCACTGTGGTCAGATGACCATGCTGTGCCTTTTCTGTAACAAGTCAGGGGAGGACCCGGCCAGGGAGAGAAAGGCAGCTTCCTGGTTACAGACCAACTCAGAAAGTTGCCTCCAACTCCACCCTGCCCCCGCCTTGGTCAACTCTCTAAAGCCAGGACTGGCCATAACAGGGTGGAGCAGGATTTGTGGAGAATATAGGGTAAGCAGATAGTGGAAGGAAGAAGGCAGCTTGTGGAATTCATTTGGAGTTTTAAAAAAGTTATTTATCTCAATGGTTCTTTATGAAAAGGGAAATTTTTCATGACTCAGACACACTACTCATTTCCCTATTTCTATCTCTGTTTTCTAGAAAAGCCAACAGGTTTTTAAAAGCACATGGGTGACATCCAATGAACAAACTGGACATGTGCTCAACTCTTTCCAACATTTGACTCAATAAACAAACCAAAAAATTCTCTGAAGGAAGCAGAAGTACAGCCTGATGAAAAGACCTCAATGGTTTTTTAAGGGTCTTTATTTTTTGAAATGATAGGCACTGAAATAATTTAGACTGCATATATAAAGAAAGATCAGAGCATGTAAAATTTTTCATGATTTAAACTTTCTACAATTCATTTTGCTCACTATCCTTTTCATTTTTTTGTCTAAACATTTTAATGCAGATCTAAGCATAACATACATTTTCATATAATTCAGATGGTTTCAATAGTGTATTATGTATATTTTTCTCATGATGGCATGTAGCATATGTAATTATCAACTAGCTGTATAAGTGGATGTATATTATCATTTTGCTTTGTAAAAGAGTTGTAGAAATTGACTATGTCACCAGCAATAAAGGATGTTCTAACTTCATCACAAATTCACCAGCACGAGGTCCTCTTTTAAAAACAATATAAAACAAAACAAAACCCCCAAAGAAAACTTGCTAATTTAGAGGGTATGAAATAGTTCTTTTAAGTTATATCTGTTTACTGATGAGATTGGACATTTCCTCAAATATGTTTTATACTTACGCTTTCTGCTTTGGGGAAGTATCTGTCCATATGTTTCCCAATTTATCTACTTCATGTTTTCCCACTGCATTGGAAGGACTTATTTATAGATATTAACCTTTTGCTATACATATTTGAGGCAATTTTATTTTTTATTATAAATTATTTTATGTTGTCAAATGTGTCAATGTTTTTATTTGTGATTTCTACTAATGTTTCAAATCTTAGAAAAGTATCATTTCCACAGATTTAATGTTTTTTTCTTATTCCTGATTTTTAAAAGCAATTTTTAATATTTAACATTTTTCATTCATTAATCCTCCCGCAGTTTGTTTCGGTGACTAACAGTATTTCTCAAATATGAATTGTATCAGAGCCGCTTGAGGTAATTGTTTAAAATCTAGATTCCTGGACACTCCAGATCTACTGAGTCAAAATCTATTGAGGTGACCCCAGTCGCATTATGAGAGAAAACAATGAACAAATCAAAACTGAGAGACATTGTACAAACATCTGACCAGCACTCTTCAAGACAGTCAAGGTCATGAAAAACAAGGAAAAGACTGAGAAATTGTCATAGACCTGAGAAACCTAAGGAGACATGATGATGAAATCAATATGGGTCCTGGATGGGATCCTGGAACAGGATAAGGGCATTAATGGGAAAACTGGTGAAATCTAAAGTAAGTCTGAGTATAATCGATAGTAATGTGCCAATGTTAATTTCTGTTTTGAGAAAGTACCAGGGTAATGACAGTAGGGGAAGCTGTGTGAGGAGTATATAGGAACTCTTTGTGCTATATCTTTGTATCTTTTGTACAAATCTAAAATTATTCTCAAATAAGTTAATTTTAAAAAATGTATCGAGTTGGGGCTCAAGGGTCAAGGGTCTTTATTTTAATAAGCATGCCAGGTGATTTATGATGGTAGAAGATCTGGGTGCACACCTAAGTTACTAACTGCTGTTGGGGTGGATGAGTGTCAAGGGGTTGGGTGGCCAGTGGGGGTGGAAAGCCATCTTTCACCTTGTGTTCTGAAAACTTACTTTAGCAGATTCTGCTTCGGATTTCTCTATTCTGTTGCTTGGGTCGATAGTTTGGCTTTGGAGCATTAAAACTGTTCTGACGCAGAGCTCTGTGGGCAGGGGCAGCAGGGAACCAGCTGAGTGACAGTTAAAAACCAGTAGAAGCCAATCTGGGGTGAGGCAACCCCAGTACTGCCTCCCAGACTTCCTACCTCCTAGTGCCCTCCAGTTCTCCCTCAGTCCTCACAGCCCTGCCTGGGTCATTCTGACTCCTTAATTTTTTTCTTAGGTCAATTTCAACCTTGGGCTCAGAGCTCAGATGTAAACATCCAGGGTTGGAGAAACAGAGGCAACGGAAACAGGTGTTCTCCCAGAGCACGTTTTAAGAAAAATTTTAAGATAGTAAATGGTCACTGTCAGTGCCAAGCTGATCGAGAAGAGAAGGTGTCAGTGGCGAGATGCCCAGTTAGAAGAACACACAAGAGGCCAACATGAGAACAAAATGGCAGGCATCAACTTTATCGTGGGGAGCACACTTTTGCGTTAGGGGACCTAATGGGTTTCATATATGTCAGAGAACAATAGTGGCACTCTGCCACACATGTGTGATACAATAAGCTGAATCATGCTTACATAAGTTAGGCGCAGGCGCCCTACTGCATTAATGTAACATTCTAAATCCGGAGTCCTATCCTTAGCTATGAGCCTGGATCACAGCTAGACCTGGGACCCACAGTCACGATATTTGTTAAACTTTTGCAGAAACAAGGAGAGAGTAAGAGTATGAGACGTTTAGAGAAATGTCTCTAAATAAGGCCTCCAGACAAGGCATGCTGCCTTTGACCTCATATTGCGTAATTCCATTTACTTGAAATGTCCAGATGAGGCCAGTCCACAGAAACAGAAAGTAGACTGGGTGTCTGGGGCTGGGAGGAGGGGACATGGGGAGTAACTGTGACTGGGTCGGGACTTCTTTTGGAGATGATAAGTGTTCTGGAATTAGATAATGGTGATGATTGCACAACTCTGTGAATATACTAAAATCCCCTGAATTGTACACTTTTAAAGGGTGGATTTTATGGTATGCGAATTATATCTAAAAAAAAAAAGATTGCTGACTTTTAAAATGCATTTACCAACCCTGCCCCAACCAAAGAAGGGCTCTGGCCCTGTCACAAGGCTCTTTACTCCTATGTCTTGCTTCATATCTAGCCTCATCTAGCCAGGAACCTGACACCTATTAATGCCCAGCAGTGAGAAGCACAGACTGGAGTTGCATCTTGGCTCTATCGGTTGCCAAATAAGTGACATTGGGCAAGTTGCTTAACCTCTCTAGGTCTTCATTTCTTCATCTGTCAAATAAGGATGATGTTATTTATCTTATAGGTTATTGAGATGATTAATACATTTGGAATAGTGCCCGGCATGGGCAAGATACTGTGTGTGTTTACGACTGTTCTCATTCATTCGACGATCCCAAACGCTTAGTCTGTTCCTCTGCACTCTTGTCTGTCAGGATACACAGGCAGACAGGACTCAGCCCCTACCCGCAAGGGACCTGCCATACGGCTATGGCAAAACACATCTTACTTGCTCTAGAGGGCTGCTCAGAGGTGAGACGAGACTTCTTCTGCTCCAAGGGTCTGGGACAGGCTCACTTGGATCATCCGGGCTCTCTGTGGTTTGTCATACACATGGTATAACCTGTCCCTTGGTAAAAGGAAGTGTTTCAATGGGATTCTGTGCTTTCAACCCCGCAAACTCCACAAATAGCTACTTTGTGTGACATTAGAGGCCAGAGAAGAACCGCTAAGGCAGATATTTATTTCCTGAAGAGACTATCATATATCCAGGGTTTTGGCACAACCAGGAGTCTCTTCGCCAAGAAGCCCAGAGGAATGAGGATGGGTGAGTCAGCAATCCTGTGACAGCTCTCCTAGGTCTGTCCCAGGCTCTGGGGGTTGGGCGGGGGGCATCCGGCTAACCTGGCATCACACACATGAGCATTCTCCTGACCACTGGCCCCGTGAACCAACATAAAGTTTGCTGGAGCTGAGTTCCTTGTGAAAACAAAGCCTGCTGACAAGACTACCAGATAGAGAGTCCAACACTTAGGTTCTAGTCCCAGTGCTATCCTTAACCTTACTTGCCAGTCCTTACCGAGCCATTCAGGAATACAGAATAGCAACATGTTGTGTGAATTTAGTTCTCTGAGAGTCTCAATTTCCTCCTTTAAAAAAACACATTTTCGTTGACTCAGGGCTCTTTGAAATGGCCTTTACAAAGCTCTCTGGGGGTCAGGGGTGAAAGGCTTAAGATGTAGGCGGGGCTCTAGGCCCCCACCAAATTAATCTGAGCATCTTCTCTTTATTGGGCATGAGTGGAAGTTTCTTTCCGAAGAAAGAATTCCAAGTTTTAAAGCACAAGGAGCCACAGGAATAGAGTCCTCTGAGGTCCCTTCTGTTTCTAACCTCCTGTGACTGTGAGAAAATAGAGGGTGACCTGGTACTTTTCATTATGAAAGATATGAGATAAATAAGCAACTTACCACCTTTGTCATTATAAAACAACCTAAGCAGTTCCACTCATTCTAGTGAACTAGTCTTGTCAGTGCCTTTACTCAGTGACCTCTCAGAGCATGGGACTGAGCAGGGCTGGGAGAGGTGCTGGCTCTGCGGACAAAAGTCGGCCCTGACCTGCTGTCCAGTCTCTCTCCCGAGGCCACATGGGAGAGCTTGCCCTCCAGCCACAAGTGCAGATTTTCTTAGAAGGTGCTTTCAGTGTGTTGACATTTTAAGACCAGGAAGGCCTTGTCTAAGCTCATGGGAGTGGCTTTCACAGCACTATTTCCTGCAAACTCTTCTTTAAAGGACTGAAATCTTCAGACTCCAATAGGCCTGAATTTGCCAGATTGGGTACCATTGTCTTAGGCCCCTGAGTTTGTGTGAGTTACAACAAAGTAAAGTATTGGACTTTTTATCGCCTTCATCTTTCCCTGAAATTTTAAAAGAGCTAACTGACTAAATTAATTCTTAACACTGCTTCAACATTTGAATCACCTAGAGTGAGTGCCAGAATAATGCTGATGCCTGGACGCCACCCCAAAGAGTTTGATTTCACTGGTCTGCAGTGTGGTACAGGGATGTCTTTATATTCCCTCTCCCCTGGGATTCTGCTATGCAGACCAGTTTGAGAACCACTGGGCTAAAAGAAATGTGCAGAGAAGAACAATAGAACACATGTGTATGCACGTGTGTATGCGCACGACCACACACACATACACACAGGATTTAATGTCTTAAAGCATGTCTGTTCAAAAATGCCATTTGATAATTTTATCTCTTGTATGAAATGTCGTGGGGAAAATATCTGCTTTAAAGGAAAATGACTTCTGAATCATGGGAATGATCAATGCAAGTAAATAGCTAAAGTAAAAGTCAAGGCCCACTTTATAAATGAGGTTTATACGCCCTCTTTTCCCCATAGCTCCTTCTTGCATTTTAAATCACATAATAGGCTGTCACAAATGAGATCATATTGTCCTCCAGGGACCCTGCTTTAATTGTCGGTTAAGACAAACAATGGTCTTGATTAAAGGCCAAACATCACATAAATTAATTAGAGATATGAATAGTGGTTCCTCAGAAAACTAGCTATTTTTTTGGTTAAAATGTCTTTATTTTATGTAATAAAACCGCCTTTTAAATTCAACACATGAGCATAATGTGTTGTACACACGGAGTACATTAGAGATACCTAAACTTCTATTAAATAAAGATGTGGTACATAAAAATACAACCCCACTGTGTTATAACTTTAACCTGAAACTAAGTGATGCCAGCTGTGATAATTACCTCAAAAGATCATTCTGAAAATTAAGATTGGATAGTATCTGTGAAAGAGCTTTTTGAAAATAACAATTAAAACCACTGCCTTTTAAGTTTTGCTTTTTTGCCAAATCTTGAACAGACCTCATCTCATTTCGTTCTCACATTAATCCTTTGATGAGGAATTAACTCACCCCTTGTTCAGGCCACACTGCTAGGAAGAGGTGACATCAGAACTGAACCTGGCTAGGCCTCGCCCACAGTTCTTTCCTATAAATCCGGCTGTGTCTTACGTACACCCAAGTGCCATACAACCACATGGTATTGTTATTAGACAATGTTCTCATAGAATTTAGAAAATTACAGAATAATTAGGAGACCTGGATAGCTATAGCAAGCTGCCTGAGGAAGTTGGAGCTGACAGCTTCTTTTTCACTTATGAAGAAACTTCTGACACCAATAGGAACATTTCATTTCTCTCTTGACCTTGAAGCTGTTATGATAGGAAAACATTTTTGTTTTTGAAGATGAAGGTCATTATTTAAAGCAAGACATCCATCCAATTTCAACTCTCTCTATAGTGTGATCTTTATGATATATTAAATGGAAAAAAAAAAAACCCACAAAGTTTTGGAGCATTTAAAATGCTAAACTGTGAATATATAAAAAATAAAAATATACGCACAGTCCTGTTTGCTTAGTTCTTTATATGGTAGGATAAAGCAAAAACTAATAAAAATGGTTATTTGTGAGGGAGGGGTGTGGGGTGGCACAGGTTAGAGAGATAGGAATAGAAGCTAGACTCTGAATTTACCTTGTTTTGTTGATTTCACTATTATGTAAATGTTTTATGTAATTGCAAAATCAAAATAGAAAGCAATCTTAAAAATTGAAGGCAAAGTAAAAGGAGCTAACCTGACCCTGTGTTAAGTAGATGGCCTAACCACACCGGGAAGAACTATTTTATGTGACTTTAAAGCACAGTGATCTAATTGTACATCCTTAGTGGGTTATCCCTTAAGGGACTAAACAACCACAAATAAACTTCAAATTGCACTAATAATAAATCTTATCAATTATATGTTTTTGGTAATAAAATTGGTATTGTTCATATTTGTGTGTGTATATATATGTACAAATAGATAATTAACATTAAAATTATTAAGAACCAAGATTTTCAGTTTAAAAGAGATTTAAGTATAAAATTAAACAATATAAGTAAAAACACTGTAATTCTCAGTTTTAGTAGAAAATATTGATATAAACTCATGATATATTTTCTTTTAAAAAAAATATTTCCCAGCACTGCCCATTAAAAATTCTAGAAATAATCTAGTAATGAACATCCCTAGCTCTCAGATATTTATCTTTAAGTACCAATTTTTACTAAAAGGAACTAGTGTTCTTTGGAGAAATGGCTGATTCTAAGTTCAGGACAAGACATGATGAACCTAGAATACATTGATTTACCAGAGAGCAAGGAGACTATCAAAGACTTTTGAAGAGTATGAAAATACTTTGGAGCTAACTTGAAAGGGGCTCTCACAGGGCAAAGAGGGGAAATTTTAAGCATAAAATAATAATAACTATGACAGATCAGATGAGTACAGTGAATAGTAGAAAACTACATTAAAATCCATGAAGTAATTATAATACTAAAAAATAGCCTTCAGTGTTCCCTTTTGGAGCATGCTCGGGAACCAACTCATTATCTTGAAAACCAATAAATAAAATGAATGGATGAAACATTTATTCTGTCTTGCCTGTATGAATTGTACTTCAGATTAAGCAAGTAGTTGATATCAGAATGTTCTTTACGGACGATTTCAGATAATAAATGCAGAAGAACTAAGAGAATTAAAAATTACATTTTTCAATGTCTAAAAACATAATGGCTCTAGGCAATGGTCATCAATGGCTATTAAAATCGTTAAAGGAAAAGCTGGTGGAGAACTTTCTGTGAATGGACCAGGCTACCAGGTTTTGAGCCTGTGATCAGTCATAATGTTATAAAAGGAGAGACACAGACAGTAAGGGCTCCTGGTGTATTCCTGCTAAAATAACTATACTTAAATCTGGTAATGGGTTTATGTCTGCCTACCAATTTACATGAGATACGGTAGGGGGCGGGGGAAGAAGAGGCAGAGAAACATGTTAAATGGGATCATGAGGAATAAATCAGTAAAATCCAGAAGAAACTGGACAATGTTCTAGATTCTTAAATAAATCGAAAGGGGGAAAAAAGAGGAGAGAAGAAAACCATTATGGGTTGAAATATGCACCATCACCTCAGCAATCCATATGTTGAAATCTCAATCCCCTTTACAGAATGAAACCTTAGTTCTTCTACATTTGGAGACAGGGTCTTTATAGAGATAACCAAGTTTTTAATTAGGGTAGGGTCTTATTCCAACATGATTGATATCCTTATAAACAGGGGGAATTTGGAGTCAGACATGCACCCAGGGAGAATGCAATGTGTAAGATGAAGGCAGGAATTGAGATGGGGTGATGCTTCCACAAGCCAGGAATGCCAATGATTGCCACAAACCACCAGAAGCTAGGAGAGAGACACGAACAGATTCTCTCTTACAACCCTCAGAAGGAACCGACCCCAACCCTGCTGACACCTTAATCTTGGACTTCCGGCCTCTAAAACTGAGAAAATAATTTTCTCCTGTTTAAGTCACTCATATTGTGGTACTTTATTGTGGCAGCCATAGCAAACTAAAATAGAAAACTATTAGTTATAGGAGACTCAAGATACATGTTAACAAACATGTATCTCTTAACAAACTTGTGACTCTTGTTTGGATCCTGATTCAGATGAACCAACTGTATGAAATATTCTGTTGGCTATTTGATGATGATAAGAAATTATAAGATCTTTTAGATGTAGTAATGTTATTTTGAATATGGTTTAAAAGAATGCGCATTATTTAGATAGATATCGAAGTATCTATGGATAAAGAGAAATAAGTGAGTATACATGTAGATAAAACAAGATCGGCAGTTGATGAACAGTCTTGAAGCTGGGTGGTAGAGATATGCTGTGGAAGCAGGAAGCCCTAATTTGAAGCATTTGCTGATTTCTGCGATGTTCCCACCATGGCCAGTTCGAGGCTACCGATGGTTTAACTGGCAGCTTGCAAAATTTCTGACAATTTAATACTTAGTTCTTGGGAGCTGGTAGTAGCAACTGGCTCTAGCGCACCACTGTTCCATTCTATTTTTGTATCTAAAATTGCCTATTTAAAAAAAAAAAAAAAAAGGAATACACCTGGCTAACATTTCTACTCTTCATTTTATCCAGGAGTTTGGTATTGGAAAAGAGTACCTGGCCTTGGAAGTCCCAGTTGAGTTTCAATTCTACGACACACTAGCTGTATGACCTTAGATAGTTCACTTAACTTCTCTGAGCTTGGTTCCTCAGAGAAAAAACAATGTCATAAAGTTATTGCAAAGATTACTTGAATAAAAATGCCTTTTAAAAATGTTAAGTATTGTTATCATGGTAATTATAGTTGTCGATTACCAGATCAAAGACTAAAAGGAAGTAAATGAGATTAAGACCTAACGGTAGACAGCGATTAGAATTTTCTACAATCCCTTAAAGATCATAAAGCCATTACTGAGTTAATGGCAATAACTCTTTAAATGGATTTTCCAACTCTCTTTCAAATAACCAATAAAGCCACTGGCAGCATGGCAAGGACATTCGAGGGACTGTGGGGCACATGACAGTGGCAGTAGGAATGCTGTCCACTAGAGAGCCTTGAATAAATGGATTGTGAGAGACTAAAATATAGGGACAAACTGGATTGAAAAATGCTGTCCAGCATCACAGAGGAGGGTGGGAAAAGAGGGGAGTTTGGATGAATCCTTTATACGACTTGAGCACTTGGGTGAAACCAGGTGAAGATGAGCAGCATGGACAGCCCTGCTCAGCAGAGAAGTCATACTGAAGTCGAGTGTAGGGTGGAGGAAGGATGTGGGCTGGAAGGTGGGGACAGCAAACCATCCATTTTGCCTGGGTGCTGGTCGTCTGCATTGAAAGTTCTTTCTTTTCCTCAGCTTGAAGTCCATCTCCTTTGCTGAGTACCCTCATTCCCTGGCCCTTGAGATGGCTCTGACTAGCACTCCCCATCAGCACGGTCTGCAGAGGACTGATTACCTGCCGGCGATGCCAAAGGATGGGCATGGTGACTAACACCACTGGGAAAAGTTTACAGTTGATGTT
This sequence comes from Pteropus medius, assembly GCF_902729225.1. Classification (NCBI taxonomy): domain Eukaryota; kingdom Metazoa; phylum Chordata; class Mammalia; order Chiroptera; family Pteropodidae; genus Pteropus; species Pteropus medius. The sequence goes on along the minus strand of NW_024355205.1, from coordinate 1,349,591 downwards.
CCTCCTACCTTAAGAAATGACCTTTTCTCTTATAAGGAAAAACACGACTCCCAGATCTCCAAAGTGGATGCTAGATGGAGAACTTTCTAGGATGAAGGAGCAAGGAGACCAGGAGACCTGGCTTCTACCCTTGGGTTCACCTTCCCTATAGGGAGCAATGGGCTGGAAGGGAACTCTCTGGATGGTCTAGGTGCCACCACCTGCTGACCACAAGAGATGCTATTTGCCCTCTAGCCCAAGGTAAAAAAAAAATCAGTCCTCAACCTTCTGTGGCACTGCAAACTCTACCCTCATTTTAATAAGTAGTTCCTAAAGAAGGAAAAGCTCCCAGGACAAACAAAAACAAAACCCCAGATATAATCACGCAGTGATAGGAGATAAGCCCTGAAGTTTTGAGGCCGAGGCTCTGTTGCTAGTCTCTTAAATTATACCTTTGTGTAAAGGGGGCTAAGGGCCACTCAGAGGTTGTAGACGGCTTAGCAAATGTGGTTCTGGCCACTCATTTGTTCCTTCCTTCCTTCATTCATTCAATAAAATAAAAACTTTGAACATGTCCATTAGTGTACTCTAACACAGATACAGGGGATGCTGAGATGAAAAAAACACAGAATGGTTTCAGGCACTTAACATGCACACAATAGATGCTTATGCTATTATCGTTATTATTTTATTTTTATTATTAACACCGTAAATGCAACCCTTTTAGATTTCTGGGTATCAGAGTAAATTTTTTAAAAATACTTCATCCATGTAAGTAATTTTTTCAAAAATCCACATGCTGCCCCATTGCAGGGTCTGGTGTATGGCCCCAGAATTGACATCAGGAGCTGTCTGCTCGGCAGCTAGGAGATAACCTGGTTTCAGATTGGGCATTTCCCATTACACTGACATCGACACACAGAGTGGCCACCGTGAGACGCTGCCCACCATGCTGCTCCATCAGTTTCCCTCTCAGCTTCAGCACGCCCCACATACCCCAGCTTATCTCTCAGCTCAGCACAGAACACGTGTGTGTTCTCATTCTGCTGGCGCCGCTGCCCTTGTCTTGGTTTCCTGACCATGAGACAGAGCAACTCGGCCTGTCTTATCTTCCACTCACAGTACCCATGATTTTCTGCACATCCTTGTTCCTAAAATCCCTAAAGCTCCTGCCCATGAGGATTTTAGTTGAGAAGGGGAGAAATCACACTCCATGATCAGCGCCAGTCCAAGCTCTGTAACAGAGGCGTATTCAAAGTTTGAACAAAGCAGAACCTCACTGCATGGGGGAGCTGAGTGCCTTTGGGTTTCACCAGATGAACAGTACAAGGGAGGAGCGAAGGGCTGACCCTGTCCAGAATAAAAATTATAATTATTTTCCCTTCAACATCTGTTCTTCTCTTTGTGTTCCCTAATTTAATAGAGGATTTCATCTGTATAAATCACCTCCTCTTCACTCCCTTGGTGAATGAGCAATTCCCACCCAAGTTTACAGGACTGGTTGAACATACAATACCCAAGACTGGATGAGACTGATGGCAATTTATTAATCACATATACTCATAGCCCGGATGAGGACATTGCACACCACACAGGGTCACGCACACGGTGGTTGCACTCAGGAACAGAGTGAACAACAAGGGATTGTGGGGACTGGCTTTACAGTACCAAGAGGACAGTGTTTGTTCCCACATTCCCATGGGAGGATGTAATTGGCTTGTTTGAATATGTCAACAGCTGGCAGGGAACTGATGCCCACTACTCAAAGAAATGCATCTGTTTCGCCTTGTTGGGCTATGGGAACTTATCCACAGGAGCAGAGTCAGATTGGGAACTTGCACTTAGACCATTTGAGGCCCTCCTGATGTTACCAGATGTCAAGGCAGCACGTACTAATTTAAGGACTTAACCTGTGAAAAACAGGACAACGGGCTCTAAATGGAGTCACTTATGCTAAGCCCCTCCTCACCAAACTCAGACTTAACTTATAGTTTCAGCTCTTCCAGATAAGGAATAGTTTCTTAATTATAGTTTCAGCTCTCTCATATGTGGAATTAAGTCAATTGAGAATGACCTGATTAGCACTAGTTAGGTTATCTGCCTGATAGACCTCCTGCAATAACCACTCATTTTTTTTATCTGGCATAACTTCCTTGTTCCTGCTCCCTGCTGCCTATAAAAGTCTTTCATTTTGTACAGCTCCTCGGAGGTCCTTCCTATCTGCTAGACAGTGTCCTGCCCAAATTATGAATTGTTGAATAAATCTAAGATCTTTACAATGTACTCGATTGAATTTTGTTCTTTAACATACCACATCATCATCCGCTCAGTTGCACAAGCCACAGAGTGGGTCTCATATTTGACCCCTCCCTCTTTCTCATTATCCACATCCAACCAATCATTAAATCCTTTTTAAATATATATGGAATCTACTCACGTCTCACTGTCCCTACAGCCACCACCCTGGTTCTAATCACTTCATCTCTTACATGATTTTTGCAAAATTATCTTTATCCATGTTTTCTTCTAATACTTATGCAATTTCATTTTGCATCTAGATCTCATAATCATTTGGCAGTTATTCTTGTGTATAGTGTATAGTGCAAGAAATCGATCTAACTTTATTTTGAGTCTCTCTGCTACAGCTGCTGACCACCACAGACTTCTTCCTCGCCAGAGCACCCAGCTTGGGGAGCACAGCAGAGCTGGTTTCCACTCCACTTACCATCCATATATGGGACTTCCGTGTAGGGTTTACCTTGCACAACTATCTCATGGCCTCTGATTTATTGCTAATCCTGTTTCCTTTCTATAGACAGAGTGCTTTGGAAAAAGAAAATATGACTCCACCACTGCCTATTTGTTTCAGGAAAATCCAAACTTATTGCCTTTGGTTTAAAGTTCTTAAACTGTCCCCTTTTCTCCTTCTTTGCCTCCCATTCTTTCTCCTCTTGAATATTTTACCTGAGTCTACACTGTAAGTTAGTTCCAGTTCTTAGATCTGCACCTCTTAACTTTGTGCCTTTGCATGTGCTGGCCCCTTTGCAGGGCTGCTCTTCTAACACAAACTCATCTTCTAAGTCTCAGGAAACACTTCACTTCTTCCAAAAGCTTCCTTGGCTCTGGCCAAGCTTGGTTTGGGTACCTCCAACGCTCCCTTAGGTTAATCCTATGATAGTACTTTCTGTGCTTTAGTATTTGCTGCTCTCCTACTAGCCTGTAAGATCTTCGAGTACAAACACTACATCTTTCCACCACTGTAGTCCAAGCTTCGGGCACAGGCATGACACATGGGCAACACTCAATAAATCTCTTTTGTCTGAATGAGGGGCGTTACACTGAGAGGAAGACCGTTAGCCACTATCAGCAACTGAGAGCTATCATGAACCAGTTTTGTGCTTTCTTAAAAGAACATCGTGAGGTGGATGCTATTATCATTCTCATTTTCCAAAGGATGGTAAAATGACCCAAGGTCCAAGGCTCAAGATCTCACTGCTCACCAACAGCAGAGCCGGTTTTTAAAACCAGGGCATCCTGATTTCAGACACTTGGTCTTAAACACTATTCAGTTCTGTCTTGATGGCAACACAGGGCTGAACTTAAAAAGAATAGAGAGGCAGAAAGTGCCTCCCTTGAAGCCAGGCCATTCAGTGTATTTCTTGCTTAAGGGGTATGCAGGGAGGGTGGGGCTGGCAGTGGAAAAGGCTGCCTGAAGCGTGGTCAGGTTAGATGGAAACAATGGATGTTAATGAGGGAAACTAGCAGGCGCTCACACCTGCGCCTGAGAAAGACCAGCGTGGAGAATGGGGTAGTCAGTCCAGGGCTGCCTCTGGTGGAAGGCTGTTATGAAGGAAGTCCTCCTTGAGGTGGATCTGGTGTCAGATTCTGGAGCACAGGTTCTGGAACTTTCTAGAGGAGACTTTGGGATTTATACATCAGCAAGCTTCAGGCTTTAATTGTAAAGTTTTCAAGTGTAGCTCCAAGAAAGAATCAGTTACCTGAAGCCCATGTATTATGAAACACGCACGTATTAGTGATGCTCAAAGTCACTTGAGTAATTCTCTTTAGGCTTCCCAAGTGATTTATTGGACAGGTCTGGAGATTTGCAAAATGGATTTTATTCAACTCATATTTTGGTTCTTAATCCCCTTGTATACCAAACACTTCACATTTCAATTTGGAATTTTAGAACCTATTTAAATAAATCACAAGAGCTTAATGGAAAATCAAAATCAAAATAAATAAATGGCTTAATTAATTTTTTTTTATTGTTTGCTTTATTTTTCATTCACTACAGGGTTAGGAAAAGACCATAGAGCAATTTATAACTAACCTGTCTGTTCAGGGAGGGACCTCTGTGAAACTATGCCCTCCTGGGCATACTCAACCCGTCTCAAATGACACATGGGGAAAACATCCGCTCTCTGACAAACACCTACACCAGAACAATTCAAATTGCAAACCCAAATCAATATCAAATGTACATCCTGCTGCATTTTAAATAGAAATAGGAGAGCTAGCAATGTAGAATTCATTCAAGCCATTAAAGTTTATTTACCAAGGCTTAATGCTCAGAAGGGAATTAAATTCCTTGAGATGGAGAGAATGATACATATCGGTGAGAATTAAAGGAGAGAAACTGAGAGTGAAGAAATGCATTTCCCCAAATTTATCCTTCTCTTTGGGGGTCTCTGAAATTCCCAAAGATCTTGATGATTCTTTATTTTCTTTTTCACTACACACCCCACTGCTTTACTGACTATACTGATATTCCGTATCATACTATCATTACTGGACGAAGTTTCTGAAAAGGTAATTTCCCCTCATTTTTAAAAGTTGTTGTCTTGCCTTCATTTCACCCATCTGTTCTCTCTTCATTTTGATATGCTAAAGAGTGGTCTTATTTGGTAGTGTATTAGGTTTTTCTGCAGTAACAAACGACAAATTTTAATAGTCTATGAAAATAAACATTAATTTTTCAGTTATGGGATCGCAGGTCAGCCGAGGCTCAGTTGTGTCTTACCTGAACTTGATTGAACTCCAATGGACTTGACTAGGCTTGGTTCAAAGCTTCATTCAGGTCAGGTTCAGGTCTGCTCCATGGGTCTTTAGTTTGGAGACCCAGGCTGGAAGAGCAATGGCTACCTGGAGCATCCTGTCCTCATGGAGTATGGCAGGAGTACAGGACAGGAAGTGAACAAACAGAATGCCTCTACGAGTCTCTTCTTAGTACTGGCATGCTACGATGTGTACCACATTCCATTGCTCAAAGCATGTCATATGGCCAAGCCTATAGATGAGGGGATGAGGACGTGTACTCTTTCCTGATGTGTGCGCAAGAAGCATGAATATTGACTGAAGAATAATATAATGTATTCTAGGTGGGAGGGAATGGAGTGCAGGGATTTCTCAATCATTTTTTATAAAGGAAAATCGAATAGTTTTCCAACTTTTATTATACTAGGGAGGCTCTGCCCTTATTTCCAGCGCTCTGGATTATTACCTCAACTTCTCTGGAGAAAGAAGGCAGACTGAAATATAATTAGTCAAGAGTACTCATGGTAATACTTAGAATTTATTGTGCAACTACCACGTGCACAGACCTTTTATGTATATTCATATAGAGTGTACTCATTTCAGGCTTTGCAAACAATACAGCTTTTTATAACCGTACTTAATTTCAATTTCAGTTTCTGTGTAGTGCTCCCATTCCAAAGAGTTGCAGAAACATAATCTTAGTCACTTCGGGGTGGGGCTGGTGGAGCAGGGCATGTAATCGCCTGTCAGCACTGGCATGCTCCTATGTGTCCTCGTTCCCACCTGGCCTCCAGTCAGTGATGTGTGTATGTAGCAGTGCTGTTTCATCCACTTCGTTCTGATGAGGTCCTTGGGGTCTGGCTCCTCCTCAGCCACTCCTTTGCCTTTCTTGGGAGTATAGAATATATCCAGCTATACTGGCACATCCCCTTTCTTCCTTGATATGCCACCTAGCAATTTCTGCTCTACTGCTTCCCATCATGCTGGGCTCAAGGGATTTTGAGGTCTTATCGGCTTCAAAGGTTTAACATATGTTCTTGGCTCTTTAAAGCTGGTTGGGATTTCTATCGCTCATCTTCCTTTCCTGGACTTGGCCCAGGATGGGGTAGGGAGGGGCAGGAGGCTCCTTCCGGAACCACGCTGCAATGACCAACTCACTTGACTCCAACGGTTTCTCTCTTATCTCAATCTATGGGATTTTATCTAGGTTTAGTTGAGCTCATCTGGCTTCAGAGAATCTTCCCAAATATATTGTTTAGGACATACTTTTCTGCTCTTATTCCTTAACTTTCATCACAGGTAGAGAAATTGATTTTGAGGCAGATGAAGTCCTTTCCAAAGCTGACTAAGTTAGCAAGTGGGGAAAGGAGGATTTGTAAGATTCAAAAGCTGACATTCCCTGCACCCGGACATCTTCTGACATCTTAACTCCGGTAGGAAGATTGCAGCGACTTGTGTGGGACCAAATGAAACAACACTTCTAATTTAGCGTCTTCTGTCAGGTGATGGGGAGATGGCCTCAGCTGTTGGGGCAAAGTGGACATGGAGCATTTTCAACTCTTGTTTCTAAGTCTCTAAAACACAATCCAGGTGGAGAGAGTCTGAGACAAAATATCCCTTGTCTTAGAACTGGATCCACCAGGGTTCAGAATAATGGTGGGCCACACTGACCTCAGCGATTGCTCAGGTTTGGAGCTGGAAAGCAGGCTGTAGTCTGTTGAGAAAGCAATGCTTACACATGGCATGATTCCCCTCACTTTTGGAAAAGACTTGTAAATGTAAACAGTCATTCTATTTTCTCTGATCTCTCCTGCAAGTGGTGCTTCCTCCATTTCAAGAGATTTTACTCCATTGCTGAGCACTAGGAAATAAACTTTTGTGACTTGTAATGAAAGCCATGTTCACACATGCGCATGCGTGCACACACACACACACATACACACACATTGATTGTCCTCACAATGATTGAGTTGGGCAAGACCTCTCGTTCTCTTTATTCTCTGTTAGAACCACATAATTTCCTTGTCTCTCACTCTTGGTTTCTTTCTCACTTGTCACACATTGTGGTAGTATGCCCAAATGCTATTCTTGGAAGATATTACCACCAAGAAAGGGAATAGAAAATCAGGCACACTTTTTTTGTGTATTACTGTTCACCTTTTTCAGACTCTACACGTTTTTGAAAGAAGTTGGAAGTTAGAAGATTCCCTGAAATATGACTGTTTGCCTGTCACTTAGCTTCTCTGAACCTCATAAAATGAGAATAATAGGACTATTGACTGGGGATCAAAAATGGGGATCCAAGCTGTATATATGGCATATTGCATTTGTGTTAAAATATATACATTAGAAACTTGCTGGATGAAAACATGCCAATGTGTTAGGGTTTACCTCTGGGTTGTGAGGTTATAAGGAAATTATATCTTTTTCTTTGTATCACCCAGCTCCAATATCTCCTCTTTTTCACTAAAATTGCTTCCAAATGACTTTTTCTGTTTCCAAAATCACATTCATTCTCAAAGGACAGATTTTCTGCCTTTAATTGTATTTTAAGAATGTACAGCAGGCTTTGTAGAAAATCATATACACAAAAAGATTTTTCAGCACAGTTTTGAGCACTGGCAATCCTTTGGAAGAAGTGGATAAGGTGACTAATGTGAAGGAACAGCATTCATTTTGTTGTATAATTACTGGTGTGTCACAAAATTAGTCACAGTGCTTTGATAGTTATATCCATAGATGGGGAGAAATGCTAGCTTATTCTATTGTTTGGATTTTTTAAAAACTCCAGATCAATGTACCATGTGAATGTAGTAATTCAACCAGTCATCTGGAAAGTTCCCGTATACGAAAAATAAATATGTGCCTTAAAGAAAGAACAGTTCATTGAATGCTTTATTATAAAACAAGTCTTTCTGCTTCCATAAATAAAAAGAGGAACTGCTCTGCATTTGAAACTAAATTGTGGAAAAAATATGTGATTCTGAAGAACTATCTCTGCTTTCAAATATAGAATATGAAAATCAAAGATTATTGGCTCTCCCACACAAAGTATATTTTATTAATAAAAATGAAACATATAGAGTTGTCCAATTGGAGTGAATGTTTACTTTTCATGGGATTTTACATCATAAATATTTTAAATAAATAACTTCTGTTGTTCACTTTTATTTTTATTAATTTTGTATGGGAAAGCAAAACTTTTTGTATTAAATATCTTGTAGAATTGATAATTGAACATTATCTTTATCAAAAGAAGAAAAAGCATATGAAATTGAATGTTAATAGATCAGAAATATTTATCTGATTGACAAAAACTCAATTACATTTGCCTTTCCCATGGATATTTTATAAATATTTGATTACCTCCTGTAGCCACTGTGTGCATAGCCTTATGCTAGGCCCTGTGAATACAATAAGAATGTGTTTCCAACTAAAAATTGGAAACCTTATTTGGACAAGAATGAGGGATAGTGGTACAGAATATTTGTAATTAAGAGGGTATTATTGCCCATACTCTACTTGTATGGTTTCTGTTCTCCATGACATCATTGTCTTATTGATAGTTTTAAATATGCAATTATTAAACCATGCATCAGGCTGACTTTTATAAAGTTTCATACGAAATATAAAGAGGTGCCAAAATATAGGACACACAAACAAAAAAGGGTTTTGAGGGGTCAAGTCGTAAGGGGCTGAAATAACCAGGAAAGTTTTCATGAAAGAGGTGATCTTGAAGGATATACCATGCAAGGATCAGGTAGTAATCTGGCTATAGTTGAGATCAGACTTTGCTTTAGTGATAATGTTGTATCATTATCCCCCGAATCTCAGTGGCTTACATTAAAGACACTTATTTTTCTTGCTCATAGGTCTGTGGGTTGGCTGACATCCAGCTGATCTTGGCTGGACTCAGCTGAGCATGGCTCCAAATTACAAGTCCACTTTGGACCTGCTTCCTATATCTCATTCTGGGGCAGGAACTACTTGGGGCACGTCTATTCATGGTGATGATAGAAAAACAAGAGGCCAACTCACATCATGCAAGCATACTTAAAGCCTCTGTTACAATTTTTATTTCTTTGTTAAAAAAAAAAATCACAATTTTTTTCCCACAATTTTATTTTATTTTCACTAACATTCTGCTGTCTAAAACCAGTCATGTGGCAAGCCAACTATCAATGGGGTAAGTAAATACACTGTACTAATTTTAGTGAGAGCTACTACAAAGTCACATGCCAAAGATCATGGATATATAGTTCTATATATAGGGAAAGAGTGAGGAATGATAAATAATAATTCAATCTACCACAGTTACATATTTGTAGAAATAGTAGAAAAACTGCAAACAGTACAGATAAAAACCCCTCACAGTGTAAGGCCCAGATGAAGAACACAGGTATAGATCATTGTGCTTGGTGGGCCTGAAATGAAAAGACTAATAGTCGCTACATTCAAGATTTGGGAAGTTTATAATAAGACTAATGCTTTCTAGTTCATCTTCCTGGATGAAAAATAATCGTAGACTAAAGTTGAATATGAACTTGAGATGAAAGAAAATCTCTTTTGGGAGATCAAAAGCCGGCAGAAATGACTGAAAGAGGTGAAATATCTATTTCTGCTCTTTAGGGAGGGAGGGCTGTGTCTCGTCTTTTTCATTTTTATGTTTCTGTGATGTCAGTGTTACTTCCCCTCCCAAAACCCCCAGCAGTGGCTGAGTGTCGGAATGCCACATGACAAGATGCATGACGACCTTTGTAAGTTCTTCTTTTGTTTTCTCTGGCCAATGAAGGAGGAGCGAAAAACTGGAGGTCTGTTTTTGGGTTGTGGTCTTGGGATGGCTAGTTGATACTAAAACACCACTCTTGGAAATCTGGTCTCCGCCTCCTAGCAGCATCTCCGTGCTGAAGAGTGTTGTGTGTGGGGAACAACAGATGCCTAATGTGTGTGGACTGTTTCTACTGTCAAAGGCCAGTTTCTACTGTCAAAGTTTTAATATAGACTATAAGACCTTCAGAAGTAATCTGGGTAAAACTAAAGTGATATTGAACCTCTCTCTGCCTCAGAATCCTCCATGTGCAATGGGGATGGTACCAGCTACTTTAAAAGTTGTCGTGCAGGTTAAATGAGAAAATACACATAAAGGTCCCAGCACAGTGTCCAGCACATAGTAAGTAATAAATTGTAGCTTTAAAAACACACAACATCAAAAGCATCCCATTATTTGGAAACAATCAGATATATTTTTTAAAAAATTCATTTTGGTGTTCTATAGACACTGCTAGCCTCAGGCAGTGCCATCAGTTTCAGGTTGAGGCCCTGGTAAAAAAATTCCTCAGATGCTCCCAGATAAGGAAGTCTAGTTAAAAACCCTTACAAAGAAATGTTTATGGACAGGCAACATTATCCTGCCTCGGGCCCCACTGCAGAAGTGTAGTAGGAATTTGCGCAAGCCTCCCCCATCCCCATTGGTTTCCAGCTCCCCAGACACACACTTGACACAACTGGCCTGTAACTTGGCCCACGACAAAGGCTGTGTCTTGTCCACTGTTGTGAGCTCCACAGTGTTAAGCATAAACTCTATGTACTCAGTTCAGGAATGTTTGCTGAATGAAAAATGCTTCCAGAATCAATCTATATCCTCATTGCAACCTTTATCAGCTCAGGTGCTTCATCAATTTTTAAATCATAGGCTAAAAAAGAACATAAGATATATGATTATACCTTACAGTATAGGAGGGATTCTATCTTATAAGAACTTCGTATCGGCTGCGTTTGAGAACCAGTACTTTGTGTTGAATGAGCTGTGCAGCAGACAGCACAGGCTGGCTCATCTGCCAGGTCACTCTGCTGGAAGCTTAAATAAGCTTTGATAGACCTCTCACCAAATTTACTGAGAACTTTTATTTCCTCTGTCAAAGCATAAAACTAAGTTCAGGGGAACTTCCTCATAAGTCTATTAAGACCAAACCTGGTCTCTTGTGGGTTCCACATGGGGACTCATCAGAATGTCAGCCTTTTTAAAGTTCTGTCTGGTTTCCTGTCCCCTTGGCCAAACATACCTATTCACACCATCCGGAAACCAGGCCCTGAACTGGAGTAGGCCATTGGCGTCATTAGTCTCCGTGCCAGGTACCCAGAGACTGAGTTTCTTATCTCTGAACTTGCTTCCCTCTGTCCTTGATCCACTCCTGCACTGACCACCCTCACCAAGCACACCACTAGTCTACCTGCCAGTGACTTGCTTTCCCCCATCTGGGTGGATATCCTACGTTTGGTGTCTGAACTTGAGTCTTAATTCTCATTTCTTCTCTTTAATCCATGAACTTTATGTAGTAATTTGCATTTACAGTTGTGCTTATAAACTCAGATGCCTCCCAGCCCCAAGCAGATAATGTCATGAGTGATGCTGGTGGGCAGCATGGAGAGTGGGGACAGGAACAACATGGGGTCTCAGTTAACCTTTGCTTTCTCACTTCAGAGGACACATGGGTGCAGAGCCATAGTTCTCTGCTATGAGACAAATAACAGTGTGAGATGCTAAGTGGCCACTAGAACTCACCTCCAGCTTCAGCTGCAGTAGGTGGATGTGGGTGATGGGGAATTGCAGGGCACATTAACCTCTCTTCTATGGGCAAAAAGTGGCATATTGTTGCAGTTTGGGCCACTGCCCCAAATCTTACTTGTTTATTTTCAAGAGAAGGCAAAAATCTGGATTTTTATGTGAAATATCCTAATTTTTCAACATCGGTTGGCTTATTTAAAACCCTCTACGAGGGCCAATTAAGTAGACTGTGGGCTGTGTTCAGGCCAGTGGGTACTGGCTGGTGGACTCTGGCTTATACAGACCTCCTATAAGTGTCAGTTATTTGGCTCCTTTGGGCATTAGTATTATCCTCCTTTTATATGCAGAAGGCCACACATCCACAAGAGTGAATGGAGGAGCCAGGATCTGAACCCACATCTTTTGGCTCCAAGTCCATGGGTCTTGCTGCCACAATGACTGATTTCCCAGTTGCTAAGTTTTCTCAATACACATCCTGATGTGCTTAAGCCTGGGATGGCAGAACCTTCATTCTACTCTCATGAACACTGCACCTAGTAGACCCCAAACGTCTAATAGTCTTAGCACTATTAGATTAGTCTTAGCACTCTCCAATGAAGCTCATTCCACCACAGCTGGAGCCTCAGTGACCACACATGATGGCCTCAGAACATCTCCTGTCTCTACCTGAAGGTGTGTATTGGTCCCTGATCAAATCCCCACCTGTGAGCAGTCAGGGGCAGGCTGACCTGCACCGCTAGAGGTCCAGCGCACATGAGGCCATGAGAGGAGGAGGCCGAGCTTTCTGCTTCTTGCCTTCCCTTCTACCTTGGATATAACCTCTTGCCCAGTGTTTCCCTCAGGTAAGCCTGGAGTGAAGTCCACATCGAGTCTGTACTCTGAACTTGGGGTCAGAGGGTCTGAGTGTTGATACAACTTTTCTGATAAACTTCTAATGTGATTTTGGACCTTTCTCTTCATCTCATTGGGCCTTAGATTCCACATTGGTAAAATGAGAGACTTGAACTTGTGTATCAGTTGAGACGCTGAATGGCTATGACAGAAAACCTAACTCAAGCAGGCAAAAGCAGAGTTGAAATGATTGGTTCAATTAATTAAATAAAAATAGCAGGAGCTAGAGCAATATTTTCATAAATTGATCTCTTAGATCTCTCATCTCTGCGCTCCTGTTTTGGCTTCATTTCAAGGTGGCAAGGAGGCTGGTTACTCCAGGTGTACAAATTTTTGGATTCAAGCCTGGTAAAAGAAGGTGGCCCGTCTCTGAACAGTAGCAGCTAAAGGCTTGTGGCATATCACTGGCTCAGTTTGTGTTAGGTGCCCAATCCTGGGCCAGTCCTTATGACCAGAGAAATGCAATATGAAGAATTGTGTCACACACGCACACCACCTGAAAAACCCGTGGACTGAACATATGAGGAAAGTGTTTCCCCAAGGAAAATGAGGGTAAGGCCAACCAAAGAAGAGCAAAAAGGTATTAGGTGTTAAACTTCATTATTAATTTAGTATCATTTTTTGACATGTAGATCATTGAAATGCTACCCAAAGTCAAAACTATACAGAAAGGTATGCTCAGAGAAGCATAACTCCATGTCATATTTCTTTCACCCCATTGCCCCACACTCCTTGTAGGAAACAAGCTACCTTATTTTGTTGTTTGATCTTCCTGTGCTTCTTTTTATAAAGACGACAGCGATATGCAAATCTCATTATTTCCCTTCTTACACAAAAGACTTTATATGCTTTTTTAATACTTTGTCTTTTCACTTAATAGTATCTCCTGGAAATCATTCCATAATAATTCATAGATCTCTTCCTCCTACTTTTTTATATCTCACCACCTCATTGTGTGTATGTACTATATTTTGTGCAACTAATCTCCTGTGCTTGGGCATTTAGGTAGTCTCTAATATTTTGCAATTATAAATAATGCTGCAATGAATAACCTTGGTTATTTGTATTTTTATATTATTAGAGGTATATATTCAAGGTAAATTCCTAGAAGTGGAATTGCTGGGTGGAAGAGTCAATGTAAATGCAGTTTTGTTAGATAATGCCAAATTCTCTTCCACAGGGATGGTACCATATTATATCTCACCAGCAATGTACCCAAGTGCCTATTTCTTTAGCCTCACCAATAGAGGGTATTGTTAAGCTTTTGAAATTTTTTTTTGGCTAATCTGATGAGTCAAGAAAACCATTTGATGTAGATTTAATTTGCATTTTTTGTGAGTAAAATTGATCATATTTTCATACGTTTAAGGACCAATTTTATACCACTATTAATGAAGTAGTCTACTTATATTTCTTTCTACTTTTCTATTAAATTTTTGGGGTTTTTTAATTTTTAAAAATTAAAAGTTATTAAAAATTATTATTAAAAATTATTTAAAAATTATTAAAAAGTTATTAAAAATTAAAAAGATATTAGTCCTTTATAATCTATGCTGCAAATGTTTTTCTATCATTTTTCATTTGTGTTTTGACTATACTAAAACTTAAAAAAATTTTTTTTGATAGTCAGATTTACCAATCTCTTCTTTGTAGAGGTTTTTAGTCATATAAAAAATCTTTTCTAGACAGATTATACAGAAATTCATCCATATTTTCTTCTAGTTCTTGTGCAATTTCATTTTGCATTTAGATCTCTGATTTGTGTGGCAATGATTCCTGTGTATAGTGTAAGAAATAGATCTAATTTTATGTTATAAGTGACTATCCAGTTAGCTCAATATCAATTGGCTCAGTGATTTTGGGATTTTGCCTTTATTATAATCTATTTTTTATAAGTATTTGGGTCTGTTTCTTGACTTTCTATTTTATTCCATTAGTCATTTTTTTTAGGCATTGGCATTACACTGTTTTGATTATAGAGGCTTCACAGTGTATATTAAAATCTTATAGGACCAATCTTCTTTTAAAGATGATTGATTTTTTAAAAAGGAGTTATTACAGAATATCTGCAGGATAATGGGAATGGCCGAGTAGAGAGATGAGTCAGGAAAGAGGGGGGAAATTTTGTGATGTCCTTGAATTAGCACAAGGGGAGAAGTAGGCAAGGAGACAGAGGATACAGATTCAGGAAGTTGGTAGATTTGTTGTTAAGAAGAAGAATTATCTTCTGATTTTTTTTTCCAGTGAAGTAAGAACTAAGGTCATCAGCTGAGAGTGGGGAAAGGGGAGAAGAAAAGGAGCATTTTTCAGAGGGGGATTGCAGAGACTAGGGAATTATTCAGAAAATGCTGAGGGTACATATGAGATCTGTGGTCATAAGTATAAAGCAGGATCCATCAGTATAGTATGGTTATGTGTTTTTCTCCAGCCTCATACAATGGCTTGCATTTGGGAGCTGAGTGGACAAGGAGTTGAGTTTAAACGGAATTGATATTTAATCAAAATAAGTCTGACAAATGAAGAGAGGGGTTAAGTAGCAGAGGGAGCATGGATGCAAGTGAGCAGAATGACGGGCTAGGAATCCAAGTTGAGTATGGAGGGAAATGAGGACAGTGGGTGAGGGAGAAGGATATGAGGGAGATGGTGGGGTCAGTGACTGATCCTGAAGGGGTTTAAGAAATGTTGGAGTCTTTGGAAAGGGAGGTAATGATCCTGGGTAACGATCTAGGTTGTGATCTTGGGAGGGGGTGGATAAGGTGGGATAGAAGAAAAGATATCAACATGGATATAGAAAGACTGAAGAGCCAGAATGTAGATAGGTTGTCTTTGTGGTTGTGATAGTAGTGACAGAGAGCCAGTGAGCCAGATCCTAAAATCTTCATGAATTAGGGGCAGTGGCTGGGCATTGGTAGATGACTGCAGTAAGAGGAGTTAGCAGGTGGTATCTCAATGAATCATTGCTTGAGGACTTGCAGAATTGCAGCAGTAAGAAGTTCCATTCCCTGTCACCCCTGGAAATCTCATGCCCCTCTTCAGTCTGTTTCTCTGGCAATCTTCTAGGGTTGGATTTAGTTGTGAAGTCCAAATCTAAGAGGCTTGACTACGAGATTGGTTTTTAAGTTTGTACAGCCTGCCATTTCTTAAAACTCAGAGGCAATTAGAGAGCCTTGAGGGGGATCATGGAGAATCGAGTGGGACATGTTCTGAAGGGCTAGTATGAGTTCCATCATAGGAAAGATCCTGGGAGTCCTCTGCAGCATAGACCAGATGAATGAAGAGGCTACTTGTTGTCCTACAGAAACTCAATACGGTAAGCTTAAACCTTCAAAGGGTCAAATAGGCAAAACTCTGTCAAAATCACAGGGAGACCTGCCTACTGTACCCACCCCTAGGACAGCCTACCAAGGCTCCCAAATCAAATGATTAGCCCTTTCTCCAAGAACTCCTAAATGTTGAAAACCACCCTTCTACTTCAAGCTTCTTTTCCCATCCAGACTTCTTGTGAATTTCCAACATCTGAAGCTAGATCCTGGAAAATGATGTGTGAACTGGACCTGGGTCGCCTTCAGAACACCAACACTGTAACAAGCCCTGGCTGAATCAGTGATCCCAGTGTGGCTTTGGCCATACAGTTGAGGCTGACCATTCCTGAGGCCTGTCGACAAGAAGGACCTGAGGTCTTCATGAGGGGAAAATAGACAATGTTGAGGCAATCAACCTTTGAGAGAGCAGGAATAATTAATGGACTTAAGATAGGGTCCATGCGTGAAGTGACAAACAAATGGGACAAGTAGCACGTAACAAAGATCTGAGTCTTTGTTAAGAATTAAAGATTATGACCAGTTAAGACGTTAGAAATAAAATTCAGATTAAAGTTTTTTTTTTTTTCCAGTTATAGCTGTATGGTAATTTGGAAGTTGGTGTAGAGATGGAATAAAAGTATGTAATGGACTCGGAGCCCACTGACTCATATTCAAATGGGCTAAAGAGAAAAGTAAGGTATTTCCATTCAATGTTTCAGGAGGACCTGGATGTAACTTCTGGACTCCTGTCCCCACACAGTCTTTGAACTAGTAGACAGTTGACTGTACTATCCTGTTTAGATCTTTAGGATCTTTAGATCTTTACATAAGGTCTATTCTGTTAGCCATGAGACATAATAAAGATAGCCTTTAATTTAGTGACATCATAATATTTTGCTCTTGTGTAAAGCTACTGTATATGTATTCTTGATAGTTCTCTTTAGCTTGTTTGTTTCTCTTTCTCTTTTAGCTGGATGCTCACTTGTGTTACCTAGAGGGCACTTACAGAATAAGTTTTACAGAGCACTAAAGAAGAACGGGGCTATTGGGCTCCTAACTGGTCAAACAGTAGAGTGAGTGCAGATTCTGAAGCCCCAGCCAGGGAAGAAGGTTTATTTGTAGAATGGAGTGTTCACAAACTCTGGAAAGTTCTAGATATATGATTATCGTATTTAACAGTGGTCTCTAGGTCAGGCCTAGCTGGCCATCAATTTCCTCAGGTATAAAAGTAGACATTTTAATATCACCCATCGGAATTATTGTAAGGACTAAATGGTGTGATGTGTATGTGTGGTGAGTACCACTCAGTAGATGTTACTTTCTTTTCCCTTTCTGGTCCTAGCGGACTGTGCTTTCCATGGCACTGTTGATATATATCTTTGAAAATAAAACCTTTAAGAAACCTTAGATGGTACCCTCATTGCCATTGCAATTAGAGGTGAACGCTCTACTATCTACTCTCTGCTCCCCCAAC
This sequence comes from Pteropus medius, assembly GCF_902729225.1. NCBI lineage: Eukaryota > Metazoa > Chordata > Mammalia > Chiroptera > Pteropodidae > Pteropus > Pteropus medius. The sequence goes on along the minus strand of NW_024355205.1, from coordinate 1,332,343 downwards.
AGCTGCTCTCAGATCTGTTCTGGTGGGGGAGACCCTTCCAGGCCTTCTTCAGAACCATCATTTATGCAGCATCCCCAGGGCTATGAACAGCAAGGAAATGAGGGAAAGCAAGCAACATCTGGTGTTAAACAAATACCATCATCTTACAAATGACTTGTCTCTGGGATAATGATACTTACATATGTAGAGCAGAGGGAAGTCAACACCAAGACCTGATACTAGAGAATAAACACCTAAAAGGCAGTCATAAGACTTACTGACAACTCTACTGTGTCTATAGCTAAATTCTATTTTGGAGAAAAGAGCAAGTGCTGATGTTCATAGCTTTTACTTACACCAGACAGAAATTCACCCCTTATTCTCTGTTTTGCAGAGCAGAATTCTACAAACAGAGGAGCACAATAGTGGGTCAGTGTTTGGGGCGGTGCCTGGTGGACAGTGAGCTTGTGTGGGTCCTGCCTTGCTCCCTTGCTCCTGGCTAGTACCACCGCTGTTGTGCTGCTGCTGGGGTACCTGGGAGTTCTTGAAATGTTCTGAGGCATCATTTAGAGAGTTATGTATGTAAATGACTAAGAGAGATGCTTTATGCCTTGCCTGGTTGTTATGGATATTATACCCTCAAAGAAGAAAAATGTTAATGAATCATTCTGTAACACTTAAGTGACTCCAATTAAGCTGTGATGAGTATGGCTTTCAGCCAAATGGTGATAGAGAATTTGTCTTTGGAATCCTCTCCCCTCTTAGCATGGTATTTCTTCCCTCAACCTAAATTAATCATTCAGCCCCATGTGAGGCAACTGGTCACCTCATGCTGACCCAGGCCATCGAGGATCCTTTTTATAAGGTCCCAGACAAGCCTGCTCCCATCAGATGTTGTGCACCATGACATAAAAGAGAGGTTGCACAATGACTATCATAAATGTGTTTGGTTTGTCTTGCACAGCGTTTTTAACAAAAATCAATCATTTTTAGCATTGGAGAGAGTTCATATAAATATCTTGATTCTTAACTTCTCTAAAAAACAACCCGAAAAATTTGGCAACCCCGGATTAACATTTTCACGTTAGCAACAACCTGCTGGAGCTGAGTAGTGGCTGCTCCTTTTAGATAGGCTACTGTTGTTCCTTTGCTATTGTCCCCACTACTCCCTATTCTTTCTCTTCCTACTTCGGTCAAATTTATTGTCAAACAATTGGCTCTTTTTATTCACTCACGTTACCTTCCTGGCCCTGTAGGTACCTATGTTTGCAGTCTCTGCTTTAGACCTTCCAAGCTTCTTCACTCTTCATCTGCTTCCATCCAAACCTTGCCAACTTGTGTCCATTTCCACAAGCTATCCTGTTTCAGTGACAACAAAAGGAGCTCTAATTGGATCAGCACACTCACATAAAAATATAATGATTCTTAACAGCTTGGTATCTTTATCTGTTAACCATGGCCATGAGAATGCTGCTTAAAGTGAATCACAAAATCTTTGCAAGCATACAAAAGAAAATGCTTTTTATTTCAAGTAGTCTGCCCATTGGATGAAGGTCAGCTATTCCAGGCTGAGCTCAGCTGGAGGGGATGTGGGGAATGGTTCTGTTCCACATGTTTCCCATCTTCTTCCTGGGAATAGTGAGCTAGCCCGGACATGCTCTTATGGTGACGGCAGAGGTGCAAGAGAGAAAGTGGAATTGAGCTTCCCTGGGTGGCAATATTCTATGTGTGTTGTCACACATCATGGCGGGTGGAGGTACCATTGTCCGTGATTCCACAGGGCGAAGATGCCTGGGGGCTCACATATGGACTCCTCCCAGACTCTGCCCTATGCATCTCTTCTTTACCTGATTTTAATCTGTATTCTTTCCCTGTAATAAACCATAACTGTGAGTGTTACAATTATCAGTGAGTTCTATGAGTCCTTCTAGTGAATTATCAGAATTGAGGGTGGTTTTGGGAACCCCTTTGGACTTGAATTTGTGTCAGAAGTGAGGGCAGCAGTCTTGTGTAAGCTGTTCCCTAACTTTGCAGGTGGCTTAAACTCTCACAGAATGAAAACAATGAAGGATGAAAATGAAAGCTAATAATGCAAGCTGCCAAAATATCCCTCTTAACTATATCTGTATTCATTTGTTCACCAACTCAGCGAACACTTATCGAGCACATACTATATGTCCAATTCTATTCTAGGACCTGAGACTAAAAGAAATAAATAAGACGCAGCCTTACATTCTAGTAGAGGAAATAAAATATAAAAAGCAAACAAATATGTGAAATAATGTCAGACTGAGAAGTACTATGGAGAAAAATAAAGCAGGGCAAGTTGGTGGTAGAGGTTAGCTCTTTTATATGGGGTGGTTAAGAAAGCCTCTTCTGGAAATTTGAACAGACTTGACTGAAATAAAAGAAAAAAATGGGCAATGATTCAAGGCCGGAAGGTTCTAGAGGGGTGGATGAGCAAGACCAAAGAAACAGGGGGAGCATGAGAACAGGGCACTCCAGCATAGATGTTACTGTAACACAAGGAATTCGCCCTATAGGAGGTTTTCTTCATGTCATCTTTGGAGGACTGTGGTGTGCCTGTGAAGAATGTGGGTGAGAGAGAACGCGTTTCTCCAAAGTGCCACAAATAAAGTCCGAGGCCAATTTCTCTGTTTGTTTTTGTGCAACTTGCTTAGATTGTGGTTTCTTCTTTGCAGTCAGTAAGAGAATCATTTCACTTGCCTCTTGCCTCCCTCACAGAGGATGGGCCATGCTTCTAAGTGCTTCTAGTTTCTCAGAGGGGGAAAAAAGAAAGTAGGAAAGTACAGGAATAAGAGTTATTTCTATTAATTTTGTTCATTAAACGAACAAATGAGCATGTAGCTGGAAAGTACAGGGTGACTAAGAAGTAGCCCAAAGGGAAAAACCTACTAGGGAAATTTCATTAAAAAACATAATTTACATATCTACAGTTTGGGTTTCCCTCTTAGCCTCTCTGTGGTTCTCAAAGTCCCTGGGTATGTGGGTGTCGAAGCTGGAAGTATGAGTGGTGGAGGGTACAAGTGAAGATTCTGTGGTTTTGTGGGAAGAGTTGTGGAGTGGGAGCCCAAGACCCTGTGGCCAGCTGATAAGTGCTCTCCAGATAAGACTATTATAGGGGCTGAGAGTCAGAAGGTCTACTTCAAGAAAACTTGGCTGGTCAGCAATTGGTAGCTGCTGTGGTAGATTTCCTGGCAGGATCAGTTCAAGTACATTGTTTTCTATCAAAAATCCTTCTCTTTATAGGAGGTCCAGAAGGCACCCTTGGGGCAAAGGGGAACCCTGCCTTCCCCATTTGTTGGACTTCCTCATCTGTCAAGTCAGTCAAGCCAAGAGGCAGGAAGCAAAGTAGAGAGATTGGAGGCGGCACTGGGCAGTAACCATGGGTTTTGCTTCCCATTCATCAGCAGCAGTCACCAGTGGGACTATTTCTAGTCAATCACAGGTATTTTTTGCACATGTGTGACATGCTCAGCATTTCACAGGTGTCTGAAAGACAGTACTAAAAATGCATTCACCGGCCCCTCCTGTGAGACTTTTACTTAAAGGGCATGACTTACTCTCATTTCCCTTTTCTCCTTATCCAACCTCTGCTTTCCCTGAATGCCCTCCTCACTAATGCCTTCCCTCCTTGTAGAACTGCCCTCCACTCCTTATGCCACATCTCTCACTTCCAGCTTCAGACCTTCAGGAGAAAAACTGTGTCGAATCGAGAGACAAAGCAAGGTCTACTTTAAGAAATAGTGTCTTCCCATATAAACTTTTTGAGAATAGTTTTTTCCTATGCACAACCTACATGCTACTTAGTGAACATTTAATAGTGAACTAAAACTTCCTCCTCTCCATGCCCATCCTCCTTGTGCCCCTTCCTCGAGAGGTGCAGTTGAGGAGAACTAACATCATTAATAGTTATATTAGAAGAACTTTCTCCTTCCCTGGCCTCCAAAATCTGAACAGGTTCTCAAATGTCTGAGTTCCAAATGTTATGACATGCTCTACTGGCAAGCTCTCTGAGAGAAATAAAATAACAAAGCCACAGTCTTGACACACGTAATAAAAAGAAGGGAGGGTTTGAGAGTGAGCAGAAGTGGTGACGGCACTGGCTCTCTTGTTTCATGCCCAAGGTTAATGTATGCCTGCCAATGGCAGTGAGAACACGTAACCACAATGTTTTCTAATGATTCCGAGGTTTTCTCTTTTTAAAGTAACAGAGCAGAAAGACACAAAAGTGACAGCTCGTGGTTTCAGAAAGACAATAAACACTTCATTTGTATTCTCTTTTCCTTTCCCAGTGAAAATGAAGATCAACCTAGCTGTAAACTCCTCTCACTTGTTCAAGGAAGACTCCAAGTTAGCACTGGGAGCTGTTGCTTTTCCATAACCACCTCCACTTCAGCTATACAATGTGAAATTATTTTTTAAATTGTAATGTGGCCTGTAGTTAACCTGAGAATGTCTCATAAGGAATGGCCTTCCCAGAAATATGTTCATACTTTGGTATAAGGGACTGTTTAGAAGACGAGGAAGAATATGCTAAGTGTGAAAACATGCTTGGATATTTCAGTAGGTTAAGAGGGAGTTGCTGTGAAGTCACATTTTTAGGCTATTAATAGATTGGGTATTTTTTATTTTAAGCAATATGGTTTTCCATGTAATACAAAAAAGTACTTTTTGCAAATTTCTAGAAATAATGAATAAAGTCTCACTAATATCTAGCCGTATCTGCAAGAGAGTAAGGGCAATCTGGAGGGTCCAAATGAAGAAAGAGCTTTGAACTTTCATGACTGCCTCTGGGGCTGCTGAGGGTGGAGAGGAGGAAAGAGTGGAGTGGGTGCAGGTGGGGATGAGCAGTTGTCCAGGCTTGGGAGCTGACTGTGGAATCAAGGAGCTTAGGCTTTAATGACCATCAGGACCACAAGAGGAAGCCTAGGACCTAGGAGGATAGAAAGTTGGAACTGAGATCTTCCCTAGTGTAAGGATGAACTAAAAACAATTGCTTACTCACACAGTGAGATGACAAGAAAGCTTGTATTAAAAAACAAAACAAAACAAAACAAAAAACCTCCCCTTAACATTCATAATCATAGAGGTGCCCTCACATGGATATGATTAAATTTATATTACTAGAGTGATCTAGGACACACCCCACCAAGAGATTAGTAAAAAATGCTGTCACAGACTAGTAATACCTATGGGATACCTTGTTGAAACAAACATAAAATCTCTCTAGGAGGTCACATCCTATACCCAGACCCTTCAAAATTCCCCTATATGAAGTCCCAACTAAACGTTACTTTACAATAAAAAATTACGAAATACACTCTAAAACAATCCATATAAAACAAGTTAGCAAACAAAACAAAAATAAATATTAGAACCCTCAAGGCTTTAGATAATATAAATATCAGGTAGATTCTAAAATAAACATTTTTAAAAGTTATGCAAGTCATAAAAGAAGTAATAAAGAACACAATAAAAGAACAAGATACCATCGAAAAAGACCAAAAGACCACATGGAGTTAAATAAGCAATTGAATATAACTTCAGAAATTTAAAAAATGACAATTTAAAACTTAATATGTTAAACCAAAGATTATATATCGTTGAATAAATCACTAGTGGATAAAAAGATAGACCTGGGGAATATTCAGAGGCCTGCATAGAGAAATGAAGAGAGACAACGAATGGAAGAAGAGCTTACTGACATGGAGTGTGGAATGGGAGGGCCCAATACACATCTATCAGGTGTTCCAGAAGGAAACAACAGAGATAATGGAGGGCAAGCAATATTTCAAGAGAATAAAGGAGAATTCTTCAGAATTAATAAAAACTACAAACCTTAGCAAGTTGATAATACAAAATTATCTACTAGACACAACATAAGATAGCTAAAACGACACAATGTAGAAAGACAAGATCTTAGAAACACTTGTAGGTAAAAGACCTATTGCCTTCAAAGGAAAAAGTATCAGATTGTCCAGAACTTTGCAACAGCAACAACAGAGCCAGAAGACAGTGGAATAATACAGTCAGAGTTCCAAGAAAAAAATAACCATCAACTTACATTAAAATTGAATTATTTAAGAATATGAGCAAAATAAACATTTTCAGATAAATGAAAAGTGTTTACTATTAACAGATCTTTGCTGAAAGAATTATTCAAGACTGTATTTCAGAAGAAATTTACTCTAAAAAGAAGCAGTGAGATAAATGATATTAGATAGAGTTGAACAAGTATTTAATATATAAAAAAGACTAATTGGGGAATAGGAAAAAAGGTGGAATGAAGGCACTGGGCACAAATAAAGTGTCATAGTTATAATTAGGGTAGACAAGTTTGTCTTTGAAGGCAAAAAAAAAGGAATATTAGGGAAAAAACAGTCAATAAATAAAGACAAAAAGGAAAAATTTACTGACTGGGAAGAGATAATTATGAAAGCATCTAAAACACAGCATCAAGTTATATGAGACAAAGAGTTGATAAAATTTCAAAGATAAACAATTGCATAGTCAAAAGGAGATTTAAATACATCTCTTTCAGTAATTAATACTTTGAGATGACCAAAAATTAGTAAAGATACAGATCTGAACAACACAATGAGCAAGAGACCCACGTGGAGAATGCACGTTCTTTCCAAGAACACATGACACATTTATCAAAAGATCACATATTAGACCATAAAGCATTTTCTCGTTAAGCAGCAAAGAATCATACAGACCACATTTTTTTTTAACATATTCAAGTGCTAGACCACAAAAGCAACAATGAAAACCTAACCATATATTTGGATTTTGGCCAGGGGAACCCTCTAAATATTTATGACTAAAAAGTGTCTTAATAGAGGGTCTAAGAACAAATTGTTAACATTAATAAGAAAGGTCAGCAAGATCACTGGCTATACAAAAGTAAATTTTTATTTGCTGGCAATAAGCCAGTAGGAAAATATACTTTGTAAAATATACAGGATATGTGAAAATAGCAACCAAAAAATATAAAGGTACTAGGAATAAATTTACCAAAAGATGTAGAAAACTTTTATGTATGAAATTTTAAAAATTCCTGAAGATGTAAATAAATGGAAATATACCCAATATTGATGACTTTGTAGACTCAATTTCTAAAGATGTTAATTTTCCGCAGTTTATAAATTAAACATGTTCCTATTAAGATTCAAATGAGGTTTTCGAGGTTCACAAGTTGATACTAACATGTATAAGATAGAGCTGAGAACCAAGATGCCAGGACAATTGTGAAAAGGAAGATCAATACATGAGGGCTCACTGAGTCCACCACCATAGCAAGACTTAACTGTAGTTTAATTAAGTAATAAGAAAGCATGATATTAGCATAAAGAGAGACACAAGAGAGTCTAGAAACAAGCTTATACACATATGGAAAGTTGTATATAACAGAGATGCTATTTAAAATCAGCGGGGGAAATAAGAACTTCTAGCAAGCAGCATTGGAACAATTAGTTATCCTTATGGAAAAAATAAGTTAGTTCCTTACATCGAACCATATTTAAATGGATTAAAGACTTACATATGACAAAGCATGATTTTAAAAGTTTTGGAAGAAAATGAAGGAGAATGTTTTTGTAATCTCAGGGTAGGAAAAAGTTTCTTAAACACAATACCCGAAGCACAAACCCTAAATAAAAAGATTAATAAATTCGATCACATTAAAATATTTTTTAAAAATCCCTTTGTACATTAAAGATACAAACAAAGTAAAAATTACAAATCTTAGACTTGGAGAAGATATTTGGCATGCACATAACCAAGAAAGGATTTGGCTCAGAATTTATAAACAGCTCCAAAGAAAAAGGTCAGACGATGAGAATGGGCAATCCTCAAACGGACACCCAATGGCCTCAAAAACCTAAGAAAACATCTTCCTCCCTCCTAGTAAGCAATGTCATGTAAACTAAACAAAGAGAAACTAATATTTTCCACTCATTATATTGGCAAATATATATATATATATATATATATATATATCTCCAAGCCCTGCTGAGGGGAGCATAAATGGGCACTCATTTTGGAAAGAAGATGACAATCTCTAATAATGTGGTGAGATTGCTGGGCCAGAGGATTCGAACATCCCCAGCTTCATACAACATTGTTTACAACAATGAAAAATCGGAAGAGAGCTTAAATGCCCAGGTATAGGATCTAGCAAGGAACAGATGTTCTGTTAAGAATATATTGCAAACAGATGTGTTTGATTCTTTTATTTTTATATCTATTTTTGTATGCCTAAAAATATCCTAATTAAAAAATTAGCTTGGAGAGAGTTATGAAGAAAAGGCACTTAAACATAGCTAGTGTTTCAGTCAACTGGTATAACCACTTCCAAGGGTAAGTTAAAAGTTCACTGTGATGCTGTTCTTTTTAACTGCTTGAGCGGACAAAGGTGGAAGTTTGATTAACATTTATGTTGGCAAGAGTGCTGGGAAACAGGCACCCTCATACATTGCAGGTGGGAATAGAGATTGATGACACCTCAATAGAGGTAATTTTGGCATTATTTAACCGAACTGTAAATTCCCTTTGACCTAGCATGATTTCCTCTAGGTACTTACTCAGAGAAAATAACCACTATTAGAGCAAAGGTTTATCTACACTAATCACAGCATTTATAATATTAATAATTAATAATATTAATAATTAAAGAAATAACATTAACACTGTCTAGACTAATAACAGTAGACTAAATAATGTGTAACACTAATCGGTTCCACTTTATGGTACAACCGTAGGATGGAATATTATGCAGCCACCAAAATGATACTGTTGAAAATTTTTAATGATGTAGAAATATTAAGCTAAAATAAAGTAGGTTACAAAATAGACGATTAAAAATATCTATCTACACACTGAAGAAAAGACATCAAAATGTTCCATAAGATTCTTCTGGATATAGATTTCTATTTTCTTCTAGTTTTTATTTTTTTTCTCTCCCCCAAATTCTTTGTGTGTAATTATTATTTTACTAAGAGTCTCTTTTGATTAATTTAATAATTTAAACAGGCTGGATGATACTGACTGATAACTCACGCGAGAAGGCAGGAGTCAAGAATTATAGACTTGCTGCGTTCCTTGGGAAGTCCAATGAGTTTTTATATCAGAATCTGGACCGACTGAGGACCTGGGTTCACAAGTGACGTCACCGCGGACAGGCTAGGTGACGGGGAAACTGCTCAACCTCTCTGTATCTGGCCTCGCTCCTGGCTTTGTTGTGCGGGTCAGCGGGACCGTGTCACGCGTGCGAGCGCGGTTTGCAAAGCCCAAGCGCGGCGTTACGCGGAAATTGTTGTCGCTGCTGCCAGGTAGCCTCAGCGACGCGCTGGGGCGTGGACGCATGTGGGCGGGGGCGGAACGGGGCGGGTGCCGGGGGCCCGGACGGGGACGCCCCGCAGCGGCTGGCTCCGGGAGGGCGCACCGCCTGCTTTCGCCGCGAGCCAGGGATTCCCCTGGGCCGGCGCCCGGGGAAGTCCCTGTGCGCGCGGGTACAAGAGCGCTGCGCCGCGCCAGCGCGCCACAGGCCGGCAGCCTCCAGCCATGTCGCGCGGCCTCCAGCTCCTGCTCCTGAGCTGCGGTAGGGCCCGAGATCCTCTGTCGCCCCCTGCCTCCCTCCCAGATGCCCCCTACCCCCGTCTTCCTGCTGACACTCCCTTTCCTCGCTTGCTCACGCCGCTGTTTCTCTCCCTCTCGCAGCCTGCAGCCTGGCGCCCGCAACGCGGGAAGTGAAGGTGGCTTGTTCAGAGGATGTGGACTTGCCATGTACCGCACCCCGGAACCCGCGGGTCTCCTACACGGTCTCCTGGGCCAAGGTAAGCGAGCTGGGGTTTGGTCGGCTCAATTAGAGGCAGCGGGAATCGCCTGACTTCGGCTGGCGACCTTATGTGGCGTCTCTAGCAGCTGAACTCCAAGTAACCAGTCTTCCAACACTCCTCCCTCACCCTCGCCCCTACCGTGTGCGCATCCAGATAGGTACACGGCAGACTTAGATTTGTTCCCGAGAACCTCAACCTTTAACCTCCTGCCGTTAAAGGTTGCCGGAGGTGAATGACCCATATAAGACGTTTTGGAAGGGCAGAGAACCTCTGTGGGTGAATTCTGGAGGCCACCTGTGGTTGTGGCCAGCAAGCCAGGGAAAAAGCAGCTAGGGCAGATTCAGACACTAGACAGGAGGATTTCTGATTTGGGGTATTTTGTGACTGTGATGCCCATCAATTTGGCGGTGGGGGTGGTGGTGATGGACAATTTGAAAGGAAGGACTGAGAAAAAGACACAATTTCGGCTTGCTTCTTGGGTGGTAGTTATGTCAGTCATCCCCTTTCTGGGATACTCTTGGCTCCTTCTTTATGCTTTCTGCGCTGGCCTCTGACAGTCCTGAGAGGTCCAGCAAGAAGGACATCTGTGAGAGTGCATATGCGTGTCCACATGTTAATAACAACATCATTGTCCCTACTGGGAGAAGATTGAGCCTCATTGAGGCTTTTTTAAGGTTTCCTCTCACATGGAACATTTTCACATTCTAAGATTGCGGTTCTGGTGGCATCGCAAGGCCAAGCTGCCACCGTTTGCTGTCGCTGGTACTTTGTTCACCTCCTTTAATGAGGTTACTGCCACAACAGCATCAGTTTAAACCAAATGAGTATGATATTCCAGACTTACACTGTGGCTCTCACTGATATGCTGTCTTACTTTGGAGCAAATCTCTGTGCATTTGTAGCAAATGCAGGGTTCTCTTCTGCTGGCCATAAAAGATGCTCTAAGAATCTGCATATGTGTCTGGCCATTTAACAAGATAGCATAGGACAATTAGTTACCTTTCTCTCTGTCTCTCTCTGTCTCTGTCTTTCTCTGTCTCTGTCTCTCTCTGCCTCTCTCTCTCTCTCTCTGTGTGTGTGTGTGTGTGTGATCTCCTAATCGGATTGTAGTTTCTTGGAGACAGTGCTGTGCCAGTGCTTTTGTGTATTCTGAATAGGACCCAGTGTTTGCCCCTTTAATTGCAAAGGTGCTCAGTGAATTCAGGCAGGCAGTGTGGAAATGGTGCTGTGGCCTCAGGACATGGTGTTGTGTATGAAAGTAGGTTTGTTAGGATTCCTACTTCATTTACATCTTATTCACTGTGGGATCAGAGAACACAACATTTCCAAAATTTTCCTCATCGTAAAAACAATAGTATTTAAACAAAAATATTGTAAAACCAATAATATTTGAATGCTCACTGTCTGCCAAGTGCTGAGGTAACTATTTGTATACATTAGCTGTTTCAATCCTTCTAGTGGATCTTCTAAGAGAGCTGTACTATTATTATTCCTACCTTACAGATGAGGAAACTGAGCCTTAGGGACTGAAATAATCCACTCACTGTTACACAGCTGGCTAAATGGTGGAGTCGAGATTTGAACCAAGCAGTTTGATTCTTAGAGGTCTATCTCGATATTTGTTTTCTCCCTGAACTACTTAAGGTAAAGAAATGAAAATCTTAAATAGTCTTTAAGATAACTAATTCCCTGCCCGGAGCTAGCCAGGCAGGGAATTAGTTATCTTAAAGAAGGAGAAAACATGAAACCACTATTCCTTCCAGAGAGTAATTTAAAAAAGAGAATAATATTAATATCCCCAGAGGAGTAATTAAAAAGTACTTATGAAACAAGTAGATGAAATGTCAGACTGTAAAGTTCAAACAGTTGTCAAGTTAAATCTTCTTGCACAAGGTCATTTTGAATGATACAGTAAACCATAGCAATTAACCTTTGGCTTCTCCTTGGATGTCAGCTGATGATGTAACTCTATAATGTATGCGCTTGTTTATTGAACATGGTTCTTGCATGATTTACCCTGAAGGTCTCTGAACTCTCTGTTAAAAAAAAAAAAAGACAACAGTCTCTTGGCATTGTCTCTTTTTCTGTCTGTAGAATAGAGTTATTGAAAAATTATAGTTTTGGGTTTTTTTTTAATATGTAAACTGCAATTGAGTAGTGGTGGATAGGAGAACTATGCTATGCCAATAAACTTATCAGATACCTCAAAAATTATACTCATTGTTCCTTCAAGTACTTTTTAATGGGCCTCAGCATATGCTGTAGATATACATTTTCCAACTGAGTAATTATACTTTTGCATCGATTGTGCTTGTACAACAAATGGATAGAGTGTTCTGGAAATAAGGCCAGTGGTGAAATACTTCATTTTACAGAGGATTAAGTATCTTGTCACTTGCCCCCTCCACGCCCCATAACTTTCTTATAAAATATTTCAATGAAGTAGAGAGGTAGCTGTAAAATGAGGAATTTAAACCTGGTGACCACAGCCAGCCTAACTCACATCGCCTCCCTGCATCATCACTGGTGTGGTTTATAAAACCTCTTTACACGGTCGTGGGTTGCGTGCAGACAAGTAAAGCAGAGAGTCCCTTGGAGTATGGGTTTTCATCATCTGCCAGACTGAATCACATTCTTGTGGGCCTTCTGCATATCAGAATTACAGTTATAATGACTCACAATTTAAAATTCCATTTACCGCTAAGTTCTCCAGCACCACAGAGCATCCCACCACTGTCCGATTGTGATTAACAAAAGGACCCATATAAACCATGTGTTTCTTATCATGTGCCTTAGTAGTATTTAAACAAAGCAGATGGTGTCCAATTAGTGTCTGTAACATTAAGGTGAGTTGGGAAGGAACAGGGTCCACTTTATTTGCTCTGTTTTGAAGGTACAATGAGAGGGGCCTGGAGGGGGCTTAATACAAACATGAGTGGGGGTTGATTAAAGAAGGGGCCAAGAGCGGGTAGAGATAACCCAATTCTTGTTAACCAGACTTTACTTTCCTGTGGATTGATGTCTTCCTCTCTGGGATTCAATGATGGATCCTCCTCTCATCCCCTGCTATATTGTAGCTGTTAAGGCGAAGTGAGTGATTAAGAAGAAATAAAGAGTACAGTTTATCTATTAAGTTTAGCTTTTAAAGTGGTGAATAGATTGTGGTTGTTTGGGGAGGTATTTAGACTTTGGTACAGCATTCTTCTTCCACTGGCTGTGACTCTGGTTTAGATTCTAGCATAAGAGAGCATTAGCACAATCCCATTCATTACAGGGCTACCTCTGTGTTTCATACTAAACATCGCTGTGTTCGCACTCTGTTTAATGAAGCTGCACTAGGTTTGGAGGGAGATGATGACATTGGATGGAATGTTTGGGTGTCGTTGATGCTCGCCACTAATGACAATGAGTGGTTATTTATCAGGAAGATGTATTACTATCGTTTATCATGCTAGGAGCCCTGACGATCTACACTGATGCATAATGAAAGAGGATATATAGTTCATCTCTGGGTGACACTGTGGGGGCGAGGACAGATACGCGTCACAAGACAAGTGCTCTTTTAAGATGATTTCTAAAGGAAGGGAGAAAGGAGAAGTAAGGCTATGATTTCGGAAATAGCTCAAACTTGGAGTTTATAATATTTAGAAGAGCCCAGCTGTGGCAGATCATGGGCTATCCTGTGGACTAGGGACCCATGGGAGAGCAGGTTAATGACTAGTATGAGGCTACTTCACCACACAGACATTTCTCGTCCTTGGTTCTTTATGAAACTGTCTTCCATGTATGTACATTGTTTATTTCCTATTCAGCAGAGTTATATTTTCTGTCTCTACCATCTTGTGTGATAATGAGCCATAAAGCAAGAGGACAGTAAGGAGAGCAGGATGCCTTTGGAGAGGCCAGAGTTGATGAATGGTCTGGGTAGATGTGATCTGTAAAGCCACAGACCCTGATTGACCCATGAAGGATCCAGTGTGTACCACTCACTGCATTTCCTTGATTCTAGAATGCCATCTGTTGTAAGAGACATTTAAGAACATGTTTTTAGGAGAAAAAGGAAACTTGTACATAATAGAAGCACTAAAACATCAAAAGAAGAAAACAATGTGTGTGTTAGCATTAAAGAAAAGTCATACTATCCCCATCGGCACTTATACTACTTGACCTGGTCAAATCACTTTTATGGGCTCCACTTTAGGTCAAACTGTGAAAGACATAAAGTTGATTTTCAGATGTCTGTTGTATTTACACTTTCATTATTTAGTAAGTTTTTCTAAGTTACAAATGTATGCTAAGTCCTGGGCCTGCCATTGGCCATCCCAAGATCAACATGGAACTTCTGCCAGAGGACCATCTTGAGCAAAAGCTTGGACATAGGAATCCACAAGCATTTTTGGGAACCGATTAGTAACTAGTGACTTAGAGGGGAGAATTATACAGCAGAGGACTGAGAGATAATGTTAGAGAGTAGGCTGGGAATAGATTGTGAAGAACCTTGAACGCGGAACTATAAGGGGTTAAAATTTATCCTTTCGGCAGCAAGGAGCCATTTAAAGTTTTTAAACAAAGAGGATGATATAATGAAAAACAAATCAAAAGAAAAGCATATTTCTTGTGAGGAAGGACAGAATATGATTTATCCTAGAAGATGAATCTTCCTTCGCTACAGTGAGACTTCCATCAGATAAACTTAGTAAGACTTGAACATATGTGTGGGATATACCTTCCTTTCCCTCTTCATCACCACCCTGTCTCTGGTTCTATGAAAGAGTAGGCAAGAGAATGTAGGTGCCTCAGAGCAGGCAATAGAAGTTTCAGTCAGATGAGAATTGTGGATCACTGAGATTTTTGGACTATGATGAAACAGAGCAAAGTTGCTAAAACCTTTCAGCTTGGAAGAGAGTAGGGAGGAAGAAGGCAGCTAAGAGTTAAATAGAAAAAAATAAAAACACGTGTTTTCCATGACTAGAAGGGGGAACCTGAATCACATGAGGACTGGATTATCTAAGTTCTGTACTTGGTTATGTCACTATACAAAGAAGAGGAAGTTAAAAGAAGGTCTCAGTGACGTAAGGGAAGGTTTTATGTAGGGCAGAACTAAAAAGAGATTAATTTACCTAAAAAAAAAAAAAAAAGGTTCCTCCATCTAAAACTGTTTCCATGATCCCTTCTTGGCTACTCCTGTAATGATGCCAGATTTTCTACCAGCAGTCATTAGCTCAAACCATACTTAGACTAAAGTGCTTCCCTAAGCATATTTATGATTTTTGTTTTTATACTGGAGTATATTTGGGTAAAATTCCTGTGCGTGTCATTTACTGCTGGTATAGACATAAGAGCCCAAGGCTTGTTAATGTCACTTGTATTTTCCTAGAGCACCAGCTAGTTCACTGCATGTTCTTGTACCAATTTCCCAAGAAGGGATAGATTCCAGAAGAGCTGGTAGTTGTCTAGGATTATGGGTCCAATTGGGAAAACTTATGGGAAAAGTAGGATGCTAGTTGCTATAAGCAATTTATATTCGTAAGCAATTTATATTCGCCTTGGACCAGCCTCACTGGGTCAATTCTGGAGAGCAATGGTTCTGAATCAAATCAGGCCCTGGTGTCTCATTTCCTGAGGAGTGGGAGGCATATGAGCCCAAAGGACAAAGCAGGACTGGTATGGAGGCTGGAACCATGTGGAGATAATCCTCTATGTGCCACATTTATTTCTGGGGTGGTGCAAGGTGTTCCTATTAGGACTCTTTCATTTCCAAAGGATTGTAATTCAATCGACACTAGCTTAAATAAAATGGAATATATTGGTTTGTATAATAGAAATGGAAAAATTTTTAAACCGATGTATAGTTTATACTTCAGTTATGGCTGTTGCTATGGATTGAACTGTATCCCACAAAAAGACATGTCTGTCCTAATCCTTGGTATTTGTGAATGTGACCTTATCTGGAAATAGGGTTTCTGCAGATATAATCAAGTTAAAGTAAGGTCATACTTGATTAGGCTGGGTCCTAATCCAATGACAGGTGTCCTTAAAAGAGAAAACAAAGACACAGACATAGACACAAAAGGAGAACACGGAGGCAGAGGTTGGAGTGATGTGCTTACCAACAAAGGAATATTGAGCATTTCCAGCAACACCAGAAGCTAGGAGTGAGATACAAAACAGATTCTCCCCTAGAGACTTCAGAGAGAGAAAGGCCCTGCCAACACCTTAATTTTGGACTTTTGGCATCCAGAACTGTGAGAGAATAAGTTTCTGTTGTTTTAAGCCACTCAGTTTGTGGTACTTGGTTATGGCAGCTCTGGGAAGTAAATACAGCTAGATTTAAAGGTTTATGAACAGCCTCAGGGGTTGGAGTCTTTCTATGTCCCAACTCTTCTTCCTTCGTGTTGGTTTTATTATCAGCCTCCATGTGGCAGTGAGATAGTAGCCGATACCTGCAGACTTGTGTATCCAACCGGGGTCAAGTACAAAGGAAAAACTTTTGCCTCTCTTCTACTATCTCAACAAATGTCCAATTATACTTAAGTGGCTTTGATTGGGGCATGCATCCGTTAGAACCAGTTTATCTGGTCACAGATGTCAGACTTGAATTAAGGGTGTCTCCTCTAGGACTGGATGCAGTGCACTGTGACGGGCGTGAATGCGGCTTGTGAGGGTGCACCTTCCAGGCCCAGCAGGACCCACAAGGTTAATGGAAGGAGGATGGTTGCCATGAGCATTTTGGTCTAACATTTTTTTCAAAGGCTTTTTGACACATTGTGATGGTGCTTTCAGCAACTCAGAGTGCTGTGGATATTTTAGAGACATTGCGAGTAGGAAAAGAATTTCTCCCTAGAGCAGAGATTGGAACTTCTAGAAAACTCTGCCAGAGAGGCAATTGAGAGTATCAGCAGTAAAGAAATGACCGAATGAATGGATGGAGTGGAAAACTATCACATCTAACGAAAATTTCTATTACTAACATTATCAATGATAAAATACTTTTATGTGTTTTCTCATTTGATTCTTAAAATAACCCAGTAAGTAAGGTAGTTCCAGGTGAGGAAATGAGACTCAGAGGTGAAATGATTTACCAAAAGTGAACCAGCTAACTGATGGAGAAGCTGGGGCTTGACTTCAGACCTTTGGATTCCAAGGCCTGAACTTTCTCCTTGCTTCTAAAATTCACTTATTCATTCAGCAAATACTTTTTGAATATTTCCTTTGTGCAGGGAACTATTGAGAATGCTGAATGAAACCTTGGCTATGAAAAGAGAGTAATGAGATTTTTAGGACACCATGCTGTATGTCCACCTTCATCATCATAGTTACCTTCACACCAACATTGTGGGATATAATTCCTGCCTAACCTCTCATCTCTGTGGAGCAAATGAAACCTGAATGCTGTGCAGTCAGTTGGCTGAGAGCAGAACTAGTTGTGATGGGCTGAGGTTTGTTTGGGTCCAGGTCCAAAGTCTGTGTTCTTAATTATGTTGCCTCTGCCATATTCATGACTCTGTTAACAGTTGTAAATCCAACTCTGTCTGTTAGACCCAGTAAATTTTAAAGTGGAAAATCATTTTTCCAATAAAACTACACTTAGAAAAAAACGATGTTAATGTACATACATTCTACCCTCATTATGACATCAACCTCCAAGCCAAACTATTTTGCACGTAATAAAGAGCTGTTTTTATGATGAATGACAATTACATTGACACTTATAATTGAGTTAGAAACCAAGGTACATAAATGTTAGTGCATGAGGGATGCAGTAAAAAAAAAAAGCTGTTCATCGTTATTGGAATATATCAGATTAATTTAGTACAACTTTTAAATACGTAAAGTCTATGCTTTGAAATATTTTAATCAAGTTGTTGAATTAAATATTTACGTGCATATGTGTATACACATTGCTCCTCAAAAAAATCTCTTCCTGTTCTTTTAGTTTCCCATCACAGACTTAACAGACCTCATGTATGGCAAGTTTGGATTTCAAGTTTGTGATTGAAATTGTTTCCTTGCCATAGGAATGGAATTGTTGTCCTCTTATATTCAAATATGGTCATCTAGGAGGTTAGCTAGTTGCCATATAGTTGGATAAAATTATGTAAACTTAGGAAAAAATCATTTTCCACAGTAGGGTTTTTGACTGAAATATTGGTTCAATTTCAACCATATTTAATTATTTATTTGATTTCTTTTATTCTTGTTCAAATTTATCCATTTAAAAAAACTTAATTCGCGTACCCTTAAAATTAGTACTTTTATTGATTTAGCATTTGGCAAATTAAAGAAAATTTATTTTAATTAAGGGTGCATGGTTTTCTTAAGGTCAAATTGCCATTTTAGAGAAAGAATATGGTATTTAAATTACTTAGTCAAATTGAGGGCCTTGAGACAAGTCTGAGTTCGTAGGCTTTCTGAAAATGAGACGTCCTATATTTTGCCTTTTTCTAATTCAATCAACAAGATAGAATTGTCAGCATAAGAGTTAATGCAGGGAGTGTGGATTTTTAAAACATAATTGGGATGAGTCTTTTGAGGAATTAATTTGCCCAAATCATGTTGTCGTTTAGCACACTACAATATTAGGTTGGAACACGTGCATTAAATCGTTCCTGTCAATTATGCTAGGCTGTGAATGAATCTGAGAGTTCCTTTTGTTACAAATTACTATTTCCTAAAATGCTTTTGTAGAGAGGCAGTGAAACACTTTTAAATTTGGAATGTTTAAAGAGCCATTCTTGCCCATGGTTGATTTTGCACCAACTGAAAGGTTTATAAGTACTCATAAAACAAAGCAAAGTTGAGGATGGCCCATTTGCTGTTGCTCCATTTTCCTCCAGCTGAAATTCTCCTTTGGTCCTTGAACAGTGCTGCTTCTGCCATAGCGAACTCACCTGATCCTGCACAGTGATAGCTGCTTGGCCACAGAGCAGAAGATAATGATTTGAACTTTCGCATAAAAGTCTGTTGGTACTGCTAGTGCCTCACTCCCATTTGCAGCATGCAACATTAACATAAAAACTACAATTATTTTTGCAGCTGTAGGCAAATCCCAGATTCCCCAGATGGAGTCGTGGGAGAAGGTATATTTTAAAATAACAAAATGAAAGGGGACTAGGCATTGTCTATACCTAGAGCTTGAAGCCAAAGGAAGGGTTATGAAGTATTTCCAGGTGCGTAGTGTGAATTTGCATGTTTCTTTTGCTATAGAGAGTTATCAGGCAAAGAGAGCTGTTTATTACTGTGGCAATAGTTCCCAGGTTAAGCTAGTAGTTTTCTGTGGCAATAGTTCCCAGGTTAAGCTAGTAGTTTTACTGTGGCAATAGTTCCCAGGTTAAGCTAGTAGTTTTCCTACTTCTCTGGGTCTTTCAGGAGGACTCAGGGAGGGACCATGGGAAGATGATCCCATGAGCGATGAAATAATTTTCATGATCCCTTTGGTGGCTGTGGAGGCTCAGGACGTCAACATTTTGTACATTGCTTTTGGGTTCTGTGTTCTGCCTTTCCCCTGTTTCTTTCTATTCTTCTCATGATCTCACTCTGATTTTGTTTTGCCATTTGAACATAACTAAAGGCCCGCTGGAGGTCTTGCTAGAGGCCCATGGAAATCTGACCATCACGTAAACTACTTTTTGTTGTTGTTGCTGCTGATTTTCAAAATGAATTCTCTTCTGCAAATAGGCAGAAGGCAACTGGCCGCCATTTCTGAACATGGGCACATACTTGCTCCAGAGGTTCCCAGCAGCCAGCATGATAATGGGGCCCACTTTATGTAAATAAGCATAGTAGTTTATGTTTCCTCCAGCTCCAGAGGATCTTGACTTTCAGACAGGCCTTTCTGAGCTGAGGGAGGAGTCATTGGATGGGAGAGGAGGCCCCCAAGGAGGAAACCAGAGGCGGATCATTTCAAAATGACTGTTGCATCTGAGTGTCCATGTCTTCAGATGCAAGGATTTCTATCAAAACAGAGTTCCAGTGAAACCTATTAGAAAGAAACGTGAGTTAATTCAGAAAAGACATCGCCATGGAGACTGCTGAGTCTAGGCAGAATCGATTAGTTCAAATGGCCTTGTGGGTGGGGGTGGGAGATATTGGAACAGGTTGGCCCTGGATGGTCTTGGGCCCTTGGCTCATATAAAGCTCCGGTAGGAGGGAGCACTTCTGCAGGCAACGGATAGGGAGGGGAGAGGTGAGAGCACATGAAGAGGCCTTCATGAAGAGCACATGAAGAGGTTTGTGGTTTAATTAGTCTTGAGAAGGGAACATTTGGGCAACATTAGACGTGTTCTAAAATCCACTGTTGGATGTCTTTAGTTTTTTTCTAAGGTTCCTTGCCACGCCTGCTTTCTTTTCCTTTCTTTCTTTCTTTCTCTTCTCTTCTCTCTCTCTCTTTCTCTCTCTCTCTCTCTCTCTCTGACGGTCTGAGGAAAGCCATTTATTAGTCCTAGCAGCCCCGTGCTAGCAGTGTATGGTGGTGCTGGGCTTCTTGCAGGAGCTATAAATCTGCCACCAGATGTCTCTGTAGCCCACTCCACAGGAATGCTAACATGAATGGAAGGCTGTGGAAGCTGGACCTGAGCTTTCTGATGACCTCGTGGTGTGTTCCCTATCTTAATTAATTAAGCAGAAACCAACCATTGAGGGTATATGTGTGTGTGTGTGTGTGTGTGTGTGTGTGTGTGTGTGTGTGTGTTTGCACGCATATGTGTATTTTTTTTTCCTGAGCTGCCTCTGCCTCACTGAGTGTTCCCAATTCCTTGGTTATTTATTTCCCTGCATTGGTTCCCTTTTGAGAAGGAGGAGAGGAGTCGCAGGGTGCTCCCAGAACAGCAGATGAAACATTGGCAGGTACCGGCAAAGACAGCAGCGGTGAAGCCTACTCATGCTCTCTTTTCCCCAAGGTGGACAGGGAGGGACAGGAGATGGAATTGGAAGGACAATAAGCAGAATAGGAAAGGAATGCCACTGAAGTCCAGGCTCCCTGCTGGTCCCCAGCCACCTGGCAGAGGCCTAGGGGCTGCCCATGAATAGTGAAAAAAGTAATTTGCCTTACCGTTTGTGTAAAAACAGTTTTAAAAGCTTTAAAACATTTCAGTAGAGGGTCAGCGGGCAAGTTAATTAGGCAAATTGAAGATATATCTGGGGGAAAAGAGAATTGATGGTAAAAGTGGTGTGTGCCTAATCTTTGAAGTAGGAGATGATGCAAAAACCCCAGCACGAATCACATAGATAATTAGGGAGAAAGAAAACCAGCCAGATTAGTTTGGCTAAATTTTGCATCTACCCCAGTCAGGCTGGTTCGTCCAGGGTACAATGATTTAAGCTGTTACTGTCCTTTCATGTGTATCTTGACTACCAAACAATCTGGCACATAAATTCTCCACGTGGCACTGTCGTCACCTGTCTTCCTGCCTTGGTAGAGAGAGTAAGTGTGGTACATCCTGCAGCATCACAGATGACCACACACATACGCGGTCTTTGAAGAACATCTCTGTGTTTTTCACTGAGTTGTCTGGCAATGATCTTAGTAGATTTAGGAATGTTGCCAAATAAAGGCTGGGATACAAAACTAAGAATCAGTGAATGGGCGAGTTGATATCTGAAGAAAACAAGAGAACATTTAATATAGAACAACCAGCAACAAAATTTGATTCACAGTGATTCATACTTCACATCATCATCGTCAGCACATCATTAGCATCAACAGGATCTCTCCTTTATGTAAGGTCGAAGATGGGATACGAAGAATTATAAAACGCAATCCTGATTTTATTTCAAAAATATGTGTAGCCTAAAGAATTTTCTTAGATTCTCTCATCACACATCCACACAATATCTTGTTTTTAAAAAATTATTGAGGATGGATTTCATAAAAACAAGAGGTAGCACCTGGGTGTGGAGGCCCATGGCTTGCAGGTCTGTCAGTAGGGCATGATGCAATGTGATTCCTTTTTTTTTTTTTTTTTTTTAACAGCTTACAGAGGGTGGTGAAAAGAGGATAGAGATGCCTCAGGAAGATTTGCAGAACTATCATCAAAAGGAGCAGAAGGGCTCTTTTGAGGACCCTGGGGAAAGGCTGTATTCCCTGAAGATCCCAAACACTACCAGCTGCAGCTCGGGGACATACAGATGTACTCTGGAGGGACAGGAAGGGCAGAGAAACCAAAGTGGCACAGTCATCTTGAAAGTGACAGGTGAGGTGAACTGTCACGCTTGTTTTCTTCTTGCAAAATGTGTGTGTGCTTTCTGTAGGTCCTAAAATCGACTCTCTCAGTTGGAACCTAACTCAGAAGCTTAGGGTCGCATCTGTGGCTAAAAGCTAAATTCTACTGCGAGAAAGTCATAACTTTTTTTTTTTTTTTTTTCTTTTTTAATAAGGACAGATCTATCCCAATCTGACTAGGGCGGATGCCAAATGTAGCCAAACAGCTAATCTGTCTGTTGTTTATCATGTAAGAGCACTTTGGAGCAAATTATATCCAAGTCTAATTGTGGGGCGATGGAGAAATTGCCTGGTGCCCAAACACCATATAACTGCTTATTGGAGCCTTCCAACCTGGCCGAAGGGATTGCTTCATGTTCCACTTTTTTTTAACATGAGAACAGCACTTCCTTCTCACTTTACAGTGATTCAATTTCTCAATACCTCAACTCAGGCCAAAGAAAGAGTACAGCAAGAAAATAATATTCCAGTGACGGAATACATGTTTTTGCTCTATGCGGTAATACCGAATGTCAAGACAAGGATTATTTCCTTACTTTTTTTTCACAACTTTTTTTACGTAGCTTAAAATATGCCTTGCATTTGACTTTTGCCCAGTTCCTGTTAGTGGCTGAGGCTTGAAATGACAAACATGCTATCGTCATAGAGTCCCTGATTTTGTACAATAGCTACTTTCTCCTATTGGGTATCTAAAGGGAATTTGACCCGAGATAATACTCTTATATTCACAAGAACACAATCACTGTTTAGGGAAGAGTGTTGGATTTGCTTCACTGTTAAACACGCACAAATACACGTACACCCCTTATTCTCTTCTTAGTGTCTAGCCCTTTATTCTGCTTTGTCTTCGTAAAACTTACTACACCTGACATGCTACATGCTCTGCTTTGTTCTCTGATGTATCCTGGCCACACAGTAGGCCCTCAGTGAATTTTATTCACATAAATGAGAAATGAGAGCAACCTAGCAGGGAAGAGCGGAAAGGATGTACAAGAGAAAGCTGATTTTCTTTTCTTTCCTCATTAAAGGCCTACACATTGCCCAGAAGTGAAGTGGTCGGACTCTAGTTTAGATCTTAGATATTAGCTGCGCTGTCTGTTTTAGATCTTAGCTGCGCTGTCTGTTAGTGTGTGACCTTGGACAAATCTCTGACTGACTCTAAGCCTCAGTTCTCTCATCTCTAAAATGGGGATAATAGTTTTTACGACTGCAGCTTGTTGTGAAGCTTAAACGAGATACTGCACTAAAATGGTTAGTGCGGTGCCTGGGGTAGACTGAGTGCTCCATAAACGTTAGAAACCATTAGGGTGATAGCTCTCAAATTTTCTTTTTTTGAGTCACAGACTCCTGTGAGAATCTATCTAGACTTTTGCATGAACCTTTAAGTTCAGTTTTGGGGGCCGACAGCTCTCTTGAGGCCCATCTATGGTCCTGGGGAGGAGCCCCCTGGTCACTTGCTCCTGCCTGGCCTTCAAGCAGACTCTGTCAGCAACCTTGCTTCCCCGACAGCACACTGGATGTCGTGTCTAAGTGGGGAGAGGCTGTCTCTGCCATGTTCCCTCCTGGGCCAAAGGCCTCGCTCTTCCTGCATTTGCCCCCCAGAGTGCGGCAACCACAGTCTCTAACAACCTCTCAGGGAGCTGTTCCATATCCCACTCTTGCTGTCAGCCTTGGTGGAGGAGCTTTAACCATTCTACAAAAGTGTGTCTACTTATTCGGCTATAGCTAAACAGCTTTCCTGCCTCAGTTCATAGTCCTGCGATCCCCAGATATGAGGACACCTAGCATTCCACACAACACCGATGAAGTTAGGTTATATATGGATTAACAAATGGCAAAGACAAAATAAAAGTCGGGAGATGCCGGACATCTGAAATGGAAGCAGATGGGCAGCTGGATAAGTCTGGACCAGACTCCTGGCTCTGCTACCCACCTTAGTCCCTCAGCCTCTCTGAGCCTCAACTCCTTCATCTGTAAAATGGGTATAATCTGACCTGCCTTGGAAGAGTCAGTGAAATGCTGCATGCCAATCTTATCACACACAGCTGGCTACAAAGCAAGAGTGACCGCCAGCTGTAGCTGTCACTGTCACTAAGGTCGTCGCTGCTGTTCTCTGACGGCACCGATATGAAGGCAGGAAGGGGAGACGAGGGGGACTTCAAAAGCAGCAACAAGGCATTCTTAGCTTTTGTATTATGGTAGAAAGTCCCGTTAAATGTCTTCGTATTTTACTTATTGTTTATTTATTTTTTTAAGGATGCCCCAAGGAACTCAAAGAAAAGACTTTTAAGAAATACAAAGCTGAGATTGCACTGCTGTTGGTTTTGGTGGTTTTCTACTTAACACTCATCATTTTCACTTTTGTAAGTACTTTTTTAAAACATTTATTATTATTAAAAGATCACCTGGGGCACCGGTCCAAATGTTTTGTAGGTAGTGGGAATCATTTAATTATAGGAAGAGATATTCTCTGAGCCCTGGACTTATTGAGGCTCCCAGACTGTAAGAATCATTACATCAAGCTCCCAGCTTGTGTGTGTGTGTGCGTGTGTGTGTGTTTTGTCTTGTGGCTCTGCACAGAGCCCTGTGAAGAGAAAATGAAGTAAGATATGGGAAAGAAGTTTAAGAAATGTCAAAGGATCCTACTAAAGCACCATAGGGCCTTGTAGTTACAGTGGTAAAAAGTGCAACACTCACTATCCACCATCCCGGGCATAGGCGACGTTCTTCCTATAAGGCGAGTGAGCAGCTCAGCCACCCCATGATAGACCAGTCTCCTTCACCTGCCCTTGAACTGTTTGTTTTTAGGGGTTCTCGCCTTATATTTTGTTACTTCCACCCACTTCTTGAGGATTAACCCTGAGATTCCAATACAGCGAGGTACACAGGGAGTGTCCTAGGGTAAAGGGAAGCGGGCCAGTGCTTGGAGGTCCTCGACGTGCCCTGGAGATATTGGTAGCAGACTCCAGCTTAAAGACCCTGAGCCTCCCTCTGCAGGCTGCTCACCTGGGTTGACTGAAGTTGTGAGAGAGCAGGATCAGCTCTGGGCCTGACACACTAGGAAGTGATCTGTCCCACATGTCTCAACATTATCAAGAGGAGTTGGCGACTTAGCAACCAAGACAGATCTCATCGAGGAGCAATGCCGGGGCTCTTTCTCATTGTTTACTGAGTCTTTTTATTCTCTTAGTTGCCTCTCTGGTTATGTACTCATCTCTCTGGCTGCTCTTTTAGGCATCAGTCAATCAAAAGTCTCTAGTGAACACCTACTGTGTACAAAGCACTAAGTTAGGCATTGCAGGGGATATAAAAGGGTATGAGACATAATCCCTACCATCAAGGAGCTTATACTTTGGTCCTTTGAGTTATTTGCACATAGGATAATTTGAATTAGTGGGCAGTAAATTTAAAAAATGAGTGCCTTTAGTTTCTTGTTGGCAAATTCCTCTTTCTATGGGCACTGATTTTTTCCATACAGATAACTAACAGTAGGGGCTTGAAATGGCCCCAGCTTGTAATCAGAGCATCTCCTGGTCAGAGTTTAGGGATACCAGTGAAAGAGTATAAGCCCACTGTAGAGTGAGTAAGGTAGTCAGTATAACGACGGATTTCAGAATAAGATGTCCAGGTACCTCTAAGTGAATGGAGTTCAAATCGAGGTGACAACTGAAGCATTTTTCCAGTTATTCACTTCTCAACTTATCTCTTTTATTTTTCAGAAGTTTGCACGACAACAGAGTATTTTTCAAGAGTTTTCTAAACCTGGCATGGAACGAGTTTTTCTCCCAGTCACCTCCCCAAACAAGCATTTGGAGCCAGTGACTCTTCACAAGACAGAACTGGTATGAGCAGGATTTCTGCAGGTTGTTTTTCCGAAAGTCAAAGGCTCAGTGATGGACCTATATGTCACACAGGACTAGAAAAGAATGCGTCCCACATCAAAGATGCCAGCATTCCTGTGAAGTCCTTCATCTGACTGAAATATCTGAAAGTGGATCCCAAACCACTTTTTGCAAGCAGGACTTTGAAAACCATTGCATGGCCACACAGCATGGGGCCACCTGCAGGGTGCTCCGTGATGCTGTTTCTTCACTGCTGCCTTCTCAGTATTTTGTTCAGCTATCTGGTCAACCTCCTCAAAATTCTTTCAGTCATATAAAAGCTATGGTGAGATGCAGTTGGACAAAGGTCTTGGGAAATATGAATTTCCAGAACTGGCCCTGTGACAGACTCTTGAGGACAGCTGTCTTCTTCCACATCTGGGAAACATCTCTTTGAATTTGTTGTGTTTTCCTGTACTAGCCCAGATGTTTCATGTCTGGGAGAAATTGACAGGCCAAGCTGTGAGACAGTGGGAAATATTTAGCAAATAATTTCCTGGTGCGAAGGGTGTACTATAACTAAGGAGTATTATGTGTACATAGAAATAGTAGGTCGATGAACTCTTCCCCAACAGGCCTTTTCATCTGGGAAAGACATCTATAAAGAAGCAATAAAGAAGAATGCCACATTTATTTTTATATCTCCATATATGCTTGTCAAAGAATTTGTGCTTTTTCACTTTTTGAAATCTATATCTACAGTTAGATATCATCGCTAACTGACAAGCAACCTGAATAGAGGGAGTTAGAAGATGTCGAGAGGATGACAACAGGATAGAGAGCTTTTTAGTGACCTGATGGAAATGCTGGACCAATTGTGCAATCTGGGTTCTAGTTCCAGTTGTCCCACTACGAAGTTGCATGATCTTGGGCCAGATCCTATGGTTTCCGCTTTCTCAGTTATAAGCCAAAAGGTTGTTGTAGGAATTTATTGAAATAATGTGTGTGAAAAGGTTCTGAAAAAGTATAAAGCACTATACAAGTTTGAAACTCCGTTGAGTCATTACCCTTATTATTACAGTGGTTTCTGGGCAAAAGAGAATGACTTTTACTTTTCATGTTTTCCATCATTCCAAACAACAACAAAAAATCTACAAAAGAGACTTTCCCAGTCTTCTGTCTGAATTCCTTTGGGGAAATGAGGAAGCCAGTTCAATGGTCTGTTCTTGAAGCACCAGCCCAAAGTACTCCAAGACCTGCACACTAAGGAGTTGCTGGGACGTGGGGACGAAGGAGTTCATAAATGTTACATTAACATTTTGGCAATTGTGTTTCGCTAATCAAGTTTGGCCCTTTCCCTCCTTGTTTTTGAAGGAGATTTTACCCCTTTAGTGCTGTGTGCATGGCCCACACTAATATTAGAGAGTACAAGGAATGCCAGATTGATTTAGGGATTTTGCCTCTTTGTCATGGCTTTCCTATTATTAAATGTATGCATGTGAAGGGGGAATGTTTATTCTTTTTTATATTTAAAACTACATATAAGACTTTGGGATGCATGTGAGGGTGTCTGTAGCCCAAACCCAAGGTGAATGCCTCCTCTGAGAGGGAGGACATTTATGACGGGTAGATCTCTATTAAACGGCACCACCTTCTTCCCAAAGGTGCTTCTGAATCCACCCTCGCCTTGCATTGCTACAGGCCGTACGTCATCAGCTTGACCACATACATGACCGCAGGTGGGAGGGATGAAGAGAAGGAGGGTTTCTATTTCAGAAGGGCTTGTAAAATCAGGGGCTCTGTACCTGGGATTCATGGGGTTTCACTCAAAATTCTCAAGTTCATTATCCCCAGAATGGAAGAACAACTTAGTACAAGTGGTCGAAATAGTTATAAAAGCATTACAGGTGAATCTACTTTGGAAAATGGCTCTTCATAAAGATGAATGCCCATAAAATGTCTATAAGAGCTATAGATTTCAGTGGTATCAACTATTTTCTAATGTCTTACCAAAAGTGCTGAGGATAGCGTTTACCTTTGAAATTTTACCACTTTGGGCAGGAGACTTACCTCTTCAAGCATCAGTTGGTGGATCTTTAGAATAAGAATAATACCTGCCTAGTAGGTTTGTTGGGAAGATTAAATAAGATAGTATATCTAAGAGCTTAACCCACTGTCTGGCAAATGGTAAGCATTCATTCAACATTGGAGCAAGAAAGAAGAAAAAGGCAGCAGAGAAAGTGACAGTGACCATGAGTCTATGACAAAGTGGCTTGGTGAAAAGGAACAAATTGACTTGGTAAGGGAGTCATGTTGCTTTCAGAGGACTAATCCACAATGAATCTAAATGCTTCTGCTTCATGGCCATTAGAATTACAGCACATGAAAAACTCAGGGTGGAGCGGGGAGGGCAGCCCTTCATCAGTTCAAAGATGTAAGCTGAAAACATGATGGAAATTTGAGAGTAGGTAGATTCAACATTTTGCACATAATATTTGGTAATAAAAGGGGTGTATGTGGGGGGTAGGTGTGGGAAGGGCAGAATTTATCAAGGAGAGTATTTTTCACTGCCTTGATTGAGGCCTATCAAGGTATTTCGGAAGAAGGCAGATGATCGTGGACGATATTTATTTATTTTTGTCTCCATTGCCGGGGAAACCTTTGTTCTCAGGGCCCTCCTTTGACTATGGAATTAGATCTACAGTTATAATAATTTAACCTTGTGATGTTGCAAGACACAAATAAAGACATGAATATCAACTCCACATCCTTCCAAAAGAAGGCCTGTGGTTTTTGTTTTCATAATAATTCTTAGCAGGTTTCATCATAGAAAATACTGAGCTGCACCCACAGAACCCAACAGAGCTCAATTATTTGCTGGGTTTGCAGAAGAAATGTGACAGCGGCCTGTGGACACAGAGCACGTGAGGCTCATGTGTTTGACCTCATGGCACTGTCAGAGTCAGGAGTCTCAGAATAATTCAGTCTCGTTCCACAGCTCTTTCCTCATCAGCAACTTTATTTAGCTGCATGAACTGGCTAATTGTTTAATACTCCATCTTTCCTATGTAAAAATAGCCAAAGGCCTAAAAATCTTAAGATAGAAACTATTTGATTAATTCAACAACAATTGTCCCTCATAATTTTGCAACTGCTTGTTTGCAGAGCCAGATTTGATCTAATTGTTTGGTAAGACAGAATCAGGTTTTCGATGAGTCTATTAGTGCTGTATATTGTCTTCTCAAAACTAGATGTGTTTACTCTCTAACTTTCACTAAATTGACATAAGAAATTAAAATTCTACCACCTGCTGCTTTTGCTTGGGGTGTGTGTGTGTATGTGTGTGTGTGTGTGTGTGTGTGTGTGTGTGTTGAATGGGTAAAATTAAACATATTTGCTGAGCATGTACTCTGGACAAAATACTGTTATAGACACTATGTAATACTCAAAAAAAGTAAGACACAACCCTTTCTTTCAAGGAGCTTACAATTTAGTGGAGGGAGAAATGATCTTAGAGCTATATGTGCAGCTGCTCGTTTTATTTAGCAAAGAATGGTGGGAAACAGAAAATAACTATGAGAGGGTCCAAATTCATGTGGGAGCAGCTTAGAAGGCTTTAAAGAACTGGCTCCATTTGAACTTGGACTTGAAAGATAAGCAGGATTTTGAATGGTAGTAATGGGAAAGTGTGGTGAGAATGGCAGGGGAATACTTTTTCAGGCAAAAAAGTAGAGAGCACACACGAACAGAGAATTACATGAGGGTTTTTGTGGGCATAGAGCACCCACAGTCCAGACCAAGTAGGGAGGAGGCAATAATGTAAAACTAGATACGTTATAGAGAATTTGCACAGTGGGGCAGTGTTGAAGGGTTCTGTCTGGGTTGGGGAGCCATATAATTAGATTCATTTCTAGGACAATAACCAGGAAAACAGAGTGAAAGATGAAATGAAAGAGCCGTAGGGGATGGGAAGCCAGAAGACCATCTAGGCAAATGGAAGCCCAGAGGAGCATGGCGTCAGTGGAAGAGAAGAGAAGGGATGGAAACGAGCTGGCTCCTACACGTTGTCATTTCGATTTTTGTCCTGGGTTTTTTATGATCCTAGCTTCTGTACGTTATTTTTTATTTTTTCTTTAGGTCTCGTTTCCTTTTTTTAAATAAAAGAATGAAAAGAAAGAATATTCCCTTCATCTTGACCTCTACATAACAGGCAGAATGTAATCATCTTAAACTGCAGGTAAAGTCCTCATGTGCCACAGCCATTGAGATAACGAATATGGCTCTGGCGCCGCTACAATCAAAGTACATGGTTAAAACTGGTTTTATCCATCTTTACTCTCCTTACTACATCAGGTTTCCTGTCTCAGCAGAATATTCCCAGTCTTCTCTTCTGCAATTTGAAATATTTGATCAGCAATCGGTTCATTTAGGAAACACAGAGTGCATCATCCTAGCTCTTCGGGTTTACTTTTTCCTGCGTTAACTGTCACATAGCAAACATTTGCTTCTTTCATTGGTTCTGGACCTCTGTACTTTTTGTTCAACTGATTACATGTTACATAATTGCTCCTTAGAGATTTTTAAAAATGAAATCTTCCAGAAGTTGGCTGACTCACAGACCCTGCTAACAAAGCATGATGATACACCAAAAGATACCTTCAAGGGATCCCAATGGGTCGTGCGTGAGTCACATGGGATGGGTATGAATACAGTTTAGAGAAAAATAAAATGGTGCCATATAACATTGTTTGTTGCCCCAGAGCTTGAGAAATTACACACGAGCCCCCTTCTCTCTTCTAGAGACAATTCATTACACTTGCAGTTACGTCTTTTTTCTTTTCCACTTTATTTCATTTTCCCTATGGGATCCAAGGCAAGTGCACAGTTAGGTAACAAAGAACTATCAGGAAAACACCATGTAGGTGGGGTGTATTTGTTTCCATGGTTCCTGAGAAGTTAGGGTGAAGGAAGGAGGTGACACTTGAGTACTGAAAGCAAATCTATTCTTTTCTCCTTTCAATGCATAAATACAAACAGAATCCCTCTGGGCAAGGGAGACAGACCTCACTTAGTGGTTCATTTAGATTCCACATGAGAAGGAGATATTGTTTTATTCTTCATTATAAGAGAGTCCATTTCTTCAAATTGACCATTTTTTCCCCCTCACTATTTCTAAAGTAGCCTGTTTACAATCTACTCTTGTAGATTACAGTACTTAGTACAGACAAGTAGAGAGAAATTCACACACTGAAAAGCTTCAAGACATCCCACAGAGCTGGAATGCTTTTTTCAAAGGAAAAAAAAAAATTTGCAAATGTGTATGTACTTGCCTAGGTACCCAAAAGAGCCAGCTGGACAGCCCATAGGCAGTTCCCATTCAAGAACAACAAAAGCCTTGTCAGAAGCCAAGGGACAGGAGGCTGAGAACTAATAATAATTTTGCACTTACACAGCAGTTTTCATCCGAAGACCTCAGAGTGCTTTATAAACATTAATTAAATTGCCCCACGGGTCTGTGAGATGGCTGTGTATCACTATTTCCAGTTTGCAGGGGGTAGAGGGAGGAGAAATGTATGCGCGGAGTGGAGCTGGAACCAGGCCATGCTATGGTGCATGTGGATGATGGACTCAGAAAAAGCAGCAGGACCTTTCTCCCTGTGATCCAAGGCTGCGATCATGTGTAACAGTACCTCCTGGGCCAAGGAGGAGATGGTCTGGTGATAGAGTTGTCCGAGACCTCCCCAGCAGTACCTACCTACCTTGTGAATAAAGTGAATAGAAGGCCACCTGCACCGGGCTTGAAGGGTGCTGGCACCATCTCTCCCGCAAACTCGTCACCATATGCCAGATTACCATCATCACAGACTCATTCCTTTAGTGAGACTTGCAGTGGCAAATTGGTTTCACCTGAGATGCTGGCTCTTCATGTGTGGAAGTACAGTCAGGATAGCTGTGTGGAGAAGGATTGTGA
This sequence comes from Pteropus medius, assembly GCF_902729225.1. Lineage (NCBI taxonomy): Eukaryota > Metazoa > Chordata > Mammalia > Chiroptera > Pteropodidae > Pteropus > Pteropus medius. Next base: position 1,300,489 of record NW_024355205.1, on the reverse strand, counting down.
TGTCTGGTCTGCTGCACAGAAAAATCCCGTGATCTATTCTTGATGTCTGCCCTGCGTGTGTGGGGAAAGGTAGTTGTGGGTTGAACTGTGTCCTCCAAAAAGACATGTCAAAATCCTAACCCCCAGGATCTGTGATTGTGACATTATTTGCAAATAGGTTCTTTGCACATGCAATCAAGTTAAGATGAGGTCATTCTGAATTAGGGTGGGCACTAAATCCAATGACTGGTATTCTTACAAGAAAAGAGAAATTTAGATACAGACATGCAGAGAATGTGACATGAAGATGAAGGCAGAAATGTGTCTTTAAGCCAAGGATTGACTAGAAGCTAGAAGAGTCAATGAACGAGTCTTTGAAGGGAATGTAGCCCTGCCGATACCTTGATCCTACATAATCGAGTCTGCCATTGGACTGTGGTTTGAGGAGAAGTTGCTTCCTTCTCCACTTAGCCTAAGATTAGCCCTGCTCCCAAGATTCTCCTGTCCTCCCTATCCAGAGCACCCCAGAGCTGCTGGGAGCAGTGTCAGGTGTCAGTGGAATCCTTTTCGGCAGGCTGGGGGACAAGCAGTGCAAAGAAAGGAAGTAGAAGTTACTCCTATTGGACAGAGTCAAGTCGGCAACCTGACCTTCTTTGAAAGTGATTTCTGAATCCCAATTACATGAGTCAACTCTAATTTACCTAAACAGATACAACCTTTGCCAAATGGTTCATCATCTTTTCATTTTTTAAATAAATGCTAACATATTGTGTGTATAACTACTTATTTCCCAAGGCTCTACATAATCAAGGGCATAAGTAGAAGCCCTGATAAAAATAGAAGTGTCTTAACACTGAGTTCCTCTGTCAACTATGGCTGGCATCCCAAACACAGCCCCAGTTCCTTCATTGCCCTTGGCCAGCCAACAACCTTTCCGCTTGGGACAACCGTACTGCTCTCACTCTGCCACCTGGTGGACTGGTTTAGCAACTGCGTCTGGCGTTCCTGCTGCTTAGGTCTCATGAGGCTAGCTTGCTATTTGTTGCTGTTCTTATAGCTACTGCTGGCCCCAGAAAAGGTGGAAAGGTCTCTCTTATCAATAAAAGTTTCCTAAATATAAAGCTAACTTTAAATTTCTTTCAGTTCCTGGAATTGGGGCATTTTTCATCACCCCATTGCTGTATTCAGGAAGACCTTGTTCCCTTACAATTAACCAAGATGCATAGAAGGGTTCAGATATTGGACCAATACTCCCTTCTTTGAACAAACATTAATTGGGCTCCCTGGAGCCCTCTGCTGGACTAGCCCAGCCTTGAATTTTCTGTCGGTCCTTGTAGAATCCACCTGAGCAAGATTTCTTCTGAGTCAATTTAGGGGAAATTTCCCACCCTTGATATCTGACCACACTCGGTATCTTATCATCTTGGCCTGCCTTCAGCCAGACTTCTGTTGAGTCAGTCTAGCAAGAATCCCCCTTATCCCTAATGTCTCTTGTTTGTAATTTTCCATCCACTGACCTTCACCCTCTCCTTCACTGTCGCTGACCCTTGAACAACACTGGTTAGAACTGCATAGATCCACTTATATGTGGATTTTTTTCAATAAATATATTTTTTCTCTCTTTCTTATGATTTTCTTAATAATATTATTATATCTTTAGCTTACTTTATTGTAAGAATATACACATAACATACAAAGTACATGTTAAATGATTGCTTATGTTATCGGTAAGTCTTCTGGTCAACAGTAGGCTGCTAGTAGTTAAGTTTTAGGGGAGTCAAAAGTTATACATGGATTTTCGACTACAAGAGGAGTGTGAGGCTGGCATCCCTAACTCCTGCACAGTTTAAGGGTCAGCTATATAAATCTCCACTGTCTTTGTTGGAGTAGGAGTTGAGCCCAATCTCTCTTCTACTGAAAAATCCCATTGAATAAAGTCTGCCTTCCTGTCTTTCACAAGTGTCGTGAATAATTTTTCCTTTAACACACTCCACCTGTCACTGTAGCCTGTCCTGCCCACACTGGGCATCACAGTTCTTTGATGTTTGAAACTGTTAATCACAGGAAGTCCCTGACCCATCAAATTTAAAGCCTCTCAGTAATCTTTCCCCTGAGGCCTACTGAGGTTGGCAGCCGTATATCTTATATTTGGGAGGGCATTAGTAATTTCAAATCATCTTTCTCACTGCCAGCAAATGAGTCCTCAACTTTTACTTAAAAAAAGGTCTCTGCATTTTCTGCTCAGGTATACCAGAGCTCCGGCTCACCCCAGATAGATGATGTTTACATTCCCTTGGGATCCTGCGTGCTGCCTTTCTCTGGAGAATGTGAGATCAAACGTCTAGAGTTTGCATCTCTTTTATGATTCTCTCCATAATTTAGTTCAGAATCACAGCTGACTGATTGGGGTGTGCCCAGCTAGGCCTGTTTTCTTAGTTTCCCAGCTCCCGGGGACCAAATAGAAGCACGGGAGGAGAAGGGGGAGGAAAAGATGTGCCTCTTTGTTCTCTTTTCTCCTTACTGCCTCCCTGCCTAACATCATGCTGCCTGGGAACGTGATGTGCTAGTCTGACTACTTTTCTCTCATGAAAATCCAGTCCCATTGTCTCCAATGAGAAATTCTTGGTAAGGAGAGGGCCAGGTCATGATGACAGGAAGCAAAGGTGGCCTGGAGATTCTGGGCATATAAAAAGACCAATTAAGAGATGGTGAGAAAGAGGATGTATGTGGCAATAGTTTTCTGGAAATGGAAGCTGGAGTGGACACGTGAAGAGCACAGGCTTTGTGCCAGGCACTTTATATCCATTAGCTTTTTCTTACTTTATAGATTAGATAACTGAACCTTGGCGAGATTAAATAATGTTCCAGGTCCCATAGCTCAGAGTGGAGCCAGGATTCAGACAAGGGTCTGCACATCTGTTTGACTTCCATGCCCTGGCTCTTTTCACAAAACTCTTGCCCTCCCACTGGGGGAAAAAGAGTTTGCTCTTGGGAACAGCTATGCAGTCCTCCCTCAAACATGTTCTATAGAAGAAGCCTGGCTGTCTTTGGTTTACTGCTCCTCTCTGCAGCGGACCTCGTTACCATTCATGCGGTTTCTAGTAAAATATTTATAATAGCCTCTGAGGTGACAGAAGTGGCACCGGTCTGCTGACATCTGGAAGGGCTCAGGGCTGCCATGATTACTGGTGCAGGCTCCAGAATCAGCCCATATCTGCTTTAGACCGCAGATGGCTTAAATCAGATACCTGGGCAGGGAAGGGTGTGAGCAAACTGGCAACCAGGCGTGGAGGTTTCCCTGAGATAGAGCCATGAGATCTGTCCCTTCGGTAAGACTGATCTGTGCAGCAAGCCCCTGGGGAATAGATAATCTGGTTTGACAAGTGACCTTGACAGAATTACAGCAGTCGTATTTTCAGTTGATTGAGCCAGCCTTGGACAATTTCTCCAGAGTGTTAGGAGCAAACACAACTCCGACTCCACATCGCACATGCACGTGTGTGCCTCTTCTTTTTCTCTATTTAAGATATTTATCCTGTCTCTTGTACAAGCGACCTCTTTCTCTTCCCCGGCGAGAGTGAGTCTCCTAGCCTCCCTCCTCCCTCCGTCAGATGTGCAGCAAAGCAGTGCTGACAAGGGTCTTGTCCCAAGCCCACTGAGCAGTGCTAGCATTTGGTGACCTTCTGTACTAGTAAGTCCATCCTTCGGGGGCTGAAATTGATTTCCCTCCTTTTTGTGTGTGATCACAGCCCAAGGGTACAGCTCTGTTACACACGCTGAGCTCAGGTGTGTGTTTAAAGGTGAACAGCGGCACTCTTGAAAAGATGAATGAGAAAAATAGTTTTAAGAATGCCCTCCATAACCTCTGCAGATGAACAGGATGTGCGCTTCCAATCCAAGGAGTAGCTTTTAATCTTTCCATGCCGTGTTGTGTGTGAATGCATGCGCAGGCGAGCGCGCGCGTGTGTGTGTGTGTGGTAGGTTGGGGTGAGGATGCGGTGTCTGAAGCTGTGAGAGAATGTGGAAAACTGTCCAAGTTCCTGCCCTAATGGCCAGGCTGAGATCAAGGCAAGTAAGGTGCTTACCTATACTAGCAGGCTTTAAGGAGATGTCCTAAAAGTCAGTATTCAAGGTAAAATGTTTGAATTTTATATATTTAAAAAAATCAAAACTAATGCAAAAAAATTCACAATGAGCAAAATATCAAAATTGTAAATGAACAATTGAAATAACTGCTTTTTCAGTTTGCCTCAGATTCGAATATGGCTCGATGTTGCACTGCTTTATAAACTTTTAATATTTTGTTCATCGTGGATTTTTTAACATTTATCGTGATTTTAAAAATCTTGTATGAAAATATTGGTGTCCCATTAAGTTTTGCACGCAAGGTGAATCGCCTCTCCCTGGTCCCAGCCCCGTCAGGCATGGCCGAAATCAGGGGCAGGGCTGTTTTTGAGAAGGGCTAAAGAGTCTAGCTGGCATTTGTTGTCAGCCTCTAAACTGAAAATGAATTGTTGAATTAGGCCTGTAGGTGATAACCATTTAAAAGCCAGAACAACATTCAGATTTTGTCATTTTCTTGGTCATAGTTAAAGTCATCTGGAATTCCAAGCAGGAGTAAGTAGAGCTGGTTCTCTCAGGGTAAGTGTTGATTCCGGATAAACCGTGGAAGGACCAAGGACGGCCCAGGCCATGGGAGGAAACAGTGAGGCTTTGGGTAGCTGCTCAGGTTTATTGCTAATGATGCTTCTTGAGGAGCCTCAGCCTTAGCTGAGCTCAGTTGTGTGCCCAGAAGCACTTCTCACACACACATCATCATCACTGGTGTGCTCCCACGACAGGCTGTGTGGATATCATTTCAGTGGCTGCTCCTTAAGGATACGGCCTGATGACTTCTGTGGCTCCTGGAAGAACTAGATATTTCATTATTGTAAAATTGACCTCTGTTCCATAGCCCCACTACACACTGGAGTATTTCCTGGCAAATCCACCTAACCCAAAATTAAATAACATTTCTTGGAGAGAGAAGAGCTAGCGGTTGCAAATATCTCAGCGACCGCTTTGCTCAACTTATAATGTTCCTTTATATCCAATATCCCAGGTCTTTCCTGGGTCTATTAACTAACAAGTTTGAAGGAGAGACATGCAGTGCTTGGAGTCCAGCCATTTAAAATAAGAGGTAAGCGAGAGGCTGCCTGACTTCAGTTTTTAGTTTTCACTTTTCCAGTGTATTCTTTCCCGCCTCAAGCCTGAGCTTCATCTTCCTGTGTGCTTTCTTTCTGGAGTTGACATCATCACCTATGCCCAACCAAACATTCCCAATTTTACCTATTTGACCATTTAGATGTCTCTCTGCTGTCAGAGTGATCTTGCTAGGATGCTGATGTGATCATGTCATTGTACTTTTTAGAACCCTCTGCAATCCCTTCTAGCCTAGAAGGTGAGGTTCAGTTTCCTTCTCTTGACTCTGCTCACCTCGCTGTGCTCATAGCTCCCTGCCCTTCCCACCTGACCACTTGTAGCACTGTCTCAAATCCTGGGCCTTTGCACACACCCTTTTGTCCCACTCTAGTTTCCTGTCCCAGGGTAACTACGTGGGCAGCAGCCTCCATAGAGCTGAGCAGATGATGAGGCCAGGTGGCGATGGGTGTCTTAGGGTTCAGCATGTGGACTTTTATTCATTGTCCTGATGTCAGCAGGGTGGCACTCCCTGCCTTCCAACATACCTGGTGGTCTCGATTCTGGAGGCCCTCATGTTCATTTCACTCCCCTCCCCCAAATAAAACCCCTGCATCTCCTGGTGGGTGGGGATGGGGACCACTTGCCTGGCTAGACAAGCGGATGGAGCAGCCTGGAGATCTTGAGGACTTCCAATCAATTCTCCTGCTTTTTAGTCTCCTGCCTCCCTCTCATCTTCAAAGACACCGGTGCCTCTAATTCCTGAACCCTTTTAAGGTCCTAGAAAGCAGATCATTATTTATCATTGATACCCCTTTTTGGAGGCACTTAAAATACAGCTTTCCCAGGTTTGCTAACATCCTTGGACTGATTTCATTTTACTTATCTGTAAAATGATACAAATTTTACATCCTTTTCAATTCCATTAAAGGAGTTAAATGAGCTAATCCCTCAGGCGACTGCTAAACTAGGACTTATATCTTATGATTAGTCAAGGAACTTAGGTTTTCAGGAATGTGTAAGATTTCCCTTTCTTTCCTAGTTGACTGTGGTCAGAGCTAAATCAGGCCAATTGGCTTAAGGATAAACCGGCACATTAATATCCATTTGTTTTTAGGTTAAAGTAAAAGGTCGATTGCATGTATCAGTCTTTTTTTTTAGTACACCTTCTGATTAATTGACTGACAATGATAGTGTGGATGAGAGAGCTTTTTGAAAAGGCACAACCAAGGATTCATACTGGGGAAGAGCTGAAGGACCTACTTAGAGAGGTGTGAGTGACATCACCCTCTGGCTGAAGGAGTAACCACATTACCTGTGCCCTCTCTGTGACTTGGTGGGTGATGGCATAAGGTTCAGGGACAGATGTTATTGGACTAATTAAGTAGTTCAGAGTACTTAAAAAAGATCAAGTTTTCATTATGCTTTCCAAGCGTGGGTCATAATTTTTATTTAAGTACACACAAGCCACAGAAGTCTGAAATGCATTACAACTCTATGTATGTAACTGTTGTTTGGCAAATGGGAGATCCCCCTGAATTGCTACTTTGGGAGCCTTGTGCGGTCACTGCTGGCAACAGCCAGTCACAGGAGCAGTGCTTTCCTGGCGAGCGTGACAGGATCTTAGAGCTGCGATTATTTTGGAAAAGGAAATGAGCAGATGTGCCCTTCACCTGACTCTGAGGCCTGCCTTGGGACTCATTTTCATGTTCTGTAGGACTCTGATACCCTAAGGCACATAGTTGTCGTTGGTTAATTGTTATTACCACAGGTAAGAAGAACTCGGGATGAAATTGCCAAGTGTTTCATGAAGGCTAAAAATGGAAAAAATATTTCAAACAGAAAATGAAGTTTAGTTTGGCATTCTAATAGACCATTAGCCTGAAAATGTACACTTGGCCTTGCTGGTAGGTTTGAGGAAAGGAACTATGCAAAGTTTATACACTCTTCCCAATGAGGCCAGCCTCCTGTCCCATGAGCCCCATAGAGCCTGAGGCCTGGCTGAATCTCTCCTTCAGACCAGGAGCTCCTGCCCTGTCTCCTTGCCATCAGGGGAAAGCGTTGGTCCACCCAGAGTCTCACTGACCTTGCCTGAGCATTTGGCTCTGTTGAATATTACGCTTGGTCTTTTCAAATCTTAGCACTTCCCATAGCTATGCCAGCTCCATCTCACTGCCCCCCACGCCCCTGTCTGACTCGGCCTCACTTCTGCCTCCTGCTCCCGCTACACAGTCTATACTAGGAAGTTTGAAATCGACCCTGCTATGATTTCTCCTTCTGTCTGAGTCCCTTCTCGACAAGTCTGTGACCTTGGAGGATTTTGTCTGGTTTTGTTTGATTTGTTGCACGGCTCTGACATACGCAGTTTAACCAATTACTGATGTGGCTAAGTTCATCCCATGTGGAAAGAAATGTACTAATCTTTGTTCATTCACAGCTGGGTTTGAAAAGAAGCTGATATCACTGATGTTGTGTGGTGGGTTGAACAGATTTATGTGACAAGCTTCTCTGGTAAGCCATACCTTCAGGGCCACAAACCCATGTCCTTTCCCAAATGTAATCAAAACATGTCTGCATCTCGAAGTCTTTCAAGTGGGAGTCATCGATTCAAATGAGGGCTGGTGCCAAAAATAAAACAAAACCTTCAGTTATGAGTTAATTTTGTGTGTGAGGGAGGGTGAGGGGGAACAAGGAGAGTAGAGAGTGAAATGTTGAGTTCTCGTGGATAGAAGAGATGGGGGCTGGCAATTTGAGTAATAAAAAGGGAAGAATTCCAAGGAGAAAAAATGGGCTATTCAAAAATTCATTTCTGGGATTTTGTACTAGCATAGCTTATAGAGAAACTGAAAAAGGTGGACTGGGGCTGGACACACCATTAAGGTCTAGTATGTGGAGTCTGACCCCCGGTTGTTCTTGTCACTTACTATGAGACTTGACTCAGTGCCTCGGTGTCTTCTGTCATTGACACGAAGACTAACCAATCAACAATCAATCCTCATGATTGCTCACTGGAACTTTTAGAAGTCTGTTTCGAAGTGTGGATTGAGGCGTCATTGCATGATTGCAAAGACCAGAGTCGTGCCCTGGATTCAGTGAGCTCTCCAAGATAACTGGAGGTGAGATACTAGAACTGGGTCAGGTGCAGGAAGAAGGGGGTCATTTGCCCATAGACCAGAATGAATAGAGCATGAGTGAGCAATGTAAGAGCAAATGCCTCAGGAAAAAATCCAAATCGAAGCCAGGCAGGCCATCTGAAGGGGCAGAATATGTTGTATTTACTGTACCTTTAAAAATATGGCTCCAGAAACACATTGAATATACAACACCAAGAGTGGACTCTAATGTAAACTGCGGACTTTGTCGTAATACCGACATGTCAATGTAGGTTCACCAGTTGTAACAAACGCATTGCTCTGGTCTGGGATGTTGGTAATGGGGGAAGCTATGTACGTGTGGACAGGAGGTATATGGGAAATCTCTGTACGTTCTTTAATTTTGCTGCAAATCTAAAACTGCTTGAAAAAGGTAAAGTCTTAATGAAAATTTAAAAAAATACATGGCCCCAGCAAATGAGTACTGTCTGACCAATGAAGGATAGTTATCACATTTGGATCTGGGCACTTAAGCTTTTATTAATACAAAGTGTTGATTTTTCTTTTTTCTTTTTGTTTTAGCAGTCATTTTATACCGGCGGCTCAAATTGGTTAGAGATTATTTAAGGCTATACATGAACATATAGTTAGGCTTCTTCTTCTTGATGTTGTAGTTGTATGTTTGATTTTAGTAATTCCAAGCTTCGGTCCTACTAAATTTCATCATTTTTGATTTGGATTATTATTCCAGTTTCCCAAGATCTTTTTGAGACTGAGCTCTGTCTTCCAATATGTTATACGTTATCCCCAGCTTTCTGATAAATGAAGACATGTTTGATATGCTTTTATTGAAAAAAGTGTTGAAAAGATAAAGTGAGGAACAATTCTTCAGAATTCCATTATCAATTTCTTTCCAGCTTAATATCAATCCATTAACACATTCTCGTAAGGTCATTTCAATCAGCCAGCTATTGATCATCCAAACCTATATATCCGATACAGAATCTACTCCTCCTTAATGGCTAATGGCCACACTGCCTAGGCCGAGCCCTTACCTCCCATCCTGTCTACACCACATCCCTTCTAAGGGAAACTCCCTTACCTCACTCCTGCATAGGCGGCCTTGCTTTATATCCATCATCATTCCCCTTGCTAGCTCATCTTGACTCAAGAGCAGCAATCTCATCTATCATCCTTGGCCTGATGCAAAAAATACCCTGGACTAATCATATTCTCTAATTTTAAAATCTAAACTAATGAAATGAAAAGAATTTTATAATTTTCGATAGATCTGGAAGTGAGAGGATCTCATGAGGTTGAGTTGGGGCCGAGGCAAGCCAAAGCTTGCCTCTCTCTAGAGAGAGAGATACAGATGAAGTGTGAAAGCGTCTTTTGTGAGTTAGATCACTCTGAGAAGCTTATGAAAGCTATGAACTCTTTCCCCAGAGAAACATACAAATATACACTTGTGTGTATGTATATACATATACATGTATATATATAAACTATATATACACACACACACACACACACACACACACACACACACACACACACACGTATAGTATTTTGCTTGTAGTCTCAACTGTCATAGATCGTCTATATCTTGGGGTATTTAATCCAAGAAAATTGGTAATAAATCTGGTTGGTACTAAGATGACAAAGAGGATGTGCAGAATCAAATAGGAATGAAAAGAGACAGAGACTCCCAGACCTGCCTCATTTCCCAAAGTCTCTAAATCTGGTTCCAGTCCACCTGACCTTTCCAATAAACTCCGCTTTTCTTAAGATAAATTGAGCGAGTCTCTGTTCTTGCAATTAAAGGTGCCTGACTTAAATAATGTCATTATCCACCAGTCATGTAAGCCATAAACTCGAGTTAGTTTTATATATACATATATATAAATTTATACATATAGTTAGTTAGTTAGCTTCATCTCTAACTCCAGACATCACTTTCTAAGGGCTTCATGCTTGACACATTGCCCTTTTTACTGTGCTGATAACCATAAGCCCATCTCTTCTCTATTGTCTACATCTTAGTGATATCTGTGCCTCTAGTCAGATTGTTTTCTAAATCGTAGATCAAGTATCCAACTACCTGCTAAACATCTCTACCTAGTTGTCCCATAAATATTGCAAATGCATGAATATTGCATGTTCAAACTAAATTCATAGTTTTCCTACTACAAAAGAAAAAAAGAAACAGAAAACAAAATTAAAAACAAGGCATATAAATTGCTCTTTTCTAAGTATGCTTTGTCTTGGTTTTGTGTGTGTGCGTGTGTGTGTGTGTGTGTGTGTGTGTGTGTGTTTGTCAACACTATCTCTTCTAAGAAGCCTAAGAAGCATCTCTGATACCCTTCTCTCACCTGACCTCAAATGAGTCAATCACTACATATTATTGATTCTCTGAAGAGTTCTCATACCTATATGTTACTTTTGCTGGACCACTACGATCCTTATTCTGCCATCTTCATCCAACATCTGGATGAGGTTTGTTGTAAAATAAAACTAATCTATTTCACTGTCTCTAGTCTTGACCACTCTAATTTGTCCTCTAGCTGCAGCCACGTAATCAGTCTAGAGTACAAATATAAGATACTTTCACTTAAAACTCTTAGGTGGTTCCATATAATCTATGAGATAAAGTCCACATGTCTTTCATGGCAGAGGGCCTTCCACTGTATTTTCTGCTTATTGTCCTTCCAATCCTGTCTCCTGTCCCTCCCTGTCCATCCCTTCATGTTCCAGCCAACTGACCTTATACTTCCACTCAGATCATCCTATTTCCTGTCCCGCCCTCTGCTGGGGATGCTTTTCTCAAGCTGAAGGGTTTTCATAGGCTCTTCTTCAGCTAAATTCCCTTTAGGGGGGTCTGAAAAAAAATACTACACACACACACACACACACACAGAATTACTGAAGCTTTCATAAAGAAATTGAGATTAATTGTATATCACACACCACATGGCCAAACATCATAAAATTCTATTTAAAGATATCTAACATATTGACTATATCTAATGTTTGCTATCTAAGGTCTTCATCATTCTTTTTTTGATGACCTCTTCAAGACTCCTTTCTGCCCCAGTGACATTTACCTCTCTAGTCATGCTTACTTCAGCCTTTGCCTTCTCTTGTATTTCTACACATCCACCCTAGTTTCTTCTTCTTCTTTTTTTTAATGGAGGCAACTATGGTTCTCACTTAGACTTTCCAACTAATATCTTTCATCTTTATCACTCCATTAGCAGATACCTTTTTCTAAGAATTGATCTTCATTGAGAGGCAGAGTGAATCTGAAATATGTGAATTTTAACTAATATGTAAAATTTAAAGAACATATAAATTTTAAAATATATTTTTCTGATTACAAAAGTAATTTCTGTTAATTGAGAAAATATTAAAAATTACAAAGGAATATAAAGAGGGCCATAACAACTACTATACTGCTAACTACCACAGATGTAACCATTCTCTTTCTCTCTCGCTTTGGTTTGGCTAGGATCCCCACCAGAATCTCTTCTAAGACTACTTGGAAGGCTGAAATCAAGCCTAATTTGCCAAAAATTCTGAAGAAAGTTGAATTTTTCTTTTCTGTTAATAAAAACAAACTGTTGCAACCTGGGAACTCGTAGGCATTCATTCTCTCAAAAGTGATTTATTTATTTAATATTTGAGTAGGTAGTACATTCACATGGTTCAGAATGCTAAGAGTGTGATAACTTAGGGTGGTTTTTAAATATGTCTGCAAATTCTTTGCCACTCTTCCCATCAAACTATAGAGTCTAATTCTTCTCCTCTTGAATATAAACTGGCCTTAGTGACACAATATTCTTGGGTCTCCACCCAGAGATTTTTATGCACTTAAAAAAATAAATGTATATTTTCCCTTTCTTTTTACACATTGTTTCATATTTTGATTTTTCTTTTTACTTATCAGTATATTTTGGAGATCACTTATTCTTTTTTACGGTTGAATAATATTGCCTTGTCTGGGTCTTTTTTTTAAATGGGCATTTATGTAGTTTCCAATATTTTGCTTTTACAATGTTGCGACAAATAATCTTGTACATACATCACTTTGCATATATGTGGGTATGATTGTAGGATAAAGGCCTTGAAATGAAATTGCTGGGTCAAAGGGCAGGCATATTTGTAATTTTAATAAATATTGCTATATTGACCTTCGTAGCCCTCCAATTTATTCCCCCTCAAATGATAAATGAGTTCCTTTTACTTCAAGCCTTACCAACCCAGTATGTTATTGGACTTTTGGATCTTTGCCAGTTGGAGAGGCAAGAAAATAGTGTCTCAGTGAAGTTTTAATTTGTATTTTTTTAATGAGGGATGTTGAACATATTTCATATTTTTAAGAGCCTTTTTATATTTACTTTTCTATGAACTGTTTATATATTTTGCTCATTTTTTAATGGTTGGTGGTCTTTTAAAAATTAATTTGAACATATACATATATTAGGGAAATTAAACCTTTGTTTGTGATGGAAGAAGTAAATTTTTTTCCTGATTTGTTGTCTTTTTGACTTTGCTTGTAATATTTCCTGCATAAAGAAAATTTTTTTCCCCCCATGGCAAAATTTATTCAGTCTTTTCTTTTTTTTTTGATGGCTTCTGACTCTTAAGTCGGAGTTAAATAAATCTTTCACATTCTAAAGTCACTAAATAATTCCCTAATGCTTTCTTTTGCTACTTTGCATTTTTAATTTTTTACTTTTGAAATTTATCCAGGGGTAAGGTGTAAGGTATGGATCCAACTTTATTTTTTCAAGATGGCTCCTGCGTTGACCCAATACCACAGATCAACTAATCCACTTTCTCCTCACTCATTTAAGCTGTTACCTAGAGATGTGTTATTGCTGTAGTTTTGGTTTATTTTTAGGCTCCCTATTTTCTTCCATTGATTTTTCAGTATCATACTTTAGTTGTTGATGTTTTAGAATATGTTTTAATATCTGGTATGCATATTCTCCATTCACTGTTCTTTTCATTCATAGTTTTCCAGATAAATCTTATTTATTTGTCCATATGTAATTTTGAATCTCTGTGTCTACAGTTTTAGAAGTGCATATCTGAAGTGAACTTCTAGAATACCCTTAAAACTTTGATAATATGATCAGTTTCTTTCAAGGCTCTTATCTCTTTCACATTCAATATTTTAAATGGTTCTTATTTTTTAATCAGAAGCAATTCTAAGGGACACAGCTCCTACCACCTTCTGAAAATAAAATTAACAAGATAAGTAAAAAAACCCCATGCATTGAGTGTACTCAATCTTTAGCACATGTCTGGAAAGTTTAAATCCATCACTAGAAGTGGGTGGATCTTAGAAAAGTATCAGTAATATCCTTTATCTGGCAGGGCAGTCTGTAGCATACTCAGACTCTTCACTCACACACTCTCCACTGATGTTTCCCCTTCATAGGCAAGGATTTTTATACTCATTTATTCATCAGCTATTTGGGGAGAGCCCATAATGTACCAATTCCATTATGTAGAATTTGCTTTTGCTTTCTAGAAGGCTAATACACACACACACACACACACACACACACACACACACACACACACACTAAAACTACTCTTCTACTACCAAATCCAAGTAAGGAGCTCCTGACCAATGTTGTAAGAATCTGTTGCTCTTGGCTACTCACTTCCTGGCCCCTCCTTTTGACAGCAGCACTCTGGCTTTCCTTTGGGGGAACTATCCTTCCCACTCCTGGCTCTATAGGAACCAATGAGAACATTTCAAACACTTGCCCTTTGTGATTGGTTCAGGGACATGTAACATATTAAACTATGTCATATCTGTTTTTGCCCTGGCACTGAAACTGAACCAAGACTGTAAAGGGACTGCATGGAAGAACTCTGCCTGACCGTGGGTACTTCCAAGGCTAAGTTGAGCAAAATAATCATCACAAATATCCTATCTGGGTTGCCACGATAAAGGAACAGCACAAAAACAGTAGTCAGGAAACCAAGCCATTTTTGGGAGTTAGCTGCTTAGATCATGAAAGTAGAGAGCCAGCCAGAAGAGGAAATGAAAAGCAGGCACAGTTGAAACTGAGGCATTCAAGGCCTGAAGCAAGTGAAATGAATATGTTTTAGGACTTAAGTCTACAAATTCTGACCACCCAGTAGATGAAATGGAGTGAGCATTTGAAGGGGACAAACTGAGCTAGGCCATGACATAGTACATGTTTGTTTGTTTTCCTATTCCACACTTGAATGTCATTTAAAGTTGTCTCAAACACATTATTAAGTTCTGAGAAGTATGAGTCCAACACTTACAAGACCAACTCTATATTTTTCCAAGATCCTATCATTTTAGTATAGCATACTATGGTCCAAAGGACTCAATAAACTTCTTGAAAGAGCCCAGCATTACTCAACTGGAGGATACTCCCCAGATGGGAAGTTAGAATTGTGTTGGGGCATTTTCTTGGTCATCACTATGACTTGGAGGTGTTGATATTCGATGGTCAGCAAGCAGAGCTGCACTATTGGCCCACAAAAGAAAATGTCATCCCTCCCCAAATGAAAACAGTTCCCACCCTCAGATGAAAAACTCTGAGTATACTCTAGAGAACTTCCACTGTCTACTTCCTAAGAGCTCCTTTATATCAAAGTCATAAATTTCAATAGAAGAAGAACTAAAAATATTACCTCTGCCCCAAACTCAAGTTTGCTTCTCATGTGGATGTAATCTATTTATACCTAAATCAGATAAGCTTGGTAGCTCTCAGGAAGTCTGGGGTACCCTGAAGAGGTGCCCATAATGTTTTTTTTAGTTTTCCATTGGCCATGCCGAATGTACCTGCAGCTGCCTGCAGATCTTAAGATGGGAAATCCTAGCCACCATGATGAGTTTCATCCTTCTTGAGATAGCACGAAGCTTTATTTGCCTGTAGATTAAGAAATGTTATGCTGTCTCATTTTGAAGCTCCAGATTCACCTTCTATGATATGTGTGTGTGTATAAATATATACATACAAATGCTTACATATATATAGGATTAAACTTTTTACATCTATCCAATTAGTTTTTCACTTCTTCAGTAACATGCATGGAGTAAGTATTAAGTTCCAGACACCGTGTTAGGGGGCTAGGTGCATTTCTTCCTTGAGTCATGTGTTTTTCACACACAAGCTTTTTAACATTCTTTTTTGATTCTATCTTCTTAGAGTTATTTTCCCTCCTGATGTAATCATTTTGATGATTATGTATAGGAACTCTTTATCCTTTCTAGTCAGCAAGAATTTCAGGAGACTTTTCCCAAAACTCCCTTTTTTTTAATCTAGCAAAAGAAAGTTTGTGTTTATATCATATCCTGTATATAAGAAGACAAATATGTGTGTGTCTCTAAGTCCTAAGACTGCTCAGCCCTCAAGACATCTTCCTCCTTGGGTGCTGAACTGGGTTGAACCATACCTTTTAGTGGATTCCTTAACATATAAATTGCTGTGGTACTGGGACTATTTGCCATACTTGTGCATTAGGTCACTTTTGGTCTTTCTTGATGAATTACTGGAAGCTTCTATATAGAGACAACTGCTTATCTGCCTCACAGCTAAGCACAGGTAGTCCCTCTAAGTGACTGTGTTTTGGCTTGATATGCAAATTGTACGTATCATTATTATTTACTTTTTAAAAGTCCCTCACTTTGCTGATGGTCATATCATCAATTATTTCTCTCAGTTCACTGAGCTTCTTTTATGAGGACTATGGCTGCCCATTCTCAAGGGTGTCTAGGATTTCTGGATTTCTTTCATTGCCAGAATTGATTAAAAACCTTCTTATCAAAATAGCCTAACAATCATTGTTGGGAGAAGCTTTAATTTATCCAGTTACTTAGTTCTTGTCTACCTAGTCCTGAGTCTTGTTCCTCATGCTCACATCTCATGTTCTTCAGAAGTGCTGGTGTTTGAGGGTGAGTTGGGCTATTGGCTTTTATAGAAGGCAGAGTTAATTTAATTCTACAATGGAACGAACGCCAGCATTTCTGCCCCTGTGGGTAGAAAGTGTTTCAGCACCTGGGCCCACAGAGGCCTGACATCAACAACAAGCAATCGTACCCTTCAGAAACATGAAGTGGAGCAATGAGGACAGCAGAGTAGATCTTTGTTTATTTACTTATTTTTTAAAATCTGATTCATCTCAAACATAGGGCCCTTGTGAGGGAAGAAAGTTATTAATGGCATTGACCCAGGTTTGACCTGCTTCAATCTAACCTTCAGTGTGATCACAAAGGTGGACTCTGCTCTGAGATAAAAGAATTTTGCCTTCTTCAAAGAGAATACCCAATGCTCCTGCTTCATTTTCAAGAGCAGCTTTCTGATTGAGGCTCCCAGACCTAGACTATACACGGTGCTGTTGGTTCTCACCTGAAGTATCTGTATGTGGAAAGAAGTGATTTACTAAAGGCAAGTTTAAAACATCAACCCAGAGTCTCTAGAAAGAATCTGTCTCTCAAGGTCTCATGGAGAAGGGTAGATGGAGACATGAAGGAGAGGAGAGAGAATTGCATTCAGGAGGCAAGAACTAAAGGCAAAGACTGTTGGGAAAGGAGGGAAAGAGAGTGACATAAAGCTTGTAAAAAGAAAGATGGAAAACCTTAGGGAGAAGAAGAGAGAAAGCTGCTAGAATCTGTGACAAGTCAAGAAAATAGAGAGAAAAAGAACCACATTAGATAGTAAAAAGGAGAAGAAACTGACTTTTCTGGTGTTCCCTGAAGTGGGAATCTTTGCTATAAGTAATTGTGCAGTTGGCAGATATAAACTAATTCTAAGGAGTGCCACTATTTATTTATTTGTTGCTTATTCACATTTTCTTGAACATCTAAATTTTGAAAATTCTCTTCTAGTGTGAATGTGATTACCCTGAGATCCATAAAACAAGATGGACACATTCTAGTGTTTGATTCATTTTGGTGGCCTTGAAAGCTTCTATGTGAGGCCTTGAAAATGCTAGGTGTCTATTCATTACCTGTGTTCTGAATAAATGAATTAGAAAAGTGAGGTCAATGCCATTTCCAGTGAGAATGAGAATGAAAACAGCTTGGACTCCCTGCAATAATACAGCCTGGTTTAATGTTCATTGCTGGTATTTTTCACAAATATTAATTGACTCGGGAAGAACAGATCCATGACATCTTAAAACAGTTTTTGGACTTGAGAATAACTGTCTTTGAATCTATGCGCATAACCAAACATAAT
The DNA here is from genome assembly GCF_902729225.1 of Pteropus medius. Taxonomy (NCBI): domain Eukaryota; kingdom Metazoa; phylum Chordata; class Mammalia; order Chiroptera; family Pteropodidae; genus Pteropus; species Pteropus medius. The sequence continues at coordinate 1,283,004 of NW_024355205.1, read as the reverse complement.
TTCAATGGCTGCCATTGAACCTGGGTCTCTGTTGAGCCCCTGTATAAACAGTGGACACCCCCTCTCTCTGGACAACCCAACAGGAAAGTTGAGTTTAAACTGAGCTTCAGCTACTTGCAGGAGAAAGCATCTTTATTTGTGTTATGGACTAAATTGTGTCCCTCCCCAAATTTATTTGTTTAAAGTCCTAACTCCCTATTTGGAGACAAGGCCTTTAAGACAGTGGAATTAAGGTTAAATAAGGCTGATAGCCTGATCCAGTAGGACTTGTGTCCTTATAAGAAGAGAAAGAGACACTGGGGATGTTGTGCACAAAGAGAAGCTCATGTGAGGACACAGGGAGAAGGTAGCCACCTACAAGCCAAGGAGTGAGACCTCAGGAGACACCGACCCTGTCAGCATTTTGATCTTAGAATTTCAGCCTCCAGACAGTGAGAAAACAAGCTTCTGTTGTTTAAGCCACCCAGTCTGTGGTTTTGTTATGGCAGCCTGAGCAGACTAATATAACTGCGAACCACACCTTTATAGTTTTCTGCCTTCATTGCAGCATGAGAGCTTGTGCTCTATCTTAGGCTATGGCATTAGAGCTTCAGTATATTAATAAATTGAAAAACATGATGCAGAAGAGAAGCAAGCCTGACCTCTGGCTAAAGTCCTGACACACAGTAAGTGCTTAATAAATGCTAATAGACTGAATAGAGAGGAAGCCAGTAGGAGTGACTTTTCATAAAGGGTGACTCTGAAGTGTCTAAAGAAGTAACCATGTGTCTTGGCGTAAAGAATAATGAAGAGATTCAGAGGGTCCAGCTGGTAAAAGAACCATTGATGGCAAGACTAAAGAGTCTATAGCAAAGAAGGACCTGGAGTAGACAGAGGCTCCCTCAGGGAGGAGCAGAGGTATCTCAGAAGTATGTTCTTTCATACTTGGCAGAAAACTTCAGAGATTTTGCCATGAGTAGATGAGCAGGTTAGGGCCCAGAAAGAGAAAGAGGAGGGGCTTGGGGACAAGGAATCCCACTAGCTGATTTGCACAAGACTCAAGTCAAAAATCATTGTCATTGTGAAACTTCAGACTTGATGTGAGGAGAATTAAGTGTAGCCTGGGGAAGCAAAGGTTACACCCGCCCCAGCCAGTACAGGGGTCTCAACTTTGCTATAAAAGACTCTATTAAAAATTGTCACTCTGTGTCCTTCCTTGTAGTTTCCTATTTTCCCATGCTCATCTTTGGCAGTGATGTTAATAGACAGCAAAATGGTCAGCTGAAAGCAGCAAGTGAAACACAGAAAGTAGACAGTCCAGAGTAGGCAAAACACTGATGAAAACTCTGCATTCTGTGGCATCAAAGCCATTCTGTTCCTGGATCCCAGAGGGGGAAAGCATTAACATCTTAGGTAGAGAATAGCTTTGGTTACCAGGGCTGTCTTCCATCATTCTTTCCCTGGCTCACCCTAAGTCATTTCATGTAAGATGCCAGCCCAGGATTTCCACTTTGTCTTTTGTATAAAATGCAACCTATCTTTATTCTTTAAAGAATTCTGTACCATGCTTTCCTACTCTTCTACCTTCTATCCTTGCTCAAATTTCCTATTTTTTTCTTTTCTAGAAGCCTTCTGATTGTCCCAGACATTATGTCTGACTGCCTCTGCTGCTACATACAGCCTTCGGGGACAAAACTCGTGCTGCTCAGCCAGTTTGAGATGTTCCTGGTTGAAGAGCCATATAGTTGCTTCCTCCAAGCCAGATGATATTCCAGCTCTGAAGTAATTTTCTTCCCACCACCAACTCTCTTGACCAGCTTTGCAAACACTGGCTGCAGCAGCATAGAGATGTCGTGTTTCTCTTCTCGTGCCCTTTAAGGTTGGCTTTTGATGCTCTGTATATTTGACCTATTACCATAAAAACTTCACATGTCCTTGGTATTGCCACTTCATAGCTGAAAGCAATGTGTTGGCATTCAAGAATACTTTGTGACTCCTATGACTGAACACCAATGAGAATGTATAATTCCAAAAGCATGAGGAAGAATGAAAGAACATAATTTTCTTCTTAAAAAAAATGGATCTGTAAGAAATAAAATCTGTTAACACAAGAAGTAAGTCTCAAAATGGAGAAAGCAGAGAGCTTGAGAAAGATTTTTGGAACCACAAAGTTCACTGTATTTTTTTAAGATTTGAAAGAATAACTTTAAAGAAAAATAAAAATTGCCATACCAGAAGGAAAACTCTATGTATATAGCAGTTTTAAAATATGCATTAATTCACACATACAAGTAGGAAACCTCTTGGGTTCTGCCTACCATTGCTTTCTATTTCACTCTGTCGCAATGGCTGTAAATGACTTTGGTAAATCATGCTAGTACATTTCCATTAACATTAGCAAAATTTATGTCAACTGCACTGACAACACCTGTCAGCCCTGAAAGACCCTAATCTTCTTTTGCACAGAGAACACACGTCTGTGTCACACTTACAGTTTCTCATACATCCTGGTACCATTTGTCTACCTTATTTCCATTTTGTTCTCCTCTGGACTCAGAAAGTTCTTTGCTCCTCAATCAGCTTTAATGTCAATGGGGTATATTCTGACTCAGTACAGGCTCCCCTTATTATTCCCTCCTCTGGCACAGCTGCCTTATACCAGTGAATGAGGTTTTCCTTGCAGATCAGCCACATTTGCGTGTTACAAAGACAGAAGATAAATTGGTTTGAAACTGCACCATACTGCATAACTTTAAGGTGGTGTCCATTATTCCATAAACAGAATTGTTTTTTTCTATTGAAATATATACAAGGACTTAAGATTCCCAACTATCAGGAATCATTACTACTGGTTTATAGTTTTTCTAGAAAGTCATATGATATGGACAGCCTTCAAGCTCACCATCTGTTCTGTAGACAGACTGAGCCACCTCTACATTTAATCTAGCTGAGAATTCACCTGGGGCATCTCTCACCATTTGTGGTGCTTTTTATTCCTAAGATATCATGGACTGATACTTTTATAAAACACAAAATCAGGTACTTTGATGCTGGAGCAATGTTAAATTGCACATGAAAATTTCTAAGTGCTTGTTCTCACTTTCAATACTTTTTGAGGGTGGGTAACAGTTAGTTCATGAACCATTCTAGATCTATGGACCACACCGTGGGTAGCATTTGGTTTTAGCCTGTTGGTCCCACTATTCTAAGACTCATCCTGCAAACACTAACTACTATGTGATACAGGATGTGCTCTTCTCTGTTTCCTAGAGCAGAAGAATTTTAGACCTATAAGGAGAGAAATAATTTAAACTGTTTTTAAAAGACCAAGTGTTGAAAGCATCTGTTTGTGTTGAAACCCTGAGTCACTATAATCAAAGCATGATGATGTACAGCATTCGGGTAGGAAAGAGAAAAGGAACTATCCTACAGAAGAGCAAACAAATCCATTAAATGGCTACTCGAAATTGGAAAAGGGAATCATAACCAAAAATACAAATGAGTTTGGAAAAAAGTAAAAAGTCATTTTTAAAGAGATTATTCATTCATTCATTCACTCACTCACTCATCAGCATATATTGGAGTCCCTACTCTATGCCAGTCTGGGTGCTAGACGTACAAAACAAATAAAACAAAGCTATTGCTCTCAGAGAGCTTACATAGAAAGCCCAAAGATGATATACTAAAAGGTCAGAAAAAAAATGAGAGATGATGATTTTAAAAGCCTGGCTTTTCTCCAGAAAAGCCTCACATATGACTATGTGGTAGAAAGAAAGAAAACAGCCATTAAAAAAATGAAATTATTGCTTGATAATAAAGATCAGAAAAGTAAATAAAACTAAGCTCGTCAGTTTTAATTAAAATTAAAAATCAGTATTAATTAGAAAAAAAGAATTTAAGGACACTCATCACTACAATGGACTCAAAAGCCAATAGTAAAAGTTTCTACACAAAAAGGAGGAAATCACTGAGAGAACCAGAGGAGCCATTTAATAACTATGAAACAAAAGGTGACTTGGGACCTAAGGGAAGCATAGAGAGATTGAATGAGGTCTTGCAGAGATTCACAATTTCACATTATCTTTTGAAGCTAACTGGTCAGATGTATTAAAAAAAAAATAGTTATAAGATCATAGGCTATTCTAGAACAAAATCACCCTGGATTTAAAAAGAAATCTTTGGGCCCCCAAGTTACCCATCCAAGAGTTTAGACGTAACTGAGGAACAAAATTATGAAAGTTTCGGCTATCACACACGATATGCAGGAAGAAGCAGTCTGAGTCATTGACTGATTAGCAGAAGGGCAGACTGTCAAAGGACTCACATTTGTAAGAAACCTCCATGCTATGCCTAGGAAATGCAGTTGGACAGTCTCCTGACATAGCTGGCAAGATGGGGAGAAAATTATGAAGGGAGAAACAGAATACTCAAGGAAACACGGCCTTTTAGGGAGAAGGGTGCGCCCCATTTGTTTGTAAGAATTCATTATGATATAAAGTTCTGACTATCCTCCTCAAGATTCAAAGAGGACCTTCCAGCACTTGATGAACACAGATTTACCCCTTGGCCAATCTTTTTTGAGATAAGGTAGTAAACTCTTTGTTATGCCTAAATCTTAGAAGTAATCTAGAATGTAAGTTCCATGAGAGCAGATAATTTGTCTGATTTGTGGCTCTCAACTATATCTCCTGCACCTAGAACAAAGGTTTGCATGTACTAGGTGCTCAATAAGTATTTGTTGAATGAATTAACAGGCCTAGGGAATATAATGACTCATACTTCAACCAAGAAAGAGAGGTCCAGCAAAGCCAGTAAGAACAAGAGACAGAAGCTTGTCCAGGAAAGGTAAGTAGGTAGGAAGCAGTAGGCAAGTGCCATGGATGTGGCAGGACTCAAAGTCAGGAACAATAAAGAGTCAACAAAGATTTCAGTCCTCTGACATCAGCACACACATCACTAGCCTTATATCATTGGATATTGTCTGTAGATAGGGGCAGGTTTGGGCTTACAGGGGTGAATCTCCATGGAGAAGGTTGTGTGTCTGCCAGTGAGGTATGTGGAGGGAGGGTCAGAAATGTTTGCCTTGTCTTATACACGTGGAACTAGTAATTCTTGAGGAGGCAGAGCTGAAATATGACACAAAAATAAAACACAAAAATATTACCACAAAACCAAACCCAACCATAGATGAAGCCAGTTTATTAACATAATGTGTTATTTAAGGGAAGCTAGGGGTACCAACTGTATCTCAGGGAGGGCTAGGAGATGACAACATTATGTTTTTTATTAAGCATCCCCAGATGATACCCTAAGAGAAATAATACTGATTTGAGTGAACCACGTAAACAGCCTCAGTTGTTGACGAATAGTGTTTCACAACTGCAGATGAAAGCCCTTGGAGAAGGAAAACATAGTGCAGAATGAATAAAATGGTGGTAAGATCAACTGGTCAGTCGACAATAAAATAGAAGCCTACTCCAGGCAGACCCGTGCTCTGAATCTGTGAAAACTGAACAATGGCTTATTGCTTTCCATCTACGACTCATTTACATTATTTCATTTTGTTCTCACAATAATCCTAATAGTAGATCTCATTATATTCCCATCAGATACGAGAAAACTCACTAGAAAATGACACAGCTGGGATTAAAACCAAAGTTTGTCTCACACCAGAGCCACTGCTTTTCTGCCCTACTACTCTTTCATCTCTAATCAAACTGTTGAAAGCCAATGACAAAGAAAGAATCTCGGAAGCAACAAGAGAGGAGCGACTGACTATGTACAAGGAATCTTCAATACAAATATAGCTGGCTTCTCATCAGAAATCATAGAAGTCTGTAGGCAGTGGAATGACGTATTCAGAGTGCTGAGAAACAAAAGTTACCAATCAAGAAATCGATCTGGCAAAAATATTTTTTAAAATAATAAAAAAAATTAAGAGATTCTCAAATAAAATGTGAGAGAGATTGTTTCTAATAGATGTGCCCCACAATAAATTTTTAAGAGAGATCTTCAGGCTGAAATGAAAGAACACTAGACAGTTATTTGAATCCACATAAAGAAATAAAAACACCTGTAAAGATAACTTAGATACATAGGTAATTATAAAAGATAGTATTAATGTATTTTTTGTTTGCAGCCCCTCTTTTTTTCCTATCTGATTTAGATGACAACTGCATAAAACAATAAATATGTCTATGTTAATGAGGACACAATGTATAAAGATGTAGTGTGTGACAATAACAATATAAAATGGGGTATAGAACAGTATAGGAACACGGTTTTAGCATACCATTAAAATTAGTTGGTATTAATCTGAACTATATTGTTATCAATTAAGATGTTAATTGTAACCCCCTAGCGATCACTATAAAATACAGTCATATACTATTTAATGATAAGGATATGTTCTGAGAAATGCATCCTTGGCAAATCTGCCATTGTATGAACATCATGGAGTGTACTTACACAAACCCAGATGGTATAGCCTACTATTGTAATTGTATGTGCAGTATTTTTATAGGACTGGCAGTGCAGTAGGTTTGTTTGCACCAGCCTCACCACAAACATGTGAGTGATGCACTATACCGTGATGTTACAATGGCTACAGCATCACTAGGTGATAGAAAATTTTCAGCTCCATTATAATCTTACAGGACCACTATCATATATGCAGAACAATGTTGACTGAAATGTTGTAATGCGGCACATGACTATAACTTAAAAATATGTTGTAAAATAATGACAAGGGAATCAAAATGGTAAACCAGAAAATATCTATTTAATATAAAAGAAAGCAAACTGAGAACAAAAAAGGAGAAATTAAGAACAAAAAAAACATATCAGACATAAAGAAAACAAATAGCAAAATGGCAGAAGTGAATCTTCTGTAATCAGTTATTACATTAAATATAAATGGATTAAGCAGAGATTAGCTGAATTAATTTAGAAAAAAATGATCCAACTATATGTTGTCTAAATGAGATTCACTTTAGATTCAAAGACTCAAATTGGTTGAAAGTAAAAGAATGGAAAAGGTATTCTATGCAAATAGTAACCAAAAGAGAGCAGGAATGATGATACTAATATCAAACAAAATAAATCAATATATAATGATAAAAATGTCAATCCTTCAAGAAGATTTAACAACTACAAACATATATGCACCTAACAGTGGGATCTCAAAATATGTGAAGAAAGAAAATGACAGAATTGAAGGGAAAAATAGACAATTCAACAGTAATAGTTGGTGACTCCTATACTCCTCTTTAAATTATGTATAAAGCAACTAGTCACAAGATCAGCTAGGGAAGAGAAGTCCTAAGCAGCACTATAAAGCAATTAGACTTAACAGACATCTTAGAACACTTCATCCAAAATCAGAATAACATTTTTCTCAGTGTACACATTCTCCAGTATAATCCATATATTGGGCCACAAAACATATCTCAATAAATTTTAAAAAATTGAAACCATACGTTTCATATGCATGTTTTCTAATCACTATAGAATAAAATTAGAAATCAATAAAAGAAGGAAATTTGGAAAATTCATAAATATGTGGAAATTAACACACACCTAAATCACAGGTAGGTTGAAGAAGAATTCACGGGATTCTGGGAAAACATGGCAGAGTGAGAGACATCCTCAGATCTCTCCTCCCCAAACAACAATAAGCCGAACATCTAAAACTCAACAAAAAACACCCAAACTACACGCCAGCACATCTGAGCGTGAGATCTATGCATAAGAACTACCACAGGTCAGAACCCCGGGTGGACTGAGACAAATAAAGAAGCTGCCTCTCGCAGCTGCCAGAGCTTCCTGTAGGAGGAAGGGGAAGGGTGAAGGAGTGGTGACTTCCCTGATCAGCCTGCCTGGAAGTGCCGGGACTTTTCTATGCAGCCGGCAGCAGGGCTCAGTCATCAGGGCAGAAAGCAGAGAAGCAGAACATACCAAAATTTGTGAGATGTAGCTAAGGCAGTGCTCAGAGGGAAATTTATATCTGTAAACATGTACATTACAAGAATCAAATAAATAACCTTCCCATCTTAAGAAAACAGAAGAAACAGTACAAATCAAATCCAAAGCAAGTAGAAGAAAGGAAATAATAAACATCAGAGCAGAGGCAAATGAAATAGAAGATATGAAAACAATAGCAAAAATCAACAAAACCAGAAGTTGGGTTTTTCGAAAACATTAACAAAATTGACAAATCTTTAGCTTAACTGACCAAGAAAAAAAAAGGACAAAATACTCAAATTACTAAAACCAAGAATGAAAGCTGGAACATTACCACCATTCTTACAGAAGCAAAAAGGAATATATGAAAATACTATGTAAAATTCTATGCCAGCAAATTAGATAAATTAGATAAAATATCTAAATTTATTGAAACATAAAACTAAACTCATTTAAGAAGAGATAGGAAATCTTAGGATACCTACAACAGGTAAAGAGATTGAGTCAGTAATCAAAAACTTCTAAAAAGGAAAAGAAAAAAGATTGTTTCACTGACGAATTCTACCAAATGTGTAAAGAGCTAATATCAATCCTTCTCAAACTCTTCCAAAAAATAGAAGAGTAAGAAATACTTCCTAACTTGTCCTATGAGAACAACATTACCCCAATTCCAAGACAAGCAAAGACATCGCAGGCGCGCACACACACTCAAACACACACAAAATTATAGACCAATATCCCTTATAAACACAGATGCAAAAATTCTCAACAAAGCATGAGCAAACTGAATTCAATAGCATATTAAAAAGATTATACACCATGACAAAGTGGGATTTATCCTAGGAATGCAAAGTAGTTTCAACGTATAAGAACCAATCGATGGAATATACCGTATTAATAAACAAAAGGGGAAAAATACTACGATCAACTCGGGAGAGTATTTGACAAAACCCAACCCTTCTATGATTAAAAAAACACTTAGAAAATTAGGAATAGAAAAAACTTCCTTAATGTGGTAAAGAGAATCTGTGAGAAACCCATAGCTTACATAATACTTAATAGTGAAAGGCTGAAGCTTTCTCCTAAAGGTCAGGAACAAGACAAAGTTGTTGACTCTTGCCACTTCTGTTCAACGTTGTACTAGAAGTTCTAGCCAGGGCAGTCAGGTAAGAAAAAAGAAGGAAAAGACATCCATACTGCAAAGGAAAAAAAAAATCTCTGTTTGCACCTATGATCTCTAAATCTATGATTACTATATAGAAAACTCTAAAGAATCTACCAAAAGACTATGAAAGTGAATTTTGCAAAGTTGCAGTAGACAATATAAATGTACAAAACTGAGTTGTATTTCTTTATACTAGCAATGAACAACTCAATAGGAAATTAAGGAAACAATCTCATTTATAATAGCATCAAAAAAAATAATATTCTTAGGGCTCAATTTAACCAAGGAAGTATAATAATGTTACATTGAAAATTACAAAACTTTGTTAAAGGAAATTAAAGAAGACCTAAATAAATGGAAAGACACTGTATTTATGGATTGGACAACTTAATATTGTTAAGATGGCAGTACTCCCAAATTAATCTACAGATTTAATGCAATCTCTATCAAAATTTCAACTTTCTTTTTCAGAAATATAGCAGCTGCTCTTAAAATCTATAGAAATGCAATTGCTCAAGAATAGCCAAACAACATTGAAAAAGAAGAAAAAACTTGGAAGCCTCACATTTCCCAATTTGAAAACATCCTATAAAGCTATAGTAATCAAAATGGTGTGCTACCAGCATAAAATAAAGCTATAGATCAAGGGGATAGAAGTGATAGTCCAGGAATAAATCTATACATCTCTGGTCAATTGATTTTTGACAGGAGTATTAAGACCATTTAATGGAGAAAAAAAAATTTTTTTTAACAAATGATGCTGGGACAACTGTATAACTGTGTGCAAAAGAATGATTTTTTACCTCTATGTCACGCCATATGTAAAAATTAACTCAGAATGGATCAAAGACCTAAATAAAAGAGCCAAACTATAAAGTTCTTAAAAGAAATGTAGGTGTAAATCTTTTGACTGTAGATTAGGCAATAGTTTCTTAAATACAACATAAAAAACACAAGCAATGAAAGAAAAGTAGATAAATTGGACTTAATATTTTGGACTTAATAAGTTGGGCTTAAAACTTTTGTACATCAAAGACATCATCAAGAGAGTGAAAAGACCAGTGAAAAGAAACTATTTGCAAATTATACATTTGATCAGGGTCTGGAATATATTTAAAAATCTAGAATGTATTTAAAAAACTCAAAATGAAAAAGACAAACAACTCAATTCAAAGATTGACAGAAGATTTAAATAGATATTTTTCCAAAATGGAAACAACCCAAATATCTTTCACTTGATAGTTAGATAAATGAAATGTGGTATATCCATATACTGAAAATTTTACAGTCATAAAAAGGAATAAAGTCCTGAAAAATGCTATAACATGGATGAACCTAGAAAACATGCTAAATGAAAGAAGGCCACAAACTGGATGACTACATTTATATTCAGAATAGAAAAATTCGTAGAAACAAAGTAGATTAATGGTCACAAGCGGGTGAAGGACAGCAAGAAGTCAGAGGTACAGAACTTTATTGAGGGGACGGGGGATGATGACAATGTTTGGCAATTAAGTAGTGGTGATATTTTCACAAAATAGGAATTATGCTAAAACCACAAGTTGAATATTTTGAAATGGTTAAAATAGTGAATTTACGTTACATAAATTTTATCTCAATATATATTTTTAAAGCAATGCAAAGCCTTGAAGGGTTGCAAGCAAATTTGAATATTTAGGTCCTCTGGCTGCAGCTGGAGAATGGATTGCCAAGAGACCAGGTAACTGGCAATCTGAGTAGTCCAGGTGAGAGCTAGGGCCAGGAGCAGTTCCAATTTAGCCATTTGGTACAGCAAGGCACAGTGCCCAGGACTCACAGCGCTTTTTAGTGGACCTGTGTAAATGTTTAATTTTAGTTTATCTTAAAATCAGAATTTTAAGATGAATATAATAATAAGGAACCTAAAATTATGAATCCAGCTTGGATTATATTAGTTTTTATACCAACAAAGTCATAAAACATAGTTTTAAATATTATTTATGGCAGAAGGGGTCCATGAAGGGAAAAGTGCCCAGGGCCCACTGAAGTCACAATACAGCTCTGGCCATGAGACCAGAGATGAGAGCAGTGACGAGGATGAAATCAAGAGATAGTTAGAAGATGAAAACTGAGAACTTTGGTAATTGGCTATGGTGGTTGGGTATGAGAGTCACACAGCTGGGTGAATGGTACTGTTGACTGCTGAGGTAGGAAGCAGCGGGAGAAGACTAGATTTGGGTGAATGGTGATGAGTTTAGGTTTGGACACATTTAACATGAGGTGTCTGTGAGACTTGGAATATACAAATGGACAGTCTGTCTGTAGACCATGCTGTGGTCAGACTAACAACAGAGTTTTATTTTTTTTGATCTCTGCAACTGAGACAAAAACATTACTTTACAAAATAGAAGCTTCTTTTGAAATGGCATTTATGAGCTGAAATTTTACTTGTCTTTCTTTTATTATAGCAATCTGAGGTCTGGGAACCGTTTGAAGAGATTTGAAGAAGTGTTCTTTTGCTAAAATGTATAAACTCTATCAGTACTGATTACATTTTGCAAGATGCATGTTGATTTAAAAATTAAGAAAAAAAGAAAAGAAAAACAAAAAGTTATCCACCCAGGCCCTCTTTGCACATCTAGGCTGATAATACTGTCAATGCTGAAGCATAAACAACAAATTATATTAAATAAGCCATGCAATGTACACCTCCATCAGAAACACGTTAGAAAATGAAACTCAACAGCTGCCAAACATACTCAATGATCAGATTAGAAGAACATGAATGACTTTTTGAAGCTTTCTGAAAAGATTTACAACAGGAGTTAAAAAAAAAAAAAGGAGGGGGAAGATAATATGCCTTTGATGGTGACCTTAGAAACATCTTAAATATCCTTTGATATTGACAATTCAAGTTTTACAAAATCTTTGTTTCTTCAATTACACCTGATAATATGATGAGTTTTGCACATTAGAGAGACATTGATGTCTTTGCTCATATCAAAATGCTCATTTTAAAAACAGATATGGTATCCAATTTAGTCCTTTTGCAATAAAATAAAACCTGAACCAATAAATCGTAATAAAAGAGCAGTTGAACTGGATCAGATGATCTACCTCTGAGTAATGCACAAGTCATCATTTTGGTAATTTCTTCTCCCTGAGACATCAGCAGAAGCGGGTCTTTTGTAAAATTAACTCTGTGCTAAGAATCTTTCATCTTTAAACTTCTTCCTGACAATTATTCATTTTCAGAATCAACCAGAGCCATAAAATCTATACACATTGAGATCTAACCATCTCTTTTCTTCCTTTTGACTCTGATGCCTGGGGTAATGGTCAGGCCAAAAACAATTAAGCAGAATGTAGGTCAGTTCGCCAGGTGATAAATTTACCCATTCCTTTGGGTCCTCACTCTGAAGTTTCTGAGGCTAACACTATGGCAGGTGCTATTTTAAGCAGAGATGAAAGAAAAGAATCTTCAAAGAATATGACTGCACCACGCACAACGTTTGTGGAGCATGTGACAGAAAGGCCTGCGGGAAGGGGTTCTTAGTTTCAAGAGAAGCCTGCTGCCCTAGAAGCAGTCAGCAAACTAAGAGGCTACATCTGGCAACACATTTCTTTTAAAAAGAGGGAGGAGGAACTGTGAAGTGGAAGAAATTGGCTGGAAGGGTTCAGCTGTTTTGTGGACAGCACTGATCTGGGAGTCAAGAGCTGAATTCCGGTCCTTGACAAGTCACTGAACAGCTTTGTATATGTGGTAAGCATTTCACTTCTCTGAGCCTCGGTTTCCTCTTCTGCAAGTGAGGGTGGTAGTTAATCTTTCAAGTTCACTTCATGGGCTTCCATGTCAGTCTTGATGGCCCAAGAATGTGTTATTAATTAATCTACCCCTTTCTAGTCAGTGTTTACTTTTTCAGTTTGGTCATCTTGTCTTCTTCCCTAGACTGGCAGGCAGAATAACGACCCCTCCCCCTTAACATGTCCGTATCCTGACCCCTGGAACCTGTGCATATGAAAAGGGCTTTACATATGTAATTAAATTAAAGATCTTGACATGGGGAGATTACTCTAGATTATCCTGGTGAGCCTAATGTAATCACAAGCGTCTTTATAAAAGGAAGGCGTGAGTGTCAGGGTTAGAGAGAGAGAGATTTGGAGATACTATCCTACTGGCTTTGAAGATAGAGAAAGGAGGCCATGAGCCAAGGAATGCAGGTGGCTTCTAGAAGCTAGAAAAGGCAAGAAGACAGATTCTCTTTTCAGAAGGAAGCTCTGCCAACCCAATTTAGACTTTTGACTTACAGAACTATAAAATAATAAGTCTGTGTTGTTTTAAGCCACTGAGTTTGTGGTAATTTGTTACCACAGCCACAGGAAACTGATACACCTAGACCGTAAGAACCTCTGTATCTTTACCCTCCCTCTGGTGGTGTGGTTAAGTAGTGCCATAGCAGCTTGGTCGGAGTCCATCCATCCTAAGGAAAAGTTTTTTATTTACGGGAGAGATAGGAAACCACTGCAGAGGATGAGCACTGGGCAGTGGAGAACAAAACTTTCAGGCAGCATTCAGCCAAGAAGAAATCTTTTTGTTCACCCAAAGCCATGGGACTCTATACAGAGAAGCAGTAGACCTTTGGTGGGTTTGCATCTGGAGGCTGATCCAGTGGAGGTAGCACTATCTTCAGATAAAACCTTGCTTGGGTTTGTACAGTATTAATTAGAACAGAGAGAGTAAGAGTGATGGAAATGGAACCGCAAAGCTAGTATGGCTGCAGCGGGAAACACTGACTTCATGACTCTGAGGCCCGTGTGACATAATACGTAAAACGATTAAACAGTGTGTCCATTAGCTATGGCTGTCAAAGGGACATTTAACGGTGCCACATGAGAACTGTCCTTATTGTAGCATTCACAGATTTTCCCAACAGAGGACCTTTACAGTTCCAGGTCTAGCAAGGAAGCCTCCACACCCACCATTTCCTGCATTGCTACACTGTTCTCAAGACCGCCCAAACCCCAGAGGCAGAAGAACAAACCAATGAGCTCAGATTGCCCAAACAGGGAGCTATAAGATGTTCAAGGTGACACTTGGCAAAGAATATGCAAGGGAAACAAAGATTCCTGGAGAAATCCATTGATATTGGGTCAGTGCTGAAAGTGCTTAGTAAAAAAGCTTAAGCAAAGAGTTAGACTTGTTAGGATGAGACTTGATTAAGGAAACAGTCTGGAGCAGCTGACATTACATAAAACGAGGGCTGCGTGTAACACTTTGAATTATTCACATAACCACTCTGGTCCTCTCTAAGATGACCAGAAGAGGAATTTCATAATCTATTCTAAATTATTTAGATTTATTTTATGTAAATCCATACAGTAAATTTCATCATTCTTACCATTTGCGTCTTTGTGGATTGAGCTCTATTGTTGGCTTCGTGCGTACTGAGTAAAAGTACTCTCTCTGTTATTAACAAATATAGGCAGCTGAATTGTGGATGCTGCTGACCCTCAGTTCAATATCATAATCCAACTGGAGGTATGCAGCCTTCTCAGGGAGGCAATATCACATAGTGATGAAGCACCAAAGCTTGGAACCCAGAGAACTTGGATGCCTACGTTGTTTCTGCCACTTCATAGCTCTGTAATGCCAGGCAGTTATTTTCCCTCTCCAGGTTTCAGTTTTCTCATTCTTAAAATGGAGATTAAAATAATAGCTCCCTCTAGTATGACTATGAAGAAAAATGCAGTTAATGCATATAAAAGGTTAAGAAAAGTAAGTTTCCAACACAGAATCAGCATTTGATGTATCCTCATTGTTATTAATAATTAGTCTTGACGTAAGTTATTCTGCCCGTGAGTGCTACACATGATAATCAGGCAGCCAGAAAAAGTTGTGGGTTCAAAAGCACTCCCAAGAGCAGCTGCTTTGTGGAAGAGTTGAGCATGATAATGAAACCCTAACTACCACATATTCAGGAAGTCTCGAACACCTGTTTTCATGGCTTGGCAGCTTCCAGCAAGTTCTCTGGCAAGAGCTGCTCCCATTTTATAGTAGAAGATTAAGCTACCTTCCCATTTTCTACAGGGCCAAAGCATCCCCTGGGGACTACATGTTGACTAAATATAGAAAATCCAGGACAGGAGGTGCCTTCCAAATGCCCACCCTTAGCCCCCGTTGACATATCAACAGTCCTCGGGAATCCTGGGGCACAGTGTTCACCTCCCAAGGCAAATGCTGCTATTTCACAAAGGGGCCCACGGGATCAGGACAGGATGTTTTCTAGGCCTGGGGACAGGGTCCAGCTCCTCATGGGACAGAACATCAGCTTTCCATCTCCCATTCTCAGTCTTGTACCACACAGGATCAGTCTTGATCTCAAAGAAGTGAGCACAAGTTCTTTCTTCAATGGCCCTCTGGGAGTGCCGTCCGTATCCCTGGCCCTCACTGCCAGCTGGGGTCTGCCAGAGAGGAAACAGCTATAACTCTGCAAAATGGGTCAGCTCTGCTTCCTGGAGAAAGCTTTGTTTCTTCCTTGACAACTTCTCTGAAAGATGTTGGCTTCCATCTACTAGAAAGCCAGAGTTTGGCCAGGGCATGGGAGCTTTGAATTTTTAATTTTTATCTCTGCAAGGCTAATGCGCTTGACTGGGATGAGGCAGGTGCGGTGGAACCCAGCAACAATCCAGCTGGCCTAGCGGGGTGCTGGCTGCCCCCAGTACCTGCCCCCTAGTTCTCCCCTCTCTTTGTCACAATCAGAAAAACTCCTCTCATTTTAATAACTCCTTAGAAATCAGCAAATAGATTCATAATTCTTACCTTGTTTAGTTCACATGAAAATCTTGTACATGGGAAAGGGGAAAACTCACTGTTATTGATCATCTATTACATCTCACATCCGTGCTAGGTACATGTACCTAAAAATAAGAATGGCTGATATTTATTGAATACATAACATATGCCAAGCACTGTTTTAAATGCTTCACAAGATTTTTTACTTATTCCTCACAACAGCCGTATGAAGCAGTATATTGTTACCCATTTTTATAGATAAAAAAAGTGAAGCTTTTAGAGGCTGAATGATTCATCTGAAATCAGCTAGCTAGGTGTCCAAGTTCAATTTCAACCCGTCTTATAGCAAAAAGCTCTTGTACTTCATTTTTAAGATGAATGCATCCTTTGCAGGGTTCCAAAGAAATTTCATGGCACACTTGCAATATAGGAAGTCACTTATTTTTTAAATTCAGGTGTGAATGAGTCTTAAGGAGAACGATGAACATTCCCAAGGTTGCATATATGCCATGGAGAACATGGGTGATTCTGACCCAAGACCTCCACTCCCTCCTGAGTCAGGAGTCCCATCATTCTGCCCTTCCATCAGTTAGCTGTGAGAGCTATGGGTCTTAGAGACATGTATCCCCTTTTCTCAGTTTTGGTTTCAAGCCATGGAATGGTAGTCATGCAGTGGGTTCTAGAAGATACCACTAGCTCTAGAATTATTTAGATCCCAGATCTATGTATCATGAATCTGTGGCAGACATAGGGGTCACCCAGTTCCAGCCTCTGCTTGCTGTCAATACTGTAGCAATTGCAGAAATAAAATATCTGTACTTTGTTTCCCAGCTTCTTTTGATCTAGAGATGGTCATGCAATACACTTTGAGCCAATAGGACAAGCCAGAGTCTATCTACTGGAGGGTTTCTGGGAAAGCTTTTATAAGAGAAAGCAATGCAATTGACACCACCATTTTATTATTCTTTCTCTCTTAAATCCAACTGTGATGCCTGGAGTATCAGCAGCCATCTTGTGACTGTGAGGCTGTAAGCCAATATATTGGAAATGGAAAAAGGAAAGATAGAAAAGGCATGGGTAATCTGCTACACCAGCTTTAGACAGCCTGTCTCCAGAATTGCTATGTGAGACAAACTCTTTTTTTAATCACTATTTGTTGGCGTTTCTGTTACTTTGTGAATACTACAAGGTCTAAACACCTAGACTAGGTCCAAAAACTCTGTATCCTTATGTTTGTTGCAGTGGGCTTAGTTCTATATCATCTCTTTTCTTCCTCTTTTGTCTCTCTCCTGCCCAACACAGATTTACATTCAGATGAACTCACCTCTTCTTCATCCCTTGGGGTCTTTTATTAAGTGTGAATACTCTTGTCTCCCACTAACAGTACAGGAAGCATACATAGAGGACAGCCTCAACCTCATATTTTGATCTCTTCTCAGGAAAACTAAAAAAGAAAAATTTTAGTTGATTTAAACTGAGCATTCTGCTTTCATGCAGCAATGTTAAGAAAGCCTAAATCCAATATTTTGGGTTCTATAGATTTCCCTGGAGTTACAGAGGATTTTACCCAAACGTGTCACGTGTCTGTCTGTTCAATATATACCAATGTGGCTGCTGAAATGGATGGACTATGGTTCATTCCCCCAGCCAAGGATGACTGAGACCACTTGCTCTTTCTTAATTTGATGGAGTGGTTACCTTGATTAGTTTAAAATTCGTGGTGTTTTCATGAATTATATTCTTATTCTATTTGAAACAAATTGCTGAAAATTATTCTATTTGAATTAAATTTAGTTGAATCATTTTCAGCTAGGGTGTTAAGAACTCAATATGCAAATTTAGTGAAGTAGTGTAATACAAAGAGGTTTTGTACCAAACACACACATGTTCTCACACATGTGTACACACACACACAGAATGCAGAGATGTAGATTAGAAAAGTAATTGAAACCAGTTTAAGAAGTGTGCTTGGGATTCATGAAACACATTCATGAATATTTGATGACAGAATTCAGAAGTGGTATTGTGGGGCAGGGGAGAGACAGGCCTGAGAGACAGGCAGCTTGGGCTCGATATCTGATTCTGCCACTAAGCAACTGGGCTGTGAGTGGGTCGCTGAATCTTTCTAAATCCCAGGCCTAAAACACTGGAAATTGAACAAGATGTTCTTTCAGGTCTTTGTGGCTGTGACATTCTGTGACTCCAACTGCCCTCCAAGAATTGTATCATTCCACGATTAGA
Source organism: Pteropus medius (assembly GCF_902729225.1). Classification (NCBI taxonomy): domain Eukaryota; kingdom Metazoa; phylum Chordata; class Mammalia; order Chiroptera; family Pteropodidae; genus Pteropus; species Pteropus medius. Next base: position 1,264,885 of record NW_024355205.1, on the reverse strand, counting down.
AAGAAAAGTAGTAACAAGAGCACTGTTTTTTCATATAGTGAAAAGTAAAGGAATCTCCTTATTTCATACTGCTTATAAAAATATATTCAGAAGAAATTATAGGCATAATTTAAAAAATTGTATGACTATTAGAGACTTTGTTTATAACTTTATGAGTAGGGGAGGCCTCCTGTAAAAAGACACAGAAAACCAAATTACAAAAATTGACAAACATAAATTTAATAATATCAAAATGAAAGTTTCTGTGCTACAAGATATAACCTGTGGACCAGAGGACTGTATGAGCATATGTGAACAACAAATTGGTATCCAGAATGTATATATGTATTGATATCTACAAATCAATTTCTGGCACAGGGCTCACCTCATTGATCCTTTCTCTCAGGGATCACAGTTTTTCAACTGCTTATTTCCAATGTCTAAAAGCAGTTGTAATTCTATCAAGACTAGAAGCTCAAGTCTTCTCAAGTTAATTAAATTTCAGTTTCCCAAGTACAGAAAAGTGGATCAAATATATGTCGATTCACAGAAAAGGAAATTAAAATAGCCAGTAAGCATATAAAAATTTGCTTCAATCATTCCTAATGAGGGACACTGAGATCAAAACTAAAAGATCACATATTTTATAATGTGGTGAATTTAAAAACAAGTGGGGAATGAACACCACAAAAATTGCAAAATTGTACCACTGTTTTGGAGCATAATTTGTTAGTATCTACAAATTAAAATCTTGCCTATCCATTTCTTTTTTCTTGACTTTGTTTCTCTATGGGCTCAAATACATGAATTTGGATTAGTCATAATCTTGGTTTATGATTTACTTTTAATATTGGTTCCATGTATGTCTTCGTTCATTCATTCATTCATTCATGTCTACTTAATAAGCACCTGTGAACTCATGACCCATTGTAAAGCTAGGACCTTGATAATGACTTTTCTTGTGTCAGCATCTCCAGGATATCACATCTGTCTTCTTCTACCCAAGGAAAAAATATCTATAATCTTGTGTTTCTAATTTCTTTCTTTTCATGTTTGTATAGTTTTATTTTATCTATATGAATTACTAAAAGGTATATTTTTAAATTTTAGTGTTTTAAAAAATTAATATAAAAGGTTCAAAGCTGTATAAAAAGAAAAGGAAGAGAGGGGAAGAAAAAAGAGGAAAAGAAAAGGAAAAGAAAAGAAAAGAGGCTTTTTCTAGGAAGCATTAACTTACAACCAAGACTAGGTTAAGCCCAAAGGGAATTGAGTTTCATAGCTATGTATTTATAGAATTATTTTCATTTAAAAATTGTTTTCCAAATATTTTAGAAGGCCATTGCGGGAAGCTTTTAAATTAGTGGAAAAGAAAAGAACTCACGCCCCAGTGAAATTTTTAATAATCGAGAATTACTATCGAGAATTAGGAAAAGCAAATGTGAGATTTAAAATGGAAGAGAATTTTCATAGTCACATGAGGGCTCCATTAGAAAGTATGAAAAAGCTTGAAAAGACATGTTAAAAATAATTCAAAAAAGGAGAAGAAAATAGAGAGAGAGAAAAGGTAATTACCCGATAAGGAGGCTTTTTATATAGCAGGGTGATAAAACAGACTGATAATTAACCTGGCAGGTAGAGAGAAAATCCACTGATGGTAATTGGGGAAAAGAGTGCTCAGGATGGTAATTCTTTCCCTTCTTCCATTCGTCTAAGGAAATAGATGCTTTGTTGAAATGGTTCCATGAGAATCTTTACAATCTTGGACGAGTTGGTGATTCAATAGGCTCTTGTGACTATAAAACAGTTATTTAAATCATTTCCTGAGGAAAGAAGTTTGGAAGAAGATTAAAAAATTAATTCTAGTTTAGCTATAAGTGTGGAAAGTGATCAGGACTGAAATCGGCGTTTACCAGTGGCACTGTGATTTCTGTGGCTTTAAAGAAATGTCACATCTTGGCAGACTCGAAAGTTCCATCATGGCAAACTAGGAACCACCCCCTTCCAGGTCGAATATCATGATGTAATTCCAGGAATGCTGTAAAAGATATAATATTGTGTGTCGGTTCTTATGGTAGAAGAAAAAAAAAAAACACAAGAAAAATCTGAGCCTGGTGATCTGCATTTCCCTTTCTAACAGATTTGCATCTGAAGAGAGAAGAGCTTGTGTTATTAATGGCGCATTGGTAAATGCTTTAAGTGTGAAGATGATGAGAACTCTTGTGATAGTAAGAAGCATAAGTCTCTTAGCACAGGACTGTAGTACAGTGAATACAGTCAGCCCTCCCGATTCCTAGGATTTCACATCTGTGGGCTCACCCAACAGTGGGTTGAAAACATTTTTTAAAAAGTGTTACATTGTTACCGATGTATACTATGTAGTTAAGCTTATGATGGTTGTCTCTGTACTAAACATGTACACATTTTTTTCTTGTCTTTATTCCTTAAACAATACAATATAACAACTATTTACATAGTGTTTTCATTGTATTAGGTATTATAAGTAATCTAGAGATGCTTTAAAGTATCCAGGAGGATGTGTGTGGATTACATGCAAATACTACACCATTTTATATAAGGGACTTGATCATCCTCAGATTTTGGTATTGGGAGGTTTCCTAGAACCAGTCCCCCATGGGTACTGACAGACGACTGTATACAATATGTGTAGAATGGACCAAACATTTCTGAGAAAGAGTAACATTAACCATTGCTGGACTGGATTTATCTGATTTCTTAAATATACTGAACAAATCATTGTGATTTCACAAGATCATTGGGTTAAGTCACAGTGTTTTCACTCTGGATACAGAAAGTGAATTATCATCAGTTTTTTATAATGCCACCTGAATCAAGGGCATTTGTAATTTGGCTATTTATTTATTTATTTAAATTTTATTTATTTTTAGTATGGTGATATTAGTTAACAAAATTCAGTATGTTTTGGGTGTACAGTTCAACAGTAAGGCATATATATATATATATACATTGTGTGTTCACCTCCCACAGTTAGATTTCTTTCACCACATATTTGACCCCTTTCACCCCATCTACCCCCCGCTCCCTTCTCCCCGTTCCCTCTGGTAACAACTAGTCCATTGTCCATGTCCATGAGTCTCTGTTTGTTTGTCCTGTTTGTTTGTTGCTTTTAGGTTTATATCCTACATATAAGTGATATGGCTTGGCTTTTTAAAAGTGTATTTCTAATTTCCTTTTATAAAGAAAACATCTACATGCATGTTCAGCTTTTCTTTTAGAATTACGTGCTCATTGCCAGACTCTTTTAGTATTACGTGTACATCTAGATGCTTTTCCTTCTTATAGCAGCCTTCCTTTGCCTATTTCTTTCAGTGGCATAATATTCTCGTGTGTGTGTGTGTGTGTGTGTGTGTGTGTCATCATGCCCACTTGGAGAGTGATGAATTGGGTGACACTTTAAAGCAGTCACAATGTATCATGTTCATAGTTTGCATTAAGTGGCCAGTTAATTAAATAACCTGTCTTTTACTGCAAAAAAAAAAAAAATCTTGAGCTTTATTAAGTTAGAAAATTTACAACCAATAGCATAATCAATAAAACATTAACAAACATGTCACCCTGACAAACCTTTCTTATTGATTTTCACATTCTTACAAAGCCTGCCTGTAGCCTGAAATAAAATCACCACCACTATCATGGATGTAACAACATTAGCTAGATATACTCTTCCGCAGGGCAGTTGTGCAACTTTTGTAATTATTGTTGATTCTAATTATTTGGAAGTCTCTATAGATGCTTTTGAAATGGCTTCACTGTTAAACAGTTTAACTCCAGTGTCCACCAGTGAAAAACAGAACTAATAATAAGGATGTCATTTGAACCTTCATTCATAAACAACCGCAGATTGAAGGAAGAACTGAAGCAATTTTCTTGCTCATCCAAAAAACTTCAGCTTCAGCCTTACTTGTCTGAATTTTTCAGGAGGCTATAATTATTTTAAGTCTGAAATATCCAAGTGACAGCTTCACTTCCCTGTGTGTGCATGTGGAAATGACCATTTTACAGCCTAAGTGTTAAAGAGCTGAGTTTGAAGAGATAGTGAAAATGGATGACTGACCAAGTTGCTTTTTTGAATAGTCCCTAAGCCAGGCAGTGAGACCCACAAATATATTTCTGAATACGCACAAAGTAAAGTCTATATCATTTTGGGAAAGGATTCTGTCTGTGACTCCCTGTACCATTATTCAGGGCTCTCCATTATTCATAGATGGAGAGCCCTGTGGAGGTGATGTTGGCATCCCTGGGAGAAGGAGGACCCACAGGTAGGAAAGGCAACAAGTGGGTGATTGGGCACCTGCCAGGTACACTCGAGAAACTGTATGTAGGATCCTCGTCTTAGTCTTGACTGTAAATGCATCACAGAGCAGATGGTAGGAAGGCTGCCCCTTCCGCACACTTTAATTTCCACTTAGGGAGACCCTCACTATGGGAGGAGAGGGAATCATATATTTGAAGAGTATACATAACTTGTTAGGTGAAAATATTACTCCTTGAATTTTAAAGTTTGAGTCTCTCAAAGTCACAAATACATTTGTTCATTTGTTCATTCGACAAAACTGTGCTGTGCTCCTACTGCAGGCTGAACTCCGTGCTTACATCCTGGTACACAATTTTATTTTCACTCTATTTGAGGACCTAAAGTGATGATAAGGAACTATTGTTATTTTAGCTCTTCGAAGCCAAGGTGGGATGTTTGGTAGTGGTGATAGCAATCTACTTGGATGACTTTGGAGAACCAAGGCTATAAAGTCACCAGCAGGTCTGGATGACCACTCTGAGAGATGTGGTCTCCTCTTTTCAAAAGCTCTTTCTTTGTGGCCTGTGGAGGGTCCCCTTATAAAAGCGTTCTGCAAGGCAAATTATCTTACACCTAAGGTCAATAATTTCTCCTATGCCCTTTGGGGGATAGTTATTTGTTAGATGAATGTAAGATCACTGATGGGAGAAAGGAAAAACAAATGGAATTTTACAGATTTAAATGACTCTGTGGGTTCCCCTTACTTAATCTTTAATCTAGAGAGGATTCTTGTTAGGACTTGATGCTGTTTTCCCTAAACTTTCTTCCCATGTTCAGTGGTAATCATGGTGAACAGAAATGCTGAGCCCTTAAATAACGGTTTTTGATATGGAGAATTTTAGTAATATTAATAATTTATTTGGGTTGGAAATTGGAAAGCAAGGGACTTCTACTCAAGCAAGAGCCTTTAGAGAAAATTCTGGAACGGAAGCTTCCCGGAGAACTGAAATGATACAAAAACTAACTATGTATCATGAGCTGTTTTACCTTGAATTCTATATGCCATAGTGGGGTGAATGGTGGCCCATGTCCTAACCCTCAGTATCTGTAAATGTGACCTTTTTTGGAAAAAGGGTCTTTGCAGACGTAACTAAGTTAAGGATCTCGAGACAGGATCATCCTGGATTACCCAGGAATGCCCTAAATCTAATTTATAAGAGACAGAAGAGGAGAAGACTCAGAGAGAAGAGGTCATGTGAAGAAAGAGGCAGCGATTTGAGTGATGCAGCTACAAGCCGAGGCACACCTGGAGCCACTAGAAACTGAAAGAGGCAGGGGTGAATTCTCCTCTAGGTATCCTGGAGGGAGAAAGGCCCTGCTAACACCTCGATTTTGGACTTGTGGCCTCTAGAAGTGTGAAAGAATAAATTTATGTTCTTTTAAAACTACCTAGTTTGTGGTAATCTGTTTCAGCGGCCCTAATGATACTTGTACTGATTCACTGAAGCCTCAGAACAATCCTAGAATTTGGTACTATATTATCATAACCCAGTTAATAGATAGGAAACACAAGGACAATAAGTTTATAGATAAGAGACACAAGGACAATAAGCAAATTGGCCAAGATTTCTCAGCTCAAAAGTGGTGGCACTGGGCTTAGAACCCAAGCTGACCGGGTCCATAGTCCATGTACAGTATCAATGCATCAAGGTGTCCTGATAGAGACACGGATTCTAAAGCTAATGGGACCAAACATCTGACTTCTGTAGGCTCCTCCAGCTTCCATGTCAAACTGTATATTTAATGCTAAATACAGAAAACTTGGACAACTCAGAAAAGGAGAAAAGAAAATGCTGAAAGTGTCCACAGCCTCACTCCCAAAGGGAACCATCGTTTACATGTAATTTACACACACCCTCAAACCACATACCTACACGTAGTGTGGTACTTGAAAGCAGTGTATTTTAGCTTTTATCATGATTCCTGGATTTCTTAGTAAAATTTCAAAAATAATCCATAGGATTACCATACCAATTGTTTAGTCTGCCACCGAAACAGGAGCAAAACAACAAATGAAACCCACCATCCTCAAATCACCATATTTGTAAGGAAGTTTAACCCCATAAAAGCAAGATTATAATCTCAGAATAAAGAACAGTTCTACAAGTTAAATATATTTAACTCTGTGAAAAGCTCATTATCTTGCCCTTTTTTGCCTCTCAATGTCGTGCGGGCTGGTGGAAACTTCAGTGTAGACCAATAGCCGTCTGTGGTCCAGACAGGTGCATCTCAAGGGTTAACGTGCATTCGGTGTGTCTAGGGCTCTTATCAAAACAAGGATTTTGATTCAGTAGTCTGGGCAGGGCCTGAGAGTCTTCACTGTAACAAGTTCCAGGTGATGCTGCTTTGGCTGGTCCAAGGGCCATCCTTGGATTCATGGATTATAAGCCCCTAGACAGCAGTACATCTTTTTGTAGTCTGATTTTTTTTCTTTCAGGAACCTATTGAAAATATTTTCATATATCAAAATACAGTTCTAAAAATGACTTTTAATGGCTGCATTCATACCTAGTCATCTGAATGCATCTTGATTTGGTGACACAATCTCCTATTGTTGATTATATTGTTTTTTCTCTTTCTTCTCCATCTTTCTCTCACTCTCTTCTATTATAAACAGGGCACTGATGGACATTCTTATATCTACATGTCTGTGTCTGATCTGTGTCTATTTGTGTGATTAGTTTTTTTAGAAAATATTCTAGAAATGAACTGTCGACTCAAAGGAAAAACACATATGACGAATACATTTTTAAGACATTTAACACTTTTCCCTCTCATCCTAACCCAGCTCTGAGGGTCAGAAACTGTTCTTTGAGTATTATGTTCATGTTGCATGTTCTAAGAAACCTTTCCTGAAAGTCAAGTTGAGGACGGTGCCTTCCTCTTGTCTGCCCAGCACCTCGGACTTCTCCCGTCCCAGCAATTACCACACAGTCCTACGATTGCCTTGTACTATGAAGGAGCACTGAGCTTCCTGAGGCATGCCTGAATCTATCCATCCACAGTTCTCAAAAATGCACGTTAAATGAATGAATGAAAAAGAACTCCTAATAACCTTCCCCCTACCCCCGCCCCCGCCCCAATAACCTTTATAACTAAATAGTCACTGCATGACTAAACAGCATCAACTTAAATGATCTAATCATGCAAAAAAGAAACAAAAAGAAGAACTTCTAATAACTTTTTGGGCCTCTTCATATGTATAGCTTTTAAGTAGGCTTAGGAAAAAGCAGAGGAAATTATAGCAATTAATGGGCTCAGGTTGAGACCTGCTTTTGAGTTCATGTATTCTCTTCCTTAAAGCAAGCATTGGTCTGCTTTACTCCTCCAACTAACCTATAGAAAGAAGACTTGGGAGAAGTTTGGAATATTCTAATGTTCATGGTCTTCACTCTCTCATAGCCCAGCCACCACCTCTGAAGGAACTTCTTTCAAATACTGTAAAGAAGAGAGAGGCCTGAAGCCTGCGGGCTGGCTGTGGGGCTCTTCACCTGGAATTCTGTCAGGGAGAAATAGACCCTCATGCTCTGGATGTAACTCTGCCAAAGGCAGCAGAATGACCCACAGAAAGCCCTGAGGTTCCTTCCACTCTAGTATTCAATGGATGTCAGTGAATAGCTTGTAAGAACAGCTAAAAGGATATTCAAGTGAACAGGTACTTGGGAATAGAAAGAAGAATGTGAAATTCAGAGTACAAGGAATTTCAATATGCCTGTGTCTTGTTTAAAAATGATGGCAAAACATTCAGGAGTACCGAAACGACCCTTTTCTGTTTCCATTACAGTTCTTTTATCATTACCTTCTGCATTGCTTTGTCTCAACTGTAAACGCTTTAATGACACAACACTGCATTGTGCAGATGCAAGAAGTGTGTTAACTGGTAATGTGGAAAGATGAGTACATTTCTGATGGTTCTATATCAGTGATGACAAATATATGACACAAACATTGTAACATACCTTACCTCCTCTCCACTGCCGCCCTCCCATGCTGTGTAATCCCTGGAGACAATACTAATTGGTCGCTACACTGTTTCTAAATCTATCCTAGTTCCCTGGGCCTCAGAGTCAGGGCTGATATGCTGTACCCCTCCAGGAGGCACTAGGTATACCCAACCAACTCTATGAGAAGTGTACCCCCCTCCCTATGAAGTAATAAAATGTAGCAGCCCTGCATGGTACATGGGAAATAGTAGGCATGAAATAAAAACTGTTGAATGAACCCAGATATGACCTCTGAATTCTTCTCAACATACCACTTCAGATAGCCACTGCACATTGATTGGGCTTGGAATGCAAGAAAATCTATTTGCTATTCCTGCTTTAAGGAAACACAGTAAGAGGCTGCCAACACAGAACATATTTAATCATCTTTGCACAAGTGTGTGTTGGGTACATGCATAATGTGTATGCAAATACAGTTTGCTTAGAACATGCAATTGTCCCTTCTCTCTCCCAACCACTCCCTCCCTAAATATACAATTTCATGAAAACCACACCTGCGACTGCTTATTGGAATGGGAAGGGTTCCAACTTATGTACTTAAATTTATAACATTGCCTGTGAATTTTGAAACCATGGTTCCTGTAATAAACTACAATGCCTGGCAGAAAGGGACACAATATTTATATCTGGGCCTAAGAATGTTTTTATTGGTTCCCACAACCTGAGTTGATTACACCCAAGTTTGTGGACATTGCCCTGTTCTTTCTACATCTCAGGTTCGCTTCTTACCTGTCCCTCCCACTGCCCCATCTCATCAGACTGAGAGAAGAATGAGATATGATTCGTGCTAAAGTAGATATTGACAAATTCCATTATTTGTTAACGTTTCCATGAAGAGCAATCAGAAATGGCGCAATCTGCCCATTTTATTTTCGTCTTCCAGGGTCCATCAGTGTTGCTAGGCTTCCTGACAGGAGAGGAGATGCACTGTTTTACTTGCTGTGAAATGTTTGGAAAGGATGTTGAAATCTTGGTTTACAGACAGTTTCACAATAGAAATCTTTTCAATCTCATTCTCCATTTTCCTTTTCTGGAAAAAATAGCACTAATTTAGAAATGTTCAGTTTCTAATCAGTCACATAGAAAACCATCTTACCTTCTCATTTATACTTCCTTGTGCACACCGCTCAGAAAACTTTGGGTTGAGTGGGAAAGGTCTTAAAATGATTTCATTCCATTATTTCCAGAAGTTTATACGGAATTTACAGATTCGACAGTGAAATTCTCTATCCTTGTGTCTGTGGCCTCTTTTGCCAAAGAACAGAAGGTAAACTTTTTAACTTGGCTCAAAAGAGAACAATAGCAGGCAATAGTAGAGGGGAAGAAAAATATTTGGCAGAGATAAACTCTGGTTTGGTTCAGTTAGGACCGTGGCATTGGGTTATTAAAAGAGCCTCAACTGGATAAAATTCGGCCTTAAATTTTGTGGTGAGGTTAAGATTACCCTAGGGAAATGCAAAACACCCTTCGTTTATTAGTTTTGGAAAATTTTATAGGAAACATGTTTAAAATCCTTTAAACATTATAGGAATTGACAGGATTTCTTCTGCTGAAAAACTGAGTAAAAGCAAGAACTTAAAGTTTTCCATCAGTTCAGACAATCTTCAGTAGCAGTTGATAGTATGAATTAAATTAATCAAAATGGGGGAAAAGCTAATGACTCACTTGGGAGCAAAAACAGCTCCTTAATGAAAGAAATGGAGTTAAGAAATTTATAGAATATCAGCTGATGTGCCCTTTGGAAATTATAAATTTGCAAAATCCCCTTATGTCGTTATTAGTTGAAATCAAATTATCACCAAATCTGACCCTAGAGACGTGATAGGGAGGCACATGTTAGAAGACCCAAACTCTTGCTCACTCTTTGAAGGTAGGGTGGCTTTTAATGCCCATGAGCAGTAGAGCTGGAGGCTGGATAGAGTCTGAATCTACTTTGGGGGTGATTTTTTCAGTTTTGTTAATGCTTGATGAGTGTTAGTTTTCTTTCTGTCCAGTTTTCAGACATTGGGCTCTTGGTCACAGTAATCCTCCAGTCAGGCTTTCTGAAAAGGTTTATATCCAAGTAGGGCATGAATTTTCCAAACCAATTTGATAGGCAATTGGTCTGGTAGAGCTCTTGCCTTATCAATGGATATAAATAAAGCTGAGAGTATCAACAGTCCCAGTGCAGGGAGGGGATTCGGGCAGGTTGACTTCACATAAACAGAGGACCAGGAAACTGTCTTCAAGGGGGTTGACAGGCAGCTGAGCATGGCTCTCTTATTACATCCCTCCAACAACCTTATCACCAACCATTTAAGGATGCGAGAGTTACGGCAACTCTGTGAGAACTGAGCCCTTCCCATTTCGTCTCTCCTGAACGCCCATCATCCTAAAAGAACACCAGGTCCTAAATACTGGATTTCGTTGAATGTTGGAAAGAGCACAGTTTCTGTTGAGTACAGCCCTTGCTTCACCATTCATAAGTAGAGAGCCCCTGGGTCCATTACTTAAATTTGCAAAACTTTATTTTTTTTCTTCCATACAATGGAATTACAATACTGACCTTACAGGGCAGTTTTGAGAACTAAACAACACAAATAACTAAAATGCCTACCGCAGCCTCTGAATAAATTTCATTAGTTTCATTATTATATGTTAAGTGAATGATTAATAATAGTTCTTAGGCAGTAATTGTTTCAGTGACACATGAAAAAGAATCTGCAGTGTATGCTAAGCACCATCCTGGGTGTTTAGAGGCAGATACTATAACTCTCTTCATTTAATAAATGGAGAAATGAGGTGCAGAAACCAAAGGGAATCTGGAGGGGTCATAACAGAGACCGTGGCAGAAAAGAGAAACTACATATGTGCTGTTTGCCAGGGAGGCCAAGAGAAGGCGCTGGCCGTGGAGCTCGCTCTTTGATGGAATCTAGGCTCTCTTCTTGGCCAGGCAGGCTTCACAGACCTCGGGACTCTGCAGAGTGAGAATCCAGTGAGCTGCCTAAAGCTGGTGCTAACCAGGAATTTATGGAAGATTTTATTGCTATTTCCAACTGAGAACTTTTCTTCAATCATTTATGGAAAACATAAAAGCCAGTGGGAATCAAATAGGATAAAACAAGGTCGGAACCACTCTTCCAGCTGCTGCACACAGCTGTTTTTTGCTTAAGCAATGGGAGCAAGAAAGGAGGATGGATATTCGTTTGCTATTTGGGTCAGAAACAGCTCACTGTAAAATCTCTCCTACATAATTCATCATCCCGAGTAGAATGTGAGGTCAAATTTCAGACCCTCAACCTTTTTGTCAGTCTTCTTCTCTTTATCTCATGGGACTGGTATGAAAAATAGTAAGGATTCTATTCCATAAAGGAAAAAAATTTCTCTCTGGGGTGGTGGGTATCGCAATTCCAGAAACAAAATGGAATGCACCGAGGCCTGCCTCGCGTGCCAAAACGCAGATGGCTCTCTCCTCCAACTCCATTTCATAGAGCCAGTGGAGTCTTAGCCCTGGGAACAAAGACAAAAGCGGGAACGATCTTAATCTTAAAATTTATAGATCTTAAAATTCATTACTCATGTGCGGGCTGAAAGCATTTTTTTAAAACAAGTTGACGACCATCCTTTGAACTTCTTTTGCCCCTGTCACCCAAGGGGCCTGGAGAGGTTTGAGAAGATCCAGCCAGCCAGATTGCTTTCCCATCTTCATGACCTAGAGATAGAAATCTCTCTGGGGACTCAATACCGAGAAGGCATCTGTCCATCTCACATGGACTGTTTCGGAGAGTCCAGAAGAACATGACTATCATTGCCAGCAATAGAACTTCCTTCACTGTCTGTAGTCTATGTGTAACTGAAGACAGGACCACACTCAGAGTCGATATCAGATTGGCACAATCACACATTCTCATACGCGGTGTTCTCATACGCTGATCCTAACGCAAAGCCTATTCTTCTTTTGGTGTTATATACTGAAATGGCCCAGAGAGAGCTGAGGCTACCACTTGTAGCATGATGTGGCGGTGGTATGAGGTAAGAAGGGACAGGTAGCAGGCATCGTCTCCTGGCAGGAAGCTGTGTTGGTTGATCCCAAAGACTCGGCCTCCTGAAAGCAGGAGGAAAGCCTGGGTTTGTATTCTGATTGTCATTATGCCAAAGGGTTTAGAAGAGAGGACAGTGAGAATGATTATTCAAAAGATGCAAGCATTTGCTTTTAAAGTGGGAGAGGAGAAGGGTAGAATTTAAAATACCCTGAGTCTGCTCATGGAAAAGAGTTTAAGGAGTGACGCTGAGCAGAAAGAAGGCTTTTAGGGGAGAACCAGAGACAATTAGAGTCTTCATCGTGTTCTTTTCGGGAATTCTTGTGAGTTATCAAAAAGAGATGTTGGAGAAGAAAAAGAAGGAGTGAGAGAAGTCTGAGATAGAAAGGTAAATGACTCAGGATTACTAGAGTGGTTCTCATGCATTGGAATCAGAATTAGAATCAGGGGAAGGCAGGAAGCTGCCCATTAAGTGGGTTTTCCCAGGCCTGTAGAGGGTGCAATGCAATAGGTCTGGGGCAAGGCTTGAGAATTTGCATTTCAATATTCCCCCTTGTGATCATGTTGCGGGTACTCTGTAGACCATACCTTGAGAACCACTAGATTACAGTGGGATTTGCTGAGGAGACAAGGGTGTAGAATTCTAGTAGGTGCCAGAATGACTGAAGGCGGATGTTGCAAGAGCAGCCGCTGCCAAGGTGGCAAGTCTGTGTCTTGCAAGGCCAGGTTGCTGTTCTCAGGAGGATCTAAAGTGTTCCAGCGTGGACACGAGGTCAGTGTGGAATGCATGGGAGGCTGGCGTGTGGAATGCATGAGAAAGTTGCTCTGGGACTCCTGTCTCCACCAGTGTGCAGATCATTTAATGGTTTGCAAATGATTTAACATCTCCCCAGCTGGGGTTCCCAGGGTAACTTGTCTCCATTCCCACCACAGAGGAACTGTGCTGTCCAACTGCTAAATAGGCAGGGAGCCCACTGTACTGGGTGCTCTGGCCAGAACTTTGCTGGAAGTGACATTGAAGCAATTACTGCTGAAGAACTAACCGTAATTATTAATTATAATCCTAACAACAATTAAAGTCATGCATAATTCTTTCCATGGGCTGCCTTTTGCCTGCAGAGCCCATTTCTCAAATATCTCATTAGTCGTATAATAGCTCTTTTCTACATGTTTTTCTATCAAAGTCAGTTATATGTTAAAAAAAAAAGGACTATAGTGAGAAATATATTTATTTTCAGCTAAGAGGTGGCAAGTTTTCTTTCTGGGTGTAGGGCTTATTTCCCTTTTTCTACTTAAATATTCAAATCTATTATTATATTGAACCAAGATTTGGCTTCTTTATTTAGATAAAAGTAGCTAAATATACACACTTAGAAACTCATAACATCATAAACTTAAGTGCCAGCATGCAGTATAAGTTAAAACTGAATCCTTAATTTTTACCATGGATGGAGTTCAGAAATACTATCAAAGTTAAAAAAAAAAAAAAAGCCCAACATGTTACCTCTAGGAGAAAATGAAACCCTGTGATACAATAGATTATGCTTATGATTTTCCGTACTTAACAGTTTAATCTTTGCACGCAATCACAAACTGCCTGAGTGGAAGCTGGTTTCTTAAAAACAAGAGAGGCGATATTATAATAAGTGCCCTTAAAACATCTCTGCTCATCACACCGCATCTTTTTCCGATGTCTCATTTAGCCTTCCCTAACATCAAGCAGGGGGCTTAAAGTCACTATGCAGTTCCCAACTGCTGTGCTTAAATTGCTTCTGGAAGCACAGAGCCCTCCGTTGCTGCTGCTGATTTAGCTCTGGGCTGGGGGGAAAGTGGGGAGAAGTCATTTGCATCAAAAAACACTAGCTGTCTATTCCCATTAGAAAAAACACTTGGTGTTTTAGTGCAAATTATTTTAAAAGGGCAGATAACTTATGGATGCAGCAAGGGTAATCCACAAAGATGTATGCAATTTTGTTCAGTTGGATATCCTCGGGGCGAAAACATCAAGGATAACAAGTACACTAAATACAAACAGACACAATCATAAAATATGACACCCATGATTAAAATACCCTTTTCAAGGTTCCTCTGCACTTTGGAAAGAAGCTGCCTTGTTAATGTCAAGGCCCCCTCATTTCCTAGATTCAGAGGCGGGTTAAAAAAATGCTATCTTTTCTTTCTCGACTGTATTCTTAGAAGGTTGTGAAATTCTGGGGCTTTAATCAGACTAGCTTAAAATCACAGAGCTGGCCAGCTGGGGGACCAGCTTAAGGGCTGAGGGCTCAGGCTTTGGAGGGAGATAGATCGGGTTTTGAGTGCCAAGTCTGTTACTATCTTCCCTGAAGTCTCGGGGGCTTCATCTGCAAATGGGAAATTGAGTTGTCGAGAAGGTTAAACACAACATAACAAAACCAGAAACCTAGAGGTGTTTAGTGTAGTGCCTGGCAGGAAAAATAAAAGAGTGTGTTGATGACATTGTGTGTGTGTGTGTGTGTGTGTGTGTGTGTGTGTGTGTGTGTGTTTGTGTGTGTTTCTTCCCTTAGTGCCTGATTACAGAAAAGATTTTAGAGTGGAAAATCACTAGGACACGATGAGAAGAGATTTTTACGTTTTGAGAAAAACTGCACCAAGATATACGTAATTATAGAGAGTAAGAGGAAAATAGACTCTGAAAACAGGTAAAGTTTGTGGATGGCACTGATATAATAATTGTTCACTGCCAAGGCTTAGTTACATCTATTCCATTTACCTGAGAATAACAGTGAACAGCTATTGAGCACGTACTTGGTGCCAGGTGCTATACTAAGCGCTTTATGCATTGTTTCATTTATTCCTCATAACATTTTCATAAGTAGGTACTAACGGTATCCCTATTCCATAGGTCAGGAAACATAGGAAAAGAGAAGTTAAGTAACTTGTCCAAGGTCACACAGCTAGTAAATAGAAGAACTAGAATTTAAATTCAGGCACTGCTTACTTTCTACCCTCTTAGCCACTATGCTGTGTGTTTTGTTTATTTATTTTTAAAGCCGTCACAGCATCATACACAGTGCTTTGCATCTAGTGGGCATTGAATATTTTTTCAATGATTATTTAAAGGATGCAAGCATTTTCTTTTAAAGTGGGACAAAATGAAAGGATTGACTTGTTTCTATTGGATTTTGGAGAGGAAAAAAGTCTAGGAACCTGCCTAGCTAGAGGTAGATGGCATCCTACCAAAGACCAATGGGATAATACTATTCACACAGCCCTACAGGCAGTGAGCAAGTGACTGCATAATAAGTTTAATTATTCATTTCAGATCCAGAAAAAAAGGTAGCAACAAAAGCATATTGATAAAGAATCTCCCTCAATGCAATGCAGTACCTACAGAATGACCTAGGAGGTTAAGATCAATGTAACTGCTAACACCTTGTGAAATTATCATAGTTTAGAGGAAAGACCACAGTGTTTGTGTATGACTAGACCTAAATCTAATACCTAACTCCAACTCTTAACAGCTCTGTGACCTTTGGTACAGAGTTTCTCTGAGCCTTAGTTTGCCCAATTTGAAAGGGAGGAGTAATAAAAAATAGTACTTGCTCTCAGCTTTCTCATATAAGATAAAATAGATGAAGCTGTTGTGTTAGTAATAAAGCACTGGAGAAACATGCATTATTAAGGCAATGCTAGCTACTATAACAGAAAATCCCTACATATCTATAGTGTAATGCAATAGACTTTTTTTTTCTTTTCCCAAAATGGGTCTTTCTAATCCTCAGGTAACACTACTCTATGTGGAAATTTAGAGACCCAAACTCCATCTTGTGGCTTCTCCTCCTCCACAGGTTTGCTGTGGAAAGGAAAAGAGTGTAGAGGAACTCCTGTGGGAAATCTTTATGGGCCAGGAAGTGGCTCAGTCCATGGTCACACCTCAGTGTCAGGGATGCTGGCAAATGGTCTAGCAATGTGTCCAGGGACAAAAGGAAATGGTTTTGGTGATTAGCTAGCAAGTCCAACCTCCATCTTTTCACAAGATTAAATGAGTTGAAGCATAGGAGAGGGCTTTGTTAATCATAAAATGATCAACATGATAGAAATAATACTATAGCTGGTTGCTTATGTAGATGTCTAAACACAAGAAAATGCCAAATGATGGAAATTTAATGCCCTCATTCGTGTGTGTGTGTGTGTGTGTGTGTGTGTGTGTGTGTGTGTGTGTGTGTTTAAATACCCATATCAAGAACAATTTGCTAAGGCACAAGGTGTGTGGTGATGGGCCCATCAAGAGAGCAACCTCGTGGTGATTCAGTATGGGTAGAGTGAGTGGTACGGGCAGATAAAAAATTACTCTACTAGAGACCATTTAATCTTGTGAAAAGCTCACAAATCTCAGAGAACAATGCAGTACATTCAGTACTGCGCATCAGATAAAGAGGTTGAGAGAGAAATTTAGAAAGACAGGCAAAGGAAGGGTCGACCAATAATACAGATAGTTCTTTGCAAAGGAGCTGTGTTGCCTCCTCTTCCCCTTCTGTCTACGAATGCAATGACACCTTCTGAGGATAAGTGAATTTGCCATTCCTCCATGCGCAATCAATAAGAATATCCCAGTGAAGAAAAAATTCATATATTTTTTATTATAACATGTTTTTTCCCCTCATTTAGGCCATTTTTAAGGAAGTGAGTGTACATTGAATATTCCAATTTTCCAGGCAAGAATTGAAAAATGAAATATATTCATTTTGTTTCCATCACTAAATATTTTGGGATTTCTTTTTAACATGTTATTTTTGTTTTAAGGTAAACCCAGAGGAAGTCAATGGATGCAGAATTATGACAGATTTTTAATACATTCTGTGGCATATTCAAATGACATGTGTGTATTATAGATAAAGTTTTTTAAGGCATACCCTTTTAACTCCTTTATTTCTTACCACTTTTATTTCTCATATTACATGCCATTCTCTACCCGGTAAAACATCTTTTTTTCAATTATTGTACTCTTTGGAGCCAAAATGTCTAAATTCTGAAAATAAAGTTAATGTAGGGATGGGTTATCAGAAAAACCTTCTGTGACTACTTGATCTAATATAGTACGCTATCTTGTTACTCTGCTTCATTGCTCATTTTTCTTCTTAGCCCTAACGCACATATTTGTTTATGTGTTTATTGCCAGTCTGTACCTACTAGAATATAAACTCCACGAGAGCAAGAATTTTGGATGTCTTTGTTCCCTGTGTGCTTGGTCCCCGGAATAGTGCCTCGAACCTAGTAGATGCTCAATAATATTGGGTAAATATATACATACATAAAAGTGAGGTCTTGGACATTGTGGATCAGTGATCTCCCAATGTATATCTTCTTTTCTCTTAACAGAAGGAATTTTGTGGATTAAAAAAATAAAGGTATTCCTTGGAAAATCTATACCAAACTATTGGTAATTTTAGGTAGTGAGAGGAAAATAAGATTTTATAACAATCTAAATTTGTGAATGGCATTGACATAATAATCGTTCATAACCAAAGCTTATGTACATCTGTGTCATTTATCTAAAAACAAGAGTTAACAGCTATCAAGCGCTTACTTGGTACAAGGTGCCATTCTAAGCACTTTATCTGTGTTGTTTCATTTAATTCTCACAACATGTTCATGAGGAAGCATCTCACAAAAATGACTTGGCCCTGCCCACTCTCCTCCATTTATGTTAGCATGAACGAAACTCACGATATCCCCTCTTGGCATAGATGGGCATTTACTCTCTGGTTTCACTCCCCAGACTCGGCCAATTTAAGAGCCATGTGATCTTTCCACAGAGCTTGGATAGAATGAGGCATGGGAAACATGAGGGGAAAACGTACACAGGGACAAGTTAACTTACTAGCTTCCAAAGAGTAAACAGTTCTCACAGGAAAAGGGCACTGTGATTTTGGGGAGGGGATGGGGAAAGTGGGGAGAAGAATTTAAGGAACAGTCAGTGCTTTATGATTATTTAAAGTTTTTCCTTTTGTTATCATGGACCAGTAGAAAAATAAACACATTCATAAACCATAAAACAGGATTTAAAAAACTCGCCATTTCTTAAGTGATTTACTAACAATTCCTCTTAGAGAATTGCCTCTGGAGATGCCTGTATGGGGTAGGTGAGATCCCATAGGAATCGACAGAAGACAAGGATCATGGGGAAGAGTCCACTGTTTTGAGGAAGAGATCATTGTAAAGGAGAGAGAGGAAAAACCCAGTAAGATGTCTGGACCTAAGAAAGTGAGGGTCCAGAAGGCCCCACAGTAGCTTCTGTAGCTAGCCTTCAAGATAGTCCCTTACAATCTCCACTTCCTGGTATTCACGCCCAGTATTCACACACTGTAACCTCTCTCACACTGTACCAGAGTTGGTCTGTGTAATCAAAGAGAATATGGCAGGAGCAGTGATATTTAACTACCAAGGTTAGGCTATGAAAAACTGTGGCTTCTGTCTGAGACAGCCATTTCTCTGTCCCTCCTTCTCCCTTCCTCTCTCTCTTCCTCTCTCTCTCTCTCCTTCTCTCCCCTCCTTTATCTCCCTCCCTCCTTTCACCACCCCCATTCGATCACTCTTGGTGAAGCCAGTTGCCACACTGTGAGAAACTATGGATAAGCCCTTGTGTGGAATAACAATATGGAGGGGATGCCTGGCCCAGCTGGTGGGTGGCTGGAGAGGACTCTGGCTTTAACGTAAATCCCTTCTCATGAACATTAACTATAGGGGAAATGAGAACAAGCATCGTATATGAATCATCCATGTGCAGACTCACTGGAATCTGGAGGGCTCCTATGTTCCTTTGAAATCGGAACATTTTCTTGCGTCGGCCTTTTTGGTTGTGGCTGCTTCCACTGTTGCTGTTATCTCTCATCTCAACAGAAATGCATTTCCAAGGGATCAGTTTTTCCAAGAGGCCAGACTGCTGCCGCTGCACATATTGACTTACTGCTCCCATCACTGCAAGTGGGGGCGCAAGAGCCCTGCCAGTGGTCTCTATTGCCACTAGGATAGAAGATGGGTCTCTCCTCACCAGAGGTATCATTCTTTGTTGAACTCCTCATTCTTGTTGCATTTAAAACAAAAACAAAAATAAAACACAACTATTCCTTCTCTTGATGACGGTATTCCTGGCTGAATCAGAGGACATGTAAATGGCTCTACTCAAGGTCATACTCCAAAGAATCCCACTGCACCAATCTTCACATGTGCTCTGGGATGAAATCAGGAACAGCTCCCACTACCTGGAATCTACTTAGGGAGCTTCCTGGGAATTAGGCGGCAGCCTTTGCCCCTGCCTGTTTTTCACATGCTTGCTTCCGAGGCCCCTGAATCAGGCTCCAGTTCCGAGGCTCCTTTATCATTTTTCCCAATAGATCCAGTGTTCTCATACTGGAGGGAATCCCTGCTTTTGTTCATGAGAGTAAGACAAAGACTGAATTTTAGAGCTAGAAGGAATCTTAGGAAGATATCTAATTTTGCTCCCTTGCTTTCCACAGAACTAGAGAGGTGAAGTAATTTGTCTGTAAGTTCACATCTAGTTAGAGGCAGAGCTGAAATCAATTCTCAGTCTTCCAGCATCTAAGTCAGAGTTCTTTCCACTGGAATATTCACTTATTCCTCCAGAGACAGTCCCAAATAGTAATTATCACCGCAGGGAGCTGATAGGGGGTTTATATAATATACATGTGGTCAGCAAAATGTGGGGCAGATTTTAAGCAACTAAAAATAGATCGGAGGAGAAGTACATCTTTAAATGCAAAATTGAATTTACTGGAGGAAGTGTAATTTATATCCACCATACAGATTCAAGATTAATCTAATCTAAACAAATAATGGAGAATTAACTCTTCCATTTTAGTCTGAGAATATGCATAATTGCTTCCTCTTTCTTGAAAATGGGTAAGATTATTTTTTATTGTTTCTGACAGCTTCAGTATTTTCAAGACAAATTGTGGTTTCTTGAGGTCGACATTCCTCAACTGATTATTTTCTATTTAATCCATTAAATCCATGTTAATCATTTGTGTACGTAAAAAATTATACTTATCTCTCTTATTTTTTTCGGTCTTGGGGTAACTGGACTCACCCAAGATATTCTAAGAGGAAAGAAGCCGTGGTAGACCCCACGAGACAGTGGGCTTTCCGAGAGCCGGGACTGCGTGCAATCCATCTCTGGATTATGATCGTCCCTCCCTGTATAAATTGCTATTTTTTATTTTAAACATTTTGGAAACCAAACATTCCCCTAAAGTCTGTGGGGATTCTATTTGCATCAGCAGGATCATTTCATTCCAGGGCTTAGTGTTTCATGTGATGGAGCATATGGACACCTTGCAGGTACCCGCGAAGGACCCCATTGTGGGGGAACCAAGTTGGGCTTCCTCATCCCCCATTCTGGACACCATAGCTTCTTGAGAAAGAGAGTTCCATTGTTATTTCTTGGCTATGCTTAGCTGTGTGCATGGCATTGTGATAACTGAACACCTGCTGGGAGATTTAGAAGCCAGGCTTGGTCTAATGTGTATGTGAGAAGAAGTAACAGGAAGGTCTTAGTCAGGCATCATCGGATTCCCATTGGCACGCCTACCTAGGTCTTTTCTGGGCAACTGTTGCCTCCTGGATTCTGAATGCTATGTCATGGTCACTGGCCAAAAGTCTAATCTCATACTCAGTCCTCACTTCGGTAGGCAAGCTGTCCTATGAAGGACCTCCCTCTCTCCAGGTAGATGTTTCTGCCCTCTTCTGCTTCAGCAACCACTTATGGATGACTCTCTAAAGATTAGAAAATAGTAACCAATGTAGGCGTAATCTCTATTAGCAGCTCCGAGAAAGTCAAAGTGAAAATTTGATAGAAGGAAAAATTTAGGTTGCTTCCTTTCTGGATGAACTCTAAGATAGTTCACTAATGCAAAATAGGTGAATGCAGCTTGGGAGCTGGGGGAAAACTAGATTCAAATGTCAGATTTACCACTTACTTTGTGACCTTGGGCAAGTTTCAAAACGTTTGTAAGCCCAGTTTCCTTATCTGAAAAGTACGGGAAATAATAATACATACATCATGGGGCTGTTACAAGGAATACTGATAAAGAATGCAAAGTGCTTTACTCAGTAAACATTAGCCATTATTATAGTTACGCTTTGTGATATGGAATATGATCCAATTTATCTTCCCTCATTTTTCTTATGAACAAACTTGAGACTCAGAGATGTGAATGTTATGTTCTGATTGCCACACAGTTATAGATTATGATAGCTAAGATTAGCTCTTTGGCCTCCTAAACTCAGTTCAATGACTTTCCACATTGCACTTTGAATCAAATTTACAATGTGCCTTCCCCAAACCTTGAAAAAAAATCAAGTAAAAAAAATGATGTGTATTTTTAAAAAATATTTCTGGCATAATCTTATTTTTTGTTGCCTACAACTTTTGATGGCATGCTCTGCAACACCAGATTATATGCAAGTATGTGTTTAATAAATAACTGTTGACTAACTGAAGAATGCTGAAGTTGGAGTTGATGGTTGGATAAAAGCTAACATGAAAGACAATTCATTGTTTACCTCAAAATAGCCACAATTAAGGATAGCAACAATCAAAGGTTGCTGTTTTAATTTATTTTTACCTTAAATGTTCTGCTGTTCCAAGAACAAATTTTTTGTTTCTGTTTTTGTTTTTTAAATCAGTATAGTGAAAGTTAAATCGTACCAACTTGTTTGAACTGTGGGATTAACCTAGATCTGCCTGCCACAGGATTGTGGGATTAGAGGTCACAAAAGAAGGCGGATCGTGTGCATCGGTTGGATACCATATTGTTTCCCATTTGGAATAAAATTCCCTCTGCTCCCACTCTTAAGCACAGCTTCATACCAATTACTTAGGTCCAAAGTTTACTTCCGATTCCAGCCTTAACAGACAAGTGCTGAGCCCATCAAGTTTTATTGCCATCAATACATCTCTCTTCCAGAAGCAACTGGTCACAGCCATTTCCAACACAAAGCTGCTTGGGCCACCCTTTCTTCTTTTTATAGTCTGTTTCCAGACACTCAGTGACCCATAAAGTTAACTTATAACCAAGTCACAGCCATGACCAGAGCTGTTGTTCTTGTGTCCACCCCTAGAGTTCCCTGGCTTCCGAGGCAGGGCCTGTTGCCTTTTCCCAGGACATGCACACTTGAAGGCAATGAATCATGCTGTCTGTCCCTTGAGAGGTCACGCCTTTTGGTCCAACCCCAAGTCCTGGGTCCTTAACCCACACTGTATCCTTTAAAAATTCTCCAAACTCTGAGATTTTCTGGTTTGCCCTCACAAACGCTCATACTATGTTTAAAGCCTAGCAGAGATGTGGCTTCCGCCTGGTGAATTGGGGTCAAGGCACACTGTGGGCTCCAACCACCTGTGCAAACAAAACAATGATACAGTTGATATTTCTAGCTCGATGTCCTGGTGGTGTCTTTTACAACCTAATTTGTCTTCTTTCCCTCCCTTTCCTCTCTAAATAGGGCGAGTATATATTTTGAAGAGAGTATGATGGAGTGACCTGGCTTGTAGGCAGGGTGAAATTTGAGAGAGTTATTTAATTTAAAGAAACTCGTTCTGGCGTGGAGTCCAGAAATGGTTCCATGTTTATGATTACTAAGTCACCCAACCTCCTAATTTTATAGATTTGGATAGATGAGTAAAGTTTCTTGACTTGATCGAGGTTGTGGAGGTAGTTAAAAGTAGGGCCAGGGCTAGAACTCGTGTCTTATCACGCTCAGTCTGGTGTTTTACTCATTACACAATACTATGCTCCATCAAAATCTAATTTCATTTTGTGGCAGAAAGACTGGCTTCACAAATAGGCAGAGAGTAATGAAATGTGTTTTGGTTTCAGTAAAGCTGGTGCCTATCTCCCACAACATAATAAATAAAGAAAATGGGTTAATTCTCATCATAGAAATATGCAATGCTAGATGATTTATAGAATTTTAGAACTGGAAGGTACTTTATAAAATAATCATCTAGCACATCGAGTTTCACATTGTGTTCAGTGGAACATCTAGGGTTCTGCAAAGGTAACTCTGGGGCCTTCTGCAGATAGGAGAAGAGTATGTGGGACTCAGAGCCTTCTCTCTTAGGACCATGAGAACAAGTCTGTTTTATGTGTTGGAGTTTTATATCGAATTTTGTTTTAAAAGATGAATCCGCTTCCAAATAAAGTTTGAAACTTTAAATCTATTTCAAACCCCTCACTTTATGTATGAGAAAGCTGTGGCCTTGAATCTGACCCTGTGGGGTTGCAAAGCAAGAACAACTCCATTCTAGGGATGGGGGAACTAAGATTCAAATCTTAAGAGATTTGTAGAAAGTTATGGATTTCATCAAGTGGCGGAGCCAGGGCTGGAACCACGTATATATTTCTTATTCCTAGCCTGTACTTTCCCATCTCATCGCATTATTTAATATTAAACATGTGGGTGACCTTAGTGCCCCCAAAGAATGAAGAACCAAAAGGGAGGAGTTTGAGGGAACAGAATAAGAGAGTAACAGTCAATTAGTGTGGGGTAGGTGACTTATTCCTGGAATATGGAAACAGGTGATCAATTCTCACTTCCTTTCCTTGTGAGCCCATTTCATTATGCAAGTTCCTTGCTGTGAAGGCATATCTCCAGTACCTAAACAAAGGTCCAGCACCTAGTTAAAGCTCAATAAATATTTCTTGAATCCTCATGATATCTTCAAAACCTTTTGCTGGTCAAGAACTGGAGTATGATATGTTTAAAAATCTAATACTATGTCAAATTTGCATAAACATAACTATCAAGCATAGTAGATATTTCCACACATAGTAAGTGCACAAGGCCTGTTCACTGAATGAATCAAAAAACTCATCTGGTGGTGTTGGAATAAAGGAAGAAAATATAGCACAGAATGGATCACCTACTCAGAGCTGTCCTGGTGACTCCCTACGGTACCTAGGTACCAGGCAAAGTTCCCAGTGGCAGCTGGCACCACTGACCTCTGTTCCTGACAGAGGGAAATGCACATCCTGCCCATAAGCTGCTGGGCAGATGTTCAACTGCCCTCTGGGGTTGCCTGACCAGGAATGAGCTAAAATAGAAACAAATAAAACCTGAGATCAGAAAGTTTTTGTTATATCTTATCCAGAGTGGTTAGCATTTGTAGTAGGTTATCAAAGAGAACTGTACATCACCCTTCCCTAGGGAACTTTAAGAATAGAATGGCTAGATCCTGCAGGTTGAGATATTCTCGTCTGACCTTACAATAGGGTCAGTTTATAGCCCTTCAAAGTGCCTTGAGGGAGGGCAATGTATTAGATGCCCTTCTGAGACCATCTGCTCCCAGAATTCGTTTCAGAGGAAGAAAACACAAGGGGGAGGGAAGGGAAGGAGGGAGAGAGAGAGGGAGCCAGGGAGAAGAGAGAAGAGGAGAAGGGGAGGTGGGGGGTGGGGGAGAGAGAGAGAGAGAGAGAGAAATATGTAACTGGAAGAGTGAGAACTATAGCACATGCTTGCCTCCGTTGGTCCTGGTTTTGCCCATGTCCTGGGACATACCTCTGAAATTTTGTGTTGTTTCTTCTCTGTGTTCAGGGGTGGGCAGGTTTGTGTCAACATGGTGAGATTACTGTAGAAGTCATTAGATGTGCTTTTGGATGTGGCTTTTCCATATACAATAATTAAAACAACTACTAAGCTGATTCTTTTGACCCAATTCTTTGCTTTCCTCTCCTTTAGTCTCCTGGGGCCAAGTCTTGGATCTCCGAGGCGCTAAGGATGGTGCCCGTCTTCGCTACCTGCTACAGAAAGGACGAGGTTGCCCACACACACCGGCGACTGCCAGGAACTTCAATATTCTTTTTGTTTTAGTACCCTTATCGGATCCAAGTGGCATTTTCAGTCCCAAGTCTCCGGCACTCCAGCAAGTGGCCGGAGCCGGCCCCCGTCTCTGGGCAGGGCTCCCTGCCAGTTCTTCTTCCGCTTCCAACCCCGCTGCCACTCCCTGCCCCCGGGGTCACCGCTTTGGAGTGTGCGAGTGAGAAAGTCCTATTTTAAAGCGCTCTGCTATTTTCAATCTCTTGCTCGCCCCCTCCCCAGCAAAGGGCTCCAGACCGCGAGGCACTCCCATCTGCGGTTCCCTTCCCCGGCCCTTCTCAGCCCGGACGCGGGGATGCCTCTACTCCCGGCCTGGCCTCTCCAGCGGGCGATGAGCACGCACCACCTGACTCACGCTCT
The DNA here is from genome assembly GCF_902729225.1 of Pteropus medius. Classification (NCBI taxonomy): domain Eukaryota; kingdom Metazoa; phylum Chordata; class Mammalia; order Chiroptera; family Pteropodidae; genus Pteropus; species Pteropus medius. Next base: position 1,239,317 of record NW_024355205.1, on the reverse strand, counting down.
CATTGGCTGTTGCCTGTTGCTAACCCACGTGATCGGCGCCGGCGCGCCCCGCCCCCGGACCCCGCCCTCGCGGACTCTTGCTTTGCAGCGCGTTCCTGCGGGGCACTGGGTTCTCCGCCGCCCGCCCCGCGGAGTGCGCCTTCCGCGCGGCGTCGCCGCGGATGCCCACAAGGTGGCAGTGCCGCGCTGTTGGTGCCCCGGCTGGGGTCCTCACAAGCCGCGCCGGGCGGTCGGTGCTAGCGCATCCCTCCTGCAAAAGTTTTAATGAATGCAAACACACCCGGGCCTCCGGTTCTCCCAGGTCGCCGGTCCACAGCCCTCCGATTTGGGGGTTCCTCTAGGCGATTTGCACTTCATGGCCCCAATGGCGTCTTTGTCCCCAACTCGGAATCAGGATTTGGGGTCTCTAATTAAAACAGGTCTGTTGAGGTTTTCAGGAGTGTTTTGTTTGCTTTGCTTTAGGGATCTTAAACTGAGAACTGATTCTTAAAGAGATATACAAACGATCCGACAATTATTCTTTGTGTCTTTTCTTGAGAGTCTCCCTCACCAGAGAAGCAATCCACAGCCTCCCTTTTTGTGGTGAAAGATCTAAACCACCACCTCCCCAGCAGCACAGTCCCGAGATCCTGACCGGCTTACGGAGAGGAGGACACGCGGAGCCTCCCGCTCTGCAGCTGTCCCTGGATGCCCTTAATTCCAGGCACACGGAGAGATAAGCTCCTCTGACCTCATTCGACCCCCGCTGCAGGCGCCAGGCGTCCTCATTTAGTGTGTGAGGCGTGGCAGGATAGACTTTTCTCTCGGCTCACTGGAATTTTTTTTTCTTTTTTCACTTTTCTCCTTGTCTTGTGGCTGGTCCCATATGCCCTACTGCTGTCTCTCCCTCCCTCCACCCCCAACCCTCCCCCACACTCATGCAAATGCACATGTCTGCCACTCTCCTTTTCTCCTTTAAACAAAATGTTCTACGGGCTCTCTGGGCCCACCTGACCCTGGGAAATAGAGAGGTCAGAGAAGTCGAGGGCAAGATCATAACTGGGGCTGCACTTACCTACCCGTGGGAAAGGAAAGAGAAACACTCCTTGGCTTCCTATTATCTACACCCTGAAGCCCAAATTCTATTCTCTGGTGGTCAGACCCTTTCTGTTGAGCCCCCAAGCTGCCCTCCAGAAAATTTCCCACAATGCTCCTAGTCTACTCCAAACTAACACTCATCCAGTGGTAACAGGCTGCTAAAGTGGGGGCTCAGAGTTCACAAGTGTGGGAGTTTCTGCTGAGACTCAGACAGGAACAGTATGTGCCAAATAACTGTTGCTCACATTCTCAAGGGAGGTGTAGAGCATCTCTGGGAGATTACTAGGGGTACAGCACAATACCTCACCTCTAGGTTGTATGATAGGAGGCTAAGGACCCAGTAGAGGCCAGTAGTGAACAATCGTGGTTTTTTTGTTTGTTTGTTTTGCAAAAATAAGGTGTTAACCTGTTGTGCTTTTTCATTTACCTCCAGATAAGTGAGGAGGGCTCTAGAGAATCACCTGTTGCCTCCTGGAGTTTGGGGGACACAGGTACTGACCTAACCACAGAGCTGTTTGGAGTAGCAGGAGAAGGAAGTATCTAGAACAGCCTCTACTTCTAAGAATTGGTTAAGCAGACCAACTTCCTCTGGCAGGGGAGGTTTAGGGTGAGTAGCACAAATAAAGACCTGTGGAGCAAGAGTGAGTGGACAGCCAACTCAGTCTGCCTGTGGAAGGGGACCTCCAACAGTGGGGGAGGGGGTATGAAAGAAACCCACAGAAATACCTCACAAGAGAAGGAGCCAGCATTTGTACATCTGCCAACAACCCTTAATTACAATTGAGCCCTCCTTGAAGAACTTTGTTCTTTGGGCTTCGAGAGACCTGAACCACTAGCCAGTGACTGGAGAAGGTGGAGAAATCCAAGAAGAAGGAATGAACACTGATCATGTCTCTCTTGCAACCACAAGTTCCCAAATGTGAGCCATCCTCCAGTTGATGGTGGGAGGAAAGAAATACTGATAAATGAGATGGTGAAGTTTTAAATTTTGATTGTAATAAGTTTTTAATATCTGAAAAATGAGGCAATTCATGAATCTCTGATTTTGGCCAGGAAAACCCATCGATGAGATTTCATTCAGAAGTAGGAATTAAAAACACTGAAAGCAGCAAACATTCACATCTTACTAGTGTTTTATATGTAGTTACTCATTTAGTCCTCATAATAGCCTTGTGAGATAGTCTTATTATTTCCATTTCTATGAAATGGAAATAATGAGACTATGGAAGTTAAATAAATAGTGTAAGGCCCACAGCTAGTAAATGGCAAAACCAGGATTGGAACCCGGACTTCAGAGTCTAGGTGTGGAACTAAAATGCTTCCTCATCTGTGAATCTTCACTCCTATTCTTAACCAAATTTTACCTAACTTCAAGGTCCAACTCTAACTGTTCCTGTCTAAGAAACTCCTTTGACGGTGCCAGCTGAGGAACCTCCCCTGCTCTGTTTTCAGGTGTGTGGTCCTGGCTGCAGTCTGGCCATTGCCCTAGACAGTGGAGGCATCTTCCGGGGAATCACCTTCAGAACCTATGGTGCATCTATTAAATACCTTCAGTGCTAGCAACTACTCTTTGAAGGTGGACATGATGTTTATCACCATCTAGAAGTCATTTGGAGTCCAGCGAAAAAACCAGTGATCGACGTCAGAGAGACCATTTTTGGTAAGAGGAAATAGGGTACTCTCTAACTGAATGAGACCGGTTTTCTTCGGTAGTTTAAAAACTGGATCTGTATATAATTCCAAAGGAGGAAATTCCCCCAAAAGGTGAGTCACTGCAGCCTTACTAGAAAACATATATTCCAAGGAATCTAGGCAGGGTAAAACTCATTTAGAAGTATACATTCTTTTAAAAAATATGTATATTTTCTAATGCTCATCACTTTATATTCAACTTTCATTTATATTCTTTTAGTACAACTATAAAATATGAGGTAGGAGACTGTATCTTTTATTTCTTTATATTCCCTTTCACACCAAGTATGTAACTTGGTGACTTGCACATACTAAGCGCAAAATAGGTATGTTAAACTAACAAAGAGCCTTGTATGTTGGAGAAACGTTGTGGCTGTGCAGATGAGCTAGGGTGCAAGACTCAAGAAGACATACAAGGGTAGAATAACATGAGAAATATATGGCCTACTTGAAAAAAGCGTCTCGTGGGGGCAGAGTTTATCTGGTGGAATCACAGGAGATATAATTAGAAAAGGATGTTTATATAGGCAGATTAGATCTTTATCTTCTAGGCCAGTGGTTTCTAATTTTTTTTCATTAGAGATTTTTCTCTGCCCCCCTCCCCACCAAAAAAAAACCCCTCTAAACTGAAACACAGTATATAGAATAGATAAAAGTAAAAGGTCTCTGGTTAAAATAATAGGGGCAGTGGCCTGGGACTGGCTTCCTTAACGTGGTTCCTCGTATGTACATCCTAGACACATCCAGGTAAATTTAAGGTCTTGGAACCAGTAGTGTAGACGCTGGAGAGCCCTTGAATGGTGTGTACCTTCTGCATCTCTACTTGAAAGTAGTCCCTAGCTTCCTGACAGCTCCAGATCTGCTCCTCACAACTTCAAATTTCTCCTCTTTCCCCGGAGTGCTGTGAGACCACTATCCCCATGGCATACCCTGCCCAACAGCCATTCCCCTTTCTTCCTTGTTAATGGAACCCAGTTTTAATCGGGGCAGCCTTATACTCAGTGACACCAATGAATCCTGATTGGTCTAAGGCAGGGAGAGATTGGCCGAATTTAGCTACTGACTCTTCTGGTCAATAAAATTTTATTGGAACACAGACATTCCTTTGTTTACCTCTTATCTATGACTGCTTTTATACTACAACAGTAGAGTTGAATAGTTGTGGCAGGGACCCTATGGCTTACAAAGACTAAATTATTTACTATCTGGCCCTTTACAGAAAAGGTTTGCAGGCAACCATGGCAATCTCATTCTCTTTTCCAGGATTAGGGGTAGACGTATAATCAGTCTTGACCAAGGACATGTAAGGTAAAGTTTGCTGCAAGCATCTGAAAAAGACTTTCCTTCCTGATACGAGAGAGGGACATGAGGAAAAAGTTCTTTTCGTCCTCTTCCCTTCCATTCTATCACATGTAGATATGATGGCTGGAGCTGTGACAGCTGTCTTATAACCTTGGGAAATAATAGATGAGCCTGATTCACGATGCTATCATTAGGTCACCAAACCTACAATAGGACCATTTACTTTCAGACTTCTTGCTGGGCAATCAAAATCCCTATGGTTTAAGAAAGTCTTTATTGGGTTCTTTGTTACTTGCTGCTATATGTGGGATAACTTAGCATATTTTGTTTGAAGCCTAACAGGAAAAGGCAACGTTCTTGTGGAAGTTGTACAATGAGGTGGAATATAGCAAATGTAGTGGATACTAATAATGGTTGCTAATAATTATTGAAAACTTATAGCATGCTGGGCACCATACCAAGTACTTTACATTCATTTTCTCATTATCACAAAAACTTATGGAGACATTTTTGTGATTACTTCAATTTTACAGAAAAGGAAAGTGAGATTTAGAGAAATTTAATGATTTAAATTTAGAGAAAGTTAAGTGGCAGAATTCAAATTTGCACCCAGGTCTGCTGACTTCAAAAGCCAAGGTCTTAATCATGATTTTACACTGCTATTTCTATCCACAGATCTGAGTTCAAATTCCATCTTGGCCACTTAGAAGGAAAGTGACTTACTCTTCTTGAGTTTAAATTTCTCTGTAATAATCTGGAGATAATACCTTCCTCAAAGAGAGAATGTTCCTGCCCCAGTGCCCGAGACACAATGGTTCACTGTTTTGTTTATGTGCTTGTTTGTTTAGGGGTAAGTAGATGACCGTAAGTGTAAGCGCACTGTAGGTGTAACCAAGAGGCAGAAAAGAGAGTAGCCAGGGAAGTTAAAATAGACTCAAGTGAGCAGAGAAAAACACACCAGATCCTGAAAAATTAAAGAAGGCCTGGAGCAAAGTCAACCAGGCGAGCACTGATGTGGAGAGAACCGGAACGCTCATTGCTCATGGCTCCACCTTGAGTTTGAACAAGAACTTGCTGACCTTATGGTCAGCTGTGTCCTGAGAGCACTTTCTAGTCCATTTGAATAATTGTAAGGAACTAAACAAAAGGAAATTCCTTGAGTTGTTATAATTTCCGTTGGTGTAAAACTGAGCCACTGTGCAGAAGTAAATGTTTTTCAAAGTGTGGGTTGTTGGTGTCCATGACTGTTAGCACATTGGCATTTTCCTTACTGTGGTGGGGCCATTTTCCCATGATGAATGGAAATCTGAGGACTCCGAGGAAGGATCAGAGATTATTTCAGTGGTTATCAGCTTTATTTTAGCGATTTCCTCTCTGAGCTTTACTCTACAGTTTTTAATGGAAGAGAATAATCAAGACCAGTACGCTCAAAGAGCTTATGGAAAATACATGAAATTTAGAGTTTAAAAACCAGATTTAGCTATTAGGACTATTTCTTAAAAGAGAACAAAGGAAAGCAAGAAAAACGATCCCGATGGCTTATTAGGTAACATCCAGATGTTTAGCATCAACCAGGCCAGATGAGGAGGTGACATTTTCACTCTTCATCGGGTTGCTTTGGCCTCAGCATAGATGCAGTGAAGGAATGAGTTGTATAAACTTGCCGGAGCGGCCTCGTCCTTGCTCTTGACTTGCCCTTCAAAAGACCTGTGAAAGTTCAGCTGCATTTTTAAGCTTAGATGCGGCAGATTCTTAATGAATACATATCTTAGACTCGGCATGGGCTTGAGAAACTTCTAGAAATCATCTGATGATTGGTTCCAGGTAGACAAAGCAGTGGTTGAAAGAAATTATTTCTTCTCATTCAGGTGTTTTAGGCTCAGGTAGACCTAGAGTTGTTGCATCATGAGCGTACTAATCTAACATAACATTAAAATATGCCTGTGGGCTTGTAAAAAGTGACAGCTGCTCTTCAGAGTGATAGATAGATGTCCACATTTCCGCTTGCTTTGTTTGTCAGCGTGTATGTTTGCTCCTGCCAGAAATGCCAGCAAAGGGCAACAAGCACATTCTGCTGGAATACGAAAACCAAGATCTGATTAGTGGAAGCGTTTGTTGAAAAAACGTTTTCACTGCACACTAATCTCTCCATATCCTGTGGGGAAATCCTTTCAATCCCATACCTGATAAATAAATCTGGCAAGTGAATAAACACTCCGTAAGTCTCTTACTGATATATAATTCTACCTGTTATGTGAGTTTGCTGGCCTCTGAGCTCAGGCTGCATTGTGCACCTCTCAGACTGACCTGGAACAAAGCCTGCCAAGGAAAAGAAATGTGTGCCGCGACCCTGCCCAGCACTGAGCACTTGACTCCAACCTTTCATAGGAACCAAGGGGGTGTTCAGGGCTAATGTCGACGTCTTGGATTATGGTTGTTATTATTTGGCGCTTTTGTTGAACTTGAATACTCCACGAGGCATTGTATAATACTGCAGATCAGAAACATGATGCTCTTTTCCTTCTGGTTTTCCACTCAGGGCAAGAGTAGGGGTCCTGAGGCTGCCACAAAATGCTTTTGAAAAGTTAGAGTGGCATCTCAGTGCAAACACTCTCTCTTCTTTGAAGCCCATGTAGTCTCCCCACCATCCTCCAGGAGTCTTATAACACTGTTCTACCACAGCTCACACATAACTACATTACAGCAATTATCTTGCAGGTTCCTGTGAGCACAGGCTATGCCTTTTCATCTTTGTAAAGATGGGTGCTTCGTAAATCCATATTAATTAGCTATTTATTAGTAATTCATGAATGAACTTTAGTTCTTTATAAGTTTGTATGTGCGGAATATTGCCAGGGAATGACAGTTAGATTCTGTTAGATTACGGATTCATTTCAAAATGGTTAGGAAAATTCTCTTAAGTCTTTCGTAGGACTTCGAAGGTAGCAAAGGGTCTGCTGACCACATGTAGTAATGGCACACTACTTCGGCACCATCCCAGGGTATGTCTTGTATATCTGTAAAAGGACCGTGCAAAGGAAATCCCCAAGATGTCCCCCACAACTCACTGGACATACACATGCACACATCAAAAACACCTTTACTAACCCCAGAAGATTCAACTTCACTGCCCAATGTGTGCAAGCGGTCATATCTGCATGATGTTGAAACAAGTTTTAGGATGATGCTAGTAAAAGAATCAGACTGATTGTTTGATATCTTATCAACAAAAAAGTCTCTTGGTTTTTCTATTACTGCGTAACAAATTATCGCCAAACTTAGTAATTTAATACAACAAATATTGATTATATCAGGTTCTGAGGTTCAAGAATCTGGGCATGGCTTCTCTAGGTGGTCTCTCATGAAGCTGCAGTCAGAATGTCAGCAGGGGCTGCGTTCATTTGAATGTTTGACTGGGCTGGAAGATCTGCTTTGGAGATGGTGTACTAACACAGATGTTGGCAGGAGCCCTCTATTTCTCAGGACATGTTCCTCTCCACAGGCTGCTTGAGGGAGTGGTCTGAGAAGGAGCAAGGAAGACACTGCGGTATTTTTTATGATTTAGTCTCCAAAGTTGCCCACCATCACTTCTGCTTTATTCCATTCATTAGAAGTGAGTCCCTAAGTCCAGCTAATACTTGAGGGGAGGAAAATTTGTCTTCACCTCTTGAAGGGAGGAACATCAAAGACTTTGTGATCATATTTTAAATCCGCCACAGAGCTGTTGCTTCAACTTGACAACTATATTTTGAGCACTGGCTGGCCTTTCCAGATGTGCACATTAAATGTGTAAATCCTGCTTGCTCTGCACTCTGCAAGGAGTCCTAACAGAGATGCCCAAGATGAGAAAGAAGCTATCTGAAAATTAGGACCTATGATTCTGAGTATTTGGTCTCGTACCTTCTATTTTGAAACCATTTTTGTTTTCTGTCTGCAATATGGAGAGGCCTCTTGCTGAAACCCTTTTGCAACCTCTGTAAAGAAGAATAACAGTAACACTCACTATTAGCCATGCTAAGTATTTCACAAATACAAATTCATTAAATTCTCACAGCCACCCTATAAGCAAGAATTTTTTTTTTTTTATCATCATTCCTATTTTACAGATGGGGACACTGAAGGCTGAAGTAATTTGCTCAAGATCATCTAACTAGTACATGTAAAAGTGGAGATTTGAACCCAGGAGGTCTTTCTTCACTGTGTTAGAATATCTTTTTTTGTTTTTTTTGAGTGGACTGACTCCATCCTAAAGTTCAGTTCATATGTATGTTATGTAACTTCTACCTTAAGTCAAAATATTTCAAAACACTCTACAAAATAGGACGGGATTGAGATCTGACATTTATTATCACCATCACCCCTGGGTCCCAGTTTAGGCCTCCCCATTGCCATCCCCTACTCTAGGTTCTGGAAACCATTCTCTTTCCTGCTCCTTCAGACCTGGGTATAGTGCCAGCTCTCCACTGTGGTAGGCAGAATAGTGGCCCCTCTTGGATGTATGTCCATCCTTATCCCAGGGAGCTGTAAATATGGCAAAAGGGGACTTTGTAGATGAACTAAGTCACGGGTCTTAAGGAGAGATTATCCTGGATTACCCAGATGTGCCTGGAATAGAAGGAGCCTTATAAGCACGAGTCAGAGTTGGTTAGGGATTTGAGGATGCTATGCTGTTGGCTTTGAAGACAGAGGAAGGGGCCTTGAGCCAAGGAAAATGGGCAGCCTCTCCCAGCTGGAAAGGGCAAGGAAGCAGATTCACCCCTAGAGGCTCCAGAAGGAATGCAGCCCTGCCAACACCTTGCTTTTAGCCCAGTAAGAACCATTTTGGACTTTTGACCTCCAGAACTGTAAGATAATAAATTTTTTTAAGCAAAAATAAAACAAAACACACAAAAACCCCCAAACAAAAACAACTCTGCAAATACAATGAAAATCCACCATGCTGTTTTCACATGATACAGTAACAGATGAAGAAACTACTACATGTTATTAGAAATTGTATAATTTATAAATTTAGCATATGCGTCCAGGCTGTGAGATACAAGCTCTGCCTTCAAGATACTTAGAGTCCCATTGGGAAGATAACGTGTATACCCCATAGAGTGAACAAAAAAAATCTTTATTTAAGGATAAATGTGTGTAGTACCGATAACGAGCACTGGGAAAGTATAAAACCAGTTGGATCAAGAACGGCTAAAGCAGCTGACCATCTTCTGAACTCTGCTGTCATCTTCTTATCATGTCTATAAGACCATGTAGGAAGCAAGAAAATAATCTTACTGATAGGCAGTCTCTAGACACACAACATTCCAGAAGGTGTAAAATAGTCCTTTCCTTTTCCCACTGGTCACCTTTTAATTGATTTAGATCAGTTTCAGATGAGTCCCCACTTTCCCTACTCTCCCACTTTGCTATTTTATGTTCCCCCCCTCTCCTCAGAATCTGTGCTATCCTGCCAGCACCCAGAATGGTCCACAGGTGGAGACCCATGCTCTAAGCTCTACCCAGAGATTCTTAACACTCACTGGTCCCTCACAGACCTTTCTTGCATTCAACTTTGGTTCACTAGTCTTCAGAGATGAGCATCCACAAGATAAGGAAGCTTTATTTTTCTAATCATGGTTCCCTCCCACAGCCTGGCTTTTACTCATCAGGGCAAAAAGGGTTGAGTAGGATAAACAGGAAAGATAACCAAGCACTTATCTATACCCAGTTGATTTCAGGGTCTGATGAAGGGTTAGGGTGTGAGTCTGTGGGGAGGGCTTAAGAGCCTTCTGGGCTGGGAGAAAACAGCCCCCAAGCCCAGGAGGTAAGAACCTACATGTAAAGAAGGAGCAGCAGAGAGGTGGACTTACCCTTGGGTCAAAGGGTTTCTCTAGGGAAGATGAAAGAAAATTGCACGAGGCAAGAGCAATGAAGTTCTGGTGTGCTGGGAATACTATAGTGACAAGTACTCATTTGGGGACCCATTCAAGAAAGTGACTGAATCATTTCCTTTCCCATTTTCGGTCCAATCTTCGACATTATTTATTTAAGTGTGCCTGAGGAAATGGAAGGCGGTTGCTGGAGGGGCCCTAGGGCCACGCATGGGAAATTCCCGCTCCCCACTGTGCCTCTTCCTGCAGAGCTCGAGTACTGCCCTGGAAGTTCTGCTACAGAAACCCTGAGAGTTTTTGCTGGGCCTTGTAAATAGTTAATATACTTATTAGACAGAATCACATCCTGGTGTAAGGAGGTATGTCCCAGGGTGGGCCGCTCGACTACTTGTCACATTTTCCAGGAGGCTGCCCGGAGCCCCACGGCCTGCTGTGATTTTTGCAGCTGATCTCACAGGTGTCTGACCACATTAGGGCTTATCTCGTGCCTGGCTGTCATCTTGCACGCGCGCGCGCGCACACACACGCACACACACACACACACACAAATTGTCTGTTTTTCTAATATTTAGAGCTGAATTCTATGCTCCTTGCTGTGTGGATATCAAATATAAATTATGTCAACTCTGGTCTTTGGGTGTGTAGAGACAAAGCCACGATTGCCTTTCTCTAAGTGGGTATTTATTTCATGAGGCCTTTTCCGAGGCGCTGGTTCGTTTTTTGTTCCTTCAATAGATAATGACATTTCTTTGGTTCCCCAGTACTGATATGGAGAAGATAATTTGTCTTGGTGGCAATATCTCATCCAGAATTTCTATCGCTCTTGTAAGTGAGAAGAGGGGTATTCACACATCCTATAAATATACTGGATCCTTCCTAAAATATTATTTAATTTAGAGTGGAATTTAGTATAGAGGTTTCCTTCTTGGACTCCAGCCAATGAGTTGTAGGGGATTACCCAAAGGATTTCATTATAAGACTGAACCGCTTATAGATTGCTCCTCTGGGTAGTGGCTCAAGTGATGTAACGTGGCTGCAGTGTAACCAAGACATGAGAAAGAATTTTGGGAAATTGTCCCAGTCTATACTGCAATGAGAGAGAGAGCCTGCAAGGTAGAATTGAGTTTATTAGGTAAAATGGTTACTGCTTTTAGCTCTATTTAAATGGTCAATTTTCTGGTCTCCTGCGTTCTACTCTTCCATGTGACTTCCATAGTGTGACATCTCAATTTCTATTTAAAAGCTTGGGTCCTGGAGTCAGGTGACTGGGATTTGAAACCCAGCCCCACTCCTGTCTAGCTGTGAGACTTAGGCACAATTATTTAACATATCTTAGTTTTATTTAACAAGCCTTAGTTTTATGATCTGGGAAATAATAACAATAACAACAGCAGCGACAATCATATCTCTCTCATAGGGTTATTTAAAAATTAAAGCATAAAATTCATGTGACTTGTTTAGTTTAATATCTGGCACATATTGAGCAGTCAAAATTGCTATATTTTGTTATTAGTAACAATAATAGTAATATTTTTATGTCGTTTGTAATGATCGGAAGATTTAAGTACGTAAAATGCTGATGATGGCAAAATTTTGAAAAAAGTATGAAACATCCCAAGTTTTGGATAATAATTGGGAATGAAATATTTGCCTAGTCTTTTATAGACATTATCACTGTATTTAACTCTATTGAGATTTATTGCCAGTTCACAGAAAAAGCCCTTCCACCCTCTTCGGCTGGCACTCATGCAGGTGAGTAGGTGTGTGTACATATGCATATTGCTCCATGTAGTACGCCATTGCAAAATTTAGAGAGAAGCATTATGAGTTGTGAATGAGAATTTCACAGAAAGAAAATATTTTTCTTCAGTCTTTTCCAATGGATCACAGCCCACACAAGGACCCTTTTCTTCACTCTAAAGCCAAGTGAAGGCATTGGTCTATCGACAACACATTTTTTTCTTGAGAACATGATGCTCATAGCAACCTTAGGAACCCCCACTCTTCTGGCAGGGTCTTTTATGCTTTGGAAAATAAAGTAGATGAAGAATCAGGAAAGTTTTAGGAGGAAGAAATAGTAATTGTAATGTCTGACAAAGAAAATACTTTTATATGTTCAGGGAAATTGAATGGAGAGCAGTATGAATGGAGAAGACAGAGCAAAGTGGGAGAGAGGCAGGCAACGGGTTAGAGAGCCAGGCAGGGGCTGGTTCCTGCCAATCCTTACATGCTTGGGAAGGAGCTCAGATTTTTGTTGTAAGTGCATTGGAGGACCTTTAAGTTGGGGAATTACAAATGATCTTATATATACTCCCATGTAGGAAGGTCTCTAACTTTAGGATGCTTCCCGAAATGATAAGCTATCGATAGTGCTCATCAAGATCTGAGAAGCAAGTTGAGATCATAGAGACCAGTCCAAGTCCCAACATCATCCAGTCTGCTGAATGGCACAGCATTTCAGAAGTCTCTCTTAACCACCTTCTTGTGCCAACAGGTCTTTATTCAAAACTGAGCTTACTATTCTTAGAAGGACAGGGAAATATTCAGTATCCCTGGCTTCAGGTTGAGATATTGAAGGGGAAGGTCACAAATGAAATTTCATCCTGAAGATTTTCTGGATTAGAAAATCCTCAAAGTATAACTAAGCTGAAGAGAATATAGAGACCACTTGAGACTTTAAGAAGTGTTTAAAATGCCACGCAAGTTTTTTTCCAGATTCTTTTATGCTAGTCCAAATCTGGCTATACTGATTTGTAAGAAAGCAACAGACCTCACTCTAAGGCTGCACCTATTTGTAACAAAAATGGGTAAAATATAGATATATATCTTTATCAGTCACTTTAGGTTTAGTGATACTGCAGTAACAATCCCTAACTCTCAGTGTCTTAATAAAAACAAGGTCTTTTTCTTCCTCAAGTCACTATTTTCGAGTCACTTGGGTGCTGCTCTGTGTAGCTTTTATTCAAGAACCTAAACCAAAGGAGCAGCCCTATCTGGGACAGCCAGCCACACGACAGAGGGAAAGAGCAAGAGCAAGACTGTGTATTAGGTCTGAAAGCTTCTGACAGGAGTGGCACTGGCCACTTTCATTCACATTTCATTGGCGAAAGCAAGTCAAATGGTCAAGACCTGTGTTAGCAGAAAGAGAGTATAATTGTTCTGTAGGAACTGTAGGTCTGTAGGGAGAGGCACTGAATATTTTAAACAAATAATGCAGTGTATAACAATGCCATCTTTTGCTTTCTACATTTTTTTTTACCAACTTTAAGGTAGAAATTCAGTAATGATCTTACAATAGCAGAGCTGAAAACTTTCAAATACTGTAATTCAGGATATGATTCTATCCCTGAAAATTAGCATAACAAACAGTTCTTTTAAAGGATAACTTCCGAAAACCTGATACGAACAGTTGAGAAATGATTAAGCACAATTTTACTAAAAGAAAACATTTAATAAAGCAGAGGTCTCGATTTCTAATCTGGTCTGGTACCGATCTCTCTAAAATTTGAGACTGACTTCTAGGAAAACTTTTATGCAGAAAAAAGAAAAAAAGAAAAAAAGAAAAAAAGAATCTTGGGCAGAGGAAAAAAATGGCATAGATGATAGAGGCTCTGTTCATCCCTCTGGCGACCAAATCAAAGTTGTGACGGAAACAAGCAGCAGTAGCAAGGAAAAATCACCTGGGATCTAGAAGAACAAGCCATATAAGTAGGGAGAAATCCAAGAAAGCGTCCTGCAACGGCAGAGGGTGGGACGGGGCAAAGACGCGGGGCTGCCTGCTCTCGAGTGACTGAGTGAGACGGAGGCGGCGGCAGCAGCAGACGCCTCTTAAAGGGGCCGTGTCTGTGAGCGGATTTTCGTGGTGATGGACCTGCTTGCTCTGATTGTGCCGATTGGGCTGCACACAGGAGGCACTAAGGATTTACAGGGAGACATTGTTGGAGTGAGGGCTGAGGCAAGACTCACTGAGTACAGAAGTGCCGGAGGTACCCATTGTTCCCTGTTGAGCCCTCCCCCAATATCAGTGCACCCAACACAACGTCACCATATCAGCAAACTGGATAACAGAGGTCGCTCCACCCAGAAGATTCCCTGAAACTCCACCTACCTCAACTCGAAGTCCCACCCAAGCCACATCAAGTCAGGTGCTCCTTGCTGAACAGTGCCTAAACTCACACTGGAGGCAGCTGGCCTCAGTTTCCGGTGTGGCCCTTTGAGGCAACTATAAGCACAGCTGAACCCTCTCAGGACTGCACCACTGGACAGACACCTACTTCACAAATCCACACTAATAAGACCGAGAGACTTAGGAGCTTTGCTTAGTACATAGAAACAGACATGGAAAGGCAGCCAAAAGGGGAAGACAAAAAGCAGAAGCCATATGAGAGAACAGACCAGAGATCCAGATATAATGGAGTCAAATAATCTAACAGATGCAGAGTTCAAAACACTAGTTATAAAGATGCTCAATGAACTTTTGGGAAGTGTAAAGAACTTCAACAAAGAGATAAAAAAAAAAAACAGAAAAATGGAAATTGAAATTATAAAAGGGAACCAGTCTGAAATGAAGAACACATTATCTGAGGTGAGAAGTACATTAAATGGAATAAACAAAGGGAATAAAGAAAAAGATCAAATGCCCTATCTAGAGAATGGGAAAGCCAAGGACACACAATCAGAATGGCAAGAGATGAGATACCAAGACTATAAGAATAATTTAAGGAGCATATGGGACACTATTAAGGGTCCAAATATCCATCTGATTGGCGTTAACAGAAGAAAATCAAGGTGATGAATAGCTGTTTGAAGAAATAATGATGGAAAACTTTCCTAACCTGGTGAAGGAAATGGACATAAAACCCTAGGAAACTCAGAGAATTCTCGAAATCAAGGATCCAAAGAGGCCCACACCAAGATACAACATAATTAAAATGCCAAAGTTGGATGTGGTTCTATAGTGTAGCAGTTAGCACGTCTGCTTTACATGCAGAAGGTCCTGGGTTCACGCTCCAGTGGAGCCACGGTCCATGGTCTATGGCCATGCCACCCTGAACAAGCCTAATGTCTGATCTCAGAAGCTAAGCGGGGTCGGGCCTGGTTAGTACTTGGATGAGAGACTACCTAGGAATATCAGGTGCTGTAGGCATTAATAATAATAATAATAATTAATAATAATAATAATAATAAATGCCAAAGGTTAAATACAAAGCAAGAATATTAAAAGCAGCACAAGGGAAAACCCATAAGACGGGCAGCTGATTTCTCAAAAGAAACTATGCAGGACAGAAAGGCTTGGCAAAAAACATTCAACAGCTTGAAGATCCAGGATCTACAACCAAGAATCATTTATCCAGCAAAGCTATCATTTAGAGTTGAAGGACAGATAAAGAGCTTCCCAGACAAAAACAAGCTAAAGGAATTTATCAGCACCAGGCCAATATTACAGGAAATGTTGGAGGGACTTCTTTAAGAAGAAAAAACATATATCAAAAACAGGAATAAAGAATAGTAACAACTACATGCTTATCAATAAGTACCTCAAATGGAAAAGAATTAAGTGCTCTAAAAGATAGATGGATGAATGGAAAGGAAAACAAGACCCCTACATTTGCCTATAAGAAACTCACTTCAGATTAAAAGACACACACCAGACTAAAAAGAAAGAGATGGAAAAAGATATTGCTTTGATGGACCTAGAAGGTATTTAAGTCAGACAGAGAAAGATAAACACTATATGATTTCACTTATGTGCAAAATCTAAGGAATAAAAAGAAAAAACTAATCAAAAACAGACTCACAAATATAGTGGAAAGTTTGGTGACGGACAGAGGGAAGGAGAGTTTGGGGGGCTAAAAGAATGGGGTGAAGGGTTAAAGAAGTACAAATTAGTAGCTGATGGATGGTCATGGGGCTGGGGAGCATTGCATAGGGAATGCAATTAGCATTAATACGTTGGCTAGGTGGAGGGTCAGGGGAGGGAGGAGCAATTGGGGGGATCATTTTACAAACTATATAGATATCTAACCAATGTATTGTATACTTGAAACTAATTAAAATAAGTGAATTTAGGGGGCGGGGCAAGAATCTTGTATTTCTTTCTTCAAGTTAGAGTGAATGGGATGAAAAGCATGTATTGGCAACATAATTTTAGTCAGCATTATGTTGCATTTAAGAAAGTCTGTATTATGTGGTTATCTATAGAATATGAAACTTAATTTCCACCAAGGAGGGGAAAAAACAGCTTATGTGTATCAAGGAAAATATATGTCAAACATCAAGTATATGTTCATCTAGTTAAAGGATCCATGAGTTCTTGCCTAGTTAAGAACCATGAGTTATTGCAGTGGCCCCAGTTGACCTCTTTGCTTCTATCCTGCCTCCCTCCCAAAATTTATTCTTTACATAGCAGACAGAGTGGGCCTTTTAAACTTAAAGTACATCATGGTCTTCTCAGAATCTGCACAGAACCTCTAAGGAGACCCAAAGTTCTTTCTGTGGTGTCCTCTGACCACCTTTCTGACCTCCTTTTCCACCACTCACCTCTCCCCTCACTCCTCTGCAGCCACACTGGCCTCCTGGCTCTTCCTCTCCCTCCATCCTGCCAAGCCTCTGCTATTTCAGGACCTTTGCATTGCTGTTCCTTCTTCTTGAGACACCCTGGTTTTAGAAATCCACTTTGCTAATGCTTTCACTTTATCGAAGACGCTTTCCCTGACCACTTTATCTAAAACAGCACCTATACTTTCTTTGCCCCCTTATCCTGCTTTGTTTTTCTTCTTAGCATGTATTGCTACCCAACTTCATATACCTGCTTATTCTGTCTCTTTTCACTAGACTGTCATTGCCAAGAGAGCAGGGACTTCATTTCATTTACTATTTTATCCTTGGTGCTAAGAACAGTGGCTGGTACATAGTAGGTACATAATAAAATTTGCAAGATGAATTAAAGGAACTACTGCTACTATTTCTAAGTTCATCAGATCTGTGTACATCTTTAATGTGCCGATGTCTCAGAAACTAATAAAAATGTATTCCCCTACTTAGAAGATTCACTGCATTAAAATATGATTAAAAACCTACACATTAAATGTTTTAAAACAAAACAGAAAATGCGGCCCTATAATTTCCCTTGCTTTTTGTTAATTTTCTTTTGTGAAGTCTTGGTGTTCACAGTACCCAGAAACAGACAGGAGATCACAGAATCCTGAATAATGGGTTGGATGAAACATGAAAGTGTAGTCAGACACATTTCGACATGAAAAATTAACTGTCCTTTGTAAATCGAACATAGTAGATTATAGTTATAACAACAATTAGGAGAGTAAAAAGAATAACAAATATAGGGGTGATGGGAAAACAACTATAGTTGAACTGCTCAATAGCAAACACAAGTTGATAAGACAACTAAGACAACTATATAAAAGTAATAAACCAATCACGAGGCTAAGAGCAGCCTGGTTACGATTCAACCCTCACTGTAATATGCCCCAAATCAATGAGTCCAGATTAGGACAGCTTCTCTATACCTGGAAAAATCAAGTCCTGTGTCCCCCTATTCTTCTGCTTCCATGACGAAGACTGTAACCACTTTTCTTCACTTTGCAGTCCCTCTCTGGTAAACTGCTATGACACACATGATTTGTTCTATCTACAATTTTCATCCACATAGAGAGCTGGTGAGTGACAGCAGGAGATGAGGTACAGTGTCCAGCTTCCTGCTCTAATTCGGAGATCCCGCGGGATACTGGCCACATTGTATATTTGTTTTCTGTTCACTTCGGCCCCTGTGATGACACATGGTAAGTCCTTAGTACACACTCATTGAAAGAATGGCAAGATGGAAAGAATAAGTTGGATTTTCATTGGAGATTTAATGAACCTTTTATATTGATGATCGGTGATTCAGATGCTTTAACGATTGAGAGTGGAGGTGGTTGACTATGGTTAGCAAAGTACCACCCCAAAATGGAGGCCTCACACAGCAGGATGAATGCAGCCTCAAGAAAGGCCTCCCCAACGAGCCCTTCTTGCTAAGTTAGAACATATGGTGCCTGCAGATTTTATCTTTGGCTGGTAGGGCCTGGAAATGGCTAGCCAAGCCTGTATCATACCCATGAAGCAAGCACTTCTCCTCCAGCTGCCAAATCAGGTAGCTGTGGGGGGCTGGACCCTGGTGATGGGCTCAGAGTTCATCATTGACCTCATCTCTTTTAGGAAGCCCAGGGGCTGAGCGTTTGTGATAAAAGGCAGAGAAAGGGAATAAATGAATGTAAAATGTGTACTCTAGTGCCAGGCTTATACAAGGTGCCCAACAGATGTCATCTCACTTAACCTTGGAACAACTTTGCCCAGTGAGTATCATCATCTTCGTTTTAGAAGTGAAGAAGTCACCACTTGAAGAAGTTAAATAACTGTCCCTATCAGTCAGGGTCCCTGCTGCCTGCCTTCCTCCCACGCTAACTCTACCTCAAACCCACGAGGCACTGGGGCACCAATACCTAGGCCCTGACTCCCTCCCTGAGGGACTTACGGCAGCGTCATGTTATTACAGAGCTTGTCCCATTAAGGGCACTCCTTTTCTTAAGCCCTAAGCACAGTTTACTTTAGAATTTCATTCTTTGAAAAGGTTCCATACATGAAGTCCTTGAAGATCCTCCAAGCAAGCGTGCAACCTAAGTCTATAGTATCCTCCTCCAAGGGGCTCATGCCTCCATTCCGCTGACTGAGCCCACGCTTTTGCTCCTGTGTTCATTCATTTGTTTTGTAATATATTTTCCACTTTGCCTAACACTGAAAAGAACTCATGGCTTTCTGCTGCCCCCTTTTGGAGGCTCTTATACCTGTGAGTTTTCTTGGGAAAGTGGGGTGCGTGGGTCCAAGCCCTGTAGCCAGGTGCCCACTATCTGGGCCAGGAAGACCTCCCCAGATTGGAGAGCCTGGGAGGCAGGAATCTGCCTTACTTTCCTGCCTCCTTGTGCTGGGAACTAGGGCAAAGCACTTCTGCCTTTCTCTGTACCCCATTTATAAAATGGACATAATGACCCTTTTTCCTTTTAATGGGAGTTCCAGGAGGCTTTTGTGCATTTCTATAGTACTTGGAGCCCCCCATTTGGTGAGTGGAGAGTTTAGGGCACGCTGCGATTCTCATTATTCACAGAAAGGCACATTCACTTCAGTTTACTCTGCACTCTCGACATTTTCCCCAGTATTATTGACTTAAGTACTCTTCAGGAAGAATTTCTCTGAGGCTCCCATGTTGACATCCTACCAGTGCTCTGAGGGCCAGCCTTGCTAGCTGTTTGTTCCCGTGGATGAAAGCCTGCAATCGCTCTATTAAACACTCTGTATTTAACAAGTAGAAGGAGGAAAACAAGGGCAAAGCAGAAATCCAATAACTGTTCACAAAAAAGTAGATGGTAGTCTTTTGCTTCTTAGTGTTCCCCCTACTGTCTCACAAGCCTGGGCTTCAGCTTTCAGAGGCTTTGAGAAAATCAAGAGCGTGAATATCAGCGGCAAAGGAGTTGAAGTTTTCCACAGGACAGGTTAATATGAGAAGCACTCCAGTGCTCCAGTGCTGGGTCAAGTTTGCTACTGGACTAAATCATTGGCTGGGTGGAGATACTGGGTTACTCAACTCATTCTCTCTCTTTCTCTCCCTCTATCTCTCCTCTTTCCAGCAAAAGCATTTGTAGAACTTGTCTTCTCTAACTCTCTGCCACTATTTCTCCATAGCAATTCTTGCTTCTTGCCTTGCTGCCAGTGAAACCAGCAGAAAGAAGGAAACTTGGAAGCCAATAGTGCATTTCATATGCTTCGTGGGGAGGAGAAACCAATATTTGTATACAACGGAACCTAAGCTTCTGGGCATTTCTAGTCAAATCAGGGCGAAGCAGCAACACCTTTTTCTGGCAGCTCAAGGGTATCCTTGGCAGGCAATCAGGGAGGTAGAACAGGCACCCATCAAAAAATCAGAAAATACAGTTTCTTTAAATATAGGCTTCATCCTGAGCCAATTTTGTGACTTTGGGCAAGTCACTAAACATCTCCAGACCCCAGGATTCTCAATTATAAATATGAGATAAGAACACCAATGTCACAGGATTTTTGTGAGTATTCATTCATTGACTAAGCAAACATGTATTGAGTATTGAGTTCTTGTGTGCCAGGCACTGTGCCAGGTGCTGGAGCCATCAGTTGTTGCTTTCATTATATTTCCAGCTTGAGGGAGAAAGGGACAGAAAATAGGCAAAAACAATAGTGTTTAATGAATGAGTGTAGTGTGCTACAATAAGGGTAAGGGGAGAGAGAGAGAGAAAGAGAGAGAGAGAGAGAGAGAGTGGAAATGAGAGAGAGAGAGAAGACAGAAGAGAGAAAGAGAAGAGTCATAGGAGTGGCACTCAATCCCGTCTCGGGTCATTAGCAAAGGTTGCTTGGAGGAGGCCACAACAAACGAGAGAATTGACTTATGGAAGAAGTCATCAGGGGAAGAGGTACAGAGACTGGAGAGGACGTTACCCATTGATTCAGAATGGCTACAGTGGAGGAAGAGAGGAAGAATAGCAAGGGTAGGGAGGGAGCATAATGGTGGTGGGGTGATGGGTGCCCGCTTGGAGATTTAGGCAGGCACACCATACCGAGATGGTGGTAAGAGGTTCAAACATCATCTTGGGGCAATATAGAGCCATTGAATATTTTTAAGTGAAAGATGACAAAATCATATTTGTGCTATAGAAAAGTAGCTTAAGCTGTAGTGTGGAAATTGAATGAGAGAGGATACTCTGGATATTTCTCATTTGCCCCTCCAGGCCCACCTTTCTCCATCCTGCTCTGTGCCTCAATAGGCTGACATGTTTTGGACTGCATCAACAGCCTTCTCTGTGTTCTGGTTTCTGGATGGATTCAGTCCACAAGAACCAGAAGCAGGAGATGGAAGAGTGGGAGGAGAGAGAAATCAGGGTGCCTGTTCTCTAGCTCTCTCCCTGCCGTGGCCTCAGACTGATGGTGGCTGTGTTCCCCTACTGAAACCACAGCTCCTGCCTGGCAGACCTTTCTCCCAGCTGTGGTTTTCTTTCTAGGTTACATATAATAATTGCTCTCTTCAGTTCCAGGCATCTAAGGCTCCTCACTGTTGCTAGTTCCAGGGTACCTCTCCATCCCTTGTTGGTTTTCCTTAACCCTGCCAAAAACTTTTATAAATAGGGATTCTTCAAGTACCCCGGGGCAGTGTGCCATCTGCTGGGCCCCTGGCCTGATGAAGAAAACTATGACTGGAGCAGTGGGAGGCTGTCGCATCCTCCCAGGCCACTGTGATGGTGGGGAAGTGGCAGAAGAAAGTCAATGAATTCCAAAGATACTTAGGAGATAAAAGCAATAAGATTAGATGCAGTATGGTGAAGGAGGAAAAGCAACGGATGACTTCTTGATTCTGACTTCTGTACCTGAGAGAATGGTGATGGTAATCACTAAAATGCCAGGAGAATGAGGGGTGCGTGGGAGAGGTAAGTTTCTTGTGGAAGGAAATACTGAGAGCACATGGAGATCCCCAGTAGGCACTTAAATATAAAAATCTGATTCAGAAGAGTAACCTGGGCTGAGGTGGTAAATGCTGTAAAAGAAATTCTAATCGCCCAGGCAGAATACATAGAGTAAGAAGAAAAGAAAGATGAGGCAGCTGCTCTGAGGAAGGTATACTGGGAAGAGCCACGCTGATGGGTTAGAGGCTGAGAATTCACTGTATGAGAGGTAGGAGGAAAACCAGGAGGCTGAGATGTTATAAAAACTAAGAGAAGAGACGTTGAGGAAGTAGGAATGTACAAGCAGTGACTGCAGATATGAATGCAGAGAAGGGCCATTGGGTTCAAGAGCAAAGACATGCCTGACTTTGGCTGACCTTGGTTGATCTTGCCAAAAGCCATTTCAACAGAGTCCCCGGAGACCAAAGGAAAGGTTCATGTGCAAGTAAGCTGGTAACTGAGGGGGTTGGCATGTCATGGTTTGTACTCTTCTGTGAAGTAAGAGCTGAGGTCTGCTGTGGAAGATGTTTTCCAGCTGAGTGTTGAACAGGGCCTTGGTGATAGACCCCCTCAGCTTCTGCTGCTCCTTTACCCAGACAGCCAGCACCTGCCAATCTGTACGCACCCCAGCAGCCCCGGAAGCACTTGCTGCTGTGTCACTGAGTATATGTTGAGGATGTGGATCTCGTGTCCTAGCTTGGGGATGATGGCACCTGTGCATCAACCGTATGGAAGCATGAGATCCGCCAGGTCCCTGTATAGGTGGTCTCCAAAGTAGAGCATGCAGGGGTTGTGCTAGTCCACCAGGCGCAGGATGGCAAACAGCTTTCCTTGCCAGTAGAGCCTGCTTTTTTTCCAGGAGGCGATGCATTCCTGCTGCCCTCAGCTCTTCCCATTGAGTTTTCTGAAAGGCTTGCACAGGTCAGTTAAAAAGCTGGGTTTGTTTGCCTTGACAACCGGGATGAAGAGTTGATTTTAGTCGGGACTCACCATGTGCACATCCTCTTGTCTGCAGAGCTCAAACGACTGTTGACAGTGAGAAAGAGCTGTTTCCCATGAGCCACTGTCTTGCTCCCTCTCAGGGTGTACTTCTCCATGTCCTGCTCAATCCACTGGTGCATGAAATCCTGCACATGCATCTCTTGAGTGTCATCTGTCACATCCTTGTAGAGGTGCACTTGGTCAAACTCCAGGCGGTGGCTCAGAAAGTGGCCCACAAAACAGGAGAGCAAGGCTACCTCCAACAGTGAGATGTCCATGACCTGCTTGATGGGAGGACCCTTGCCAATGTGCTGGGTGTCCCCATATAGGTCGATCATCTCCTAGTCTAGCACATGCGGGAGACCCCTGGAGGCCATTGCACGTGATGGAAGGCATCAATCTTCATCAGAAGTCTCTTTCTGAATGTCATAGTGGAGGCCATGGATGACAAAGTTAAGCTTGTGTTCATATTTCCGAATCCCCTCTGAGTACTGGTGGTGTTCAATCAGGATGTCATGCGTGGCATTGAAACTCTCTGGGTGCAATGAATCTACATACTGTGCCAGTGCAGACCGCAGCGTCACGCAGGCTGATCTCATTGTTGGTGCAGGTGGTTTCCAGGCTCAAAAGACTGCAAACCTCCAGGGACAGGCATGAGGGCATGTACCTGTCTCTGCAGGTCCTGGTATGGAGCCCACAGGTACGAGCTGAGCTTAGCGCCCACCTGCCGGATCCGTAGGCATTAGGATCCTGGGTGTGTAGCCAGAGAAGGAGGAGGACAAGGTGGTTTGCTGCCTGCAGTGGCATCAAAACAGCAGCCAGCACCCAGTGACCACGTGCAGCCCCATGCCCACCATGCCTACTGTGCGCCACATGAGCAGCTCTCAGCAGTAAGTAGCTGGTCAGCCAATCTGCTGCCCCTCCCTGACCACAAGATTTTTAAATTATATTTTTAACTTTTGGCATGCATTCTTTTCCATCCTGTATTACCTGGGACCTCTGAAACCTACAAGAGGCTTCCATGAGAAAATTCTGGAATACTGGAATCTGGAATACTGAAAAATTCCTCTGGAACGCTTTTCGATTCATGCAAGCATTTATTTCCTTAATCATTTCCTGAACTGGTAGCCATAGGGAACTATCACTTTTAGGACTGGCTTATTTTATTAGCATAATGTCAAGGTTCATCACATAGCATGTGTCACGATTCCCTTTTTTAAAGGTTGCACATCTCCCATTTTACATTGTCGCATGTTTCTCAACTCCAAAGGCCTTTTATACCCATTTTTTCCCTTTCACCCTCATTTTCTCCATATTGCAGCCAAGGAGTGGTTGTTATTCCCAAGTCGCAGCTGAGGAAACAAGCCTCGCAGCCTCAGGACCACACAAAAAGCGCAGGCCTGGGTCGAGACCACAGGCCTCTGGTCTCTGGGCCACCACACTTTCCCTAGAGCACGACTGTATGTGCAGAGCCTTTACTCAATTGTGCACGCTCCACGCTCCACCTAGCAGGGTCCCAAATAGGGCAAAGAGAGCAAGAGACCCCTGAGAGAGAGAACGGGACCAATGACAAGTCACTGACAGGATAGAAGCGGAGGAAAGGCCAGAGGTTGCAGAGGACCTGGCAACAAGCCCACTCCGGTTCCGGTCCAGGCAGTAGAGCTCTTCTTACTAGGGCAGCTCACTTTCCCTCTGGGACACAGGAAAGGGCGTTTTGCCAGACCAGTCCCAAGAGCTGGGTGACACAGAGGGCTGTGGGAGCGGCTAGCCTTAACAAGGTGAATTCTCAAAGTTAATAGTCAATGATTAGATCAGCCAGACAAGAGAGACCAGTAATGAAGTCGAGATTTGAAATATGTAGTGCCGGCTGTGGGCACGCTGCCTCACAATGCTGTCAGTGGTGTTAGAAGCTCCCTAAATTAACTGAGAGAGCTGCCATGGAAGAAGTCTATTTGGGGCATCTTGCTGGTGTTGGTGAGGATTATCTTTGAAGCTGGTGTAATCACCTCTCTTAGCATTCATGTCCAGGCCAACAGACAGTCCTGAGTAAGAATAACCTTTTTGTGCTTTGGAGAATGCACCCGTTGTGAGCACTAGCTGCATTTTGGACGCTCCAGGCAGTCAAACTTCCAGTAAAGCTCCTATCCCTGAAACAGCTGAATAAACCAAACGGCCGACATTTCAATAATAATCTCTGGGATCGAGGCTTGGAGGAAATGAGCAGGGGGTTTCTGCCTCTGGATTCCCACTGGGAAACTGCTTCATGCAAGGCCCAGCTCAATCTCCTCATTCAGAGACTGTTCCAGAATATTTGCTATTTGTCATGGTTAGGGGGTGGGTTATCCCACTTAATCATATATTCTGGTTAAAGGTGAGCTATTAGATATCATTCATAGAGCACAACTTTTCATAAGAATTAGAATGCTACAAAATACTCTGAACAGTAGCTCACAAGGAACACAATCCAATGTATCTTTTAAAATATCGAAGGCTCTTTCATTTCCTTAGGAGCATTATTATGAACCCCATGCTCCAAAGAATTAGTAAAACATGCAAATGCTAGTTAATAGAATGCTGGATAAGCAGCTTTTTAATGAATTTCCCATTTCTTGATTCTGTCGTATATTAATTTTCTTAAAAGGCACTGAGTATGTTTGAAGATGATTAAGCTTCAATAAGCTAATAGAAGAGAGTGACCTTAGAGGCTACTTAAACTCTGCATCCAACACAGAATTCCTCTTTCTAAACTTTCTAACAATTTTTTTCCTGCCTTTTCTCAAAAATGTCTGGTATCAAGGGGCTCACAACTCCCTTTCATTTATGAGTTAACTATTGGAAAATCCCTCTCAGTTCTCATATCTGTAGCCATAGAGAATACATTCCAACTCTCTGTTTTATAGCTCTCCAGATAATTAGAACATTCATAGACCCCCGTCCCCAGTTTCATTTTAGCTAAGCCTGTCATCTCCAATTCCTGCATACTTCCTCAAATGTTTGCAGACCATCTTTTGAATATTGACTTGTTTGTGGGGGCTCCAAAGAGAACTATGACAGCAGACATGGTAAATCTAGCACCAGATGCTGTGAGACCTTCACCGCCTTCCTTCTGCATTGACCTGAATATCAGAAAAAAAGACAGGACCGGATGAACTCTGGCTCTCTCCGGGGTCATTTTCCCTGGGTTCACATCTTGACTCTGCCGCTTTCTCCTTTGTGAATCTGGGCAAGCAGTTAAACTTTTAATGCTCAGTTTCCTCATCTATTAAAGGGCGATAATTGTAATATTAACCTCATATCCTCACAAGGTGACAGCAGTTGAGATCATATAAATAAATACTTAGCACAGACTGGTAACATAGTAAATGCTCAATAAATGTATCTGCTTGGACAACAGTGATCATGAACACAGATGGTGAGGCCTGAGTGGCTGGGTTTGCATCCCAACTCAGGTTCAGATTTTGACCTCACCACATATGGGCCGATTGGCCCTTAGCTAAGTCGTTTAATTTCTTTGGGACGCAGGTTCCTTACCTGCAAAAGGGAGATATAAGGTGCTTATGAGGATTAAATGAACTATTATATGTACAGTGCTTGAAACAGAGCCAGGAAGTAAAACGGGTCATATAGTGAGAGCTATTTTATTACGATAGCTTGAAAGTGAATCTTACTTTTCAAAAGAGTCACATCAAAGATTGGCCCATATTGGAGCTATGGACACCAATGTACTGGTTCCCACAGCCCTCATCATCTGATGGTCTATGCTTCGAGAGTCCTCAATGCTTATATTTTTGTATCTCAAACTACCCTCTAGAAGAGCATTTCGAACATGGTAGGTGCTTTTAGAATTCCTGGTCTTTAGAATAACATCTACCTTTCTTTTGTATTATTTGAAATCTACTTTTTTTTAGGTTCTGAATAGTTTCACTGCATATTTTCTCTTCAAACTTACCTTGAGGATTGCCTCTTCTGAAGATGGCTTGGATCCTTCTAGGTAGAATCAGCTCCACCACACTGCAACACCCCTAGCGTGTCGGAGCACTGAACTTCCCACGTGTCGATATCCTCACTCCTTGCGAGTCTCTAAGGCCCTCAGTGCAGGGATGCGCTAATCGATTTTTCTCTATTTATTGGGTCCAGGCACATTTTGAGTAATATTCATTTATTTTACGCTCTTGCCCAGCACCAACTGGCAAGGAATTCTTCCTTTTTCAGATGCACTTAGCATAGAGTAGGTGCTTAAAAATATTTCTGTAATAAATTTTATGCTTAACCTAGCCCAGTATCTCTATCTGTGATTAAAAAAAATAATAATAATGATAGAGAAACTTGTTTAAACTAAAAAGCATTTTCAAATGATTATTATTGTTACTTCCAAGTTTAGAGATTCAATTATTTACTAAAATAAAATACTGCACAAACTTGTACTTTGTATTTAACAAAATGAGATTACACCAGGTGTAGAGGCAATTAAGAGATTTCCATTGCTCCTATATATTGCCTTTAGGCCAATGTTGTCACTAAAGGAAAGTACTAAATTATTTCTTCCCATTGTTACACCTTTTCCAATTCCCAATCCAGCTTCTCCACATAATTATTTTAACCCGATTTTACCTGCAATGAAAATATTAAGCAAAGACATCACAAAAGAAAGTCAAAAGCAATCAATAGGGAGAATATCTGTAGTATTTTTTTATGACAAAATGTTAGTATTGGTAAGACAAAAACCCCAGTATAGAAATGGGCAAAAACTAGGAATAGGTAATTCACAGAAGAAGAAATACTGATGTTTAGTACATGTTCTAAAGTGGCTCCTCTTCACTAACAATCAAAGAATTGAAAATGTAACATGTAATGAGATATTCTTTACCAGTCAGACTGACAAGTTTGAAAAGAATGAAGATAACCAGGAACTGGTATTAGCACGAAGTCGTGAAACGGAACTCTCAAGAAGTGGTTGTAAAGAATATAAATAGCATAAGCCTCGTGGAACAATTTGATAATGTTAATGGAGAACATTAAAATGCTCATACTGATGATAATACAGTTCAATTTAGAAATTCCTAAGGAACAAAACTGACAAAGGTGCAGAGATGTATGTAGGACAGCCATTACAGTATTGTTTATAATAGCAAAGAAGGAAATCTGAAGGTACGTAAATCTCCATCAAAAAGAGATAAGACAAATAAATGATGAAACACCCATAAAACAGAGTATTATGCATCCATTAAAATGAATGAGGTGGAGGAGAGTGTCCAAAGTAGACAATTAAGAGGGAAAGTAGATTATAAAAAATGATATGGTATAATATGATATGGTATGATGCATCCTTATTTTATAAGAAACACAGAAAAAAATAGTTGAGAGTATTTAAGAACACATTTATTTATACACATCTATACTAACTGGTATTTTAACATGTATATCTTAAACATATTTTATAATGGAAAATAAAGATATTTCAATTTTGAAAAATGTATTGAGGAACTGCTGTAGATTTCCTGCGTGTGTGTGTGTGTGTTGTTTGGGGATGAAATCTATGTTTGTAAGGCAGAAAAGTAACACAGTAAAGATTCCCTCCAGAAGATGCAGGAATGTTGGCTGGAGAGCAGTGGAGGTGGCAATCATTGGACACGAGGAGGTCTGGAACTTAGCAGCTAGAGTGTCAAATGGTTTATACACAAAGCATTGGTACCCGAATCCTTGATGTATGCTGGGGAATAATTCCACAGCTGGCAGATAGACAATAATATTCCTAAATAACTCTGAGTTTCCAAAGCTTCAGGGCAAGCCTGCTCACTACTGTCAGGCCTAACCCTTATTGTTGTAGACACATCTGTCAAGAGGCTAAATATTAATAAAAACAATGTCTGGGCATTCAGACAAGCATTTCAGAAAATAGTGATAGAATTCTTATTACCTTAGATCTAACTGACCAGCTAATCTTCTCCACCTCTCCCATACCAACCACCAGATCTCATCTTTAATTTCCTGCAGGCCATCTCTTGGGCATTCCACAATGATCCCATGAAACATAAAAAAAGTTTATCGAATTCCTCCCTAAACAAAGAATCTATTTCCACTTATTTCTCATTACATCCTTCTAATCCTCTTGGCCTTTGCTGACCATTACAGTGGCCACCAGCCATGTGTGGTCTTAAACACTTGGAATATGGCTGGTCTGTACTGACTATGCTGTAAATGGAAAATATACACAATTTGGAAGACTTAGTATGAAAAAAAATAAAACTTAACTTTAAATGATGATATTTTGGACATGCTGGGTTAACTAAAAATATCATTAACATAGAAATATTCATCTAATTCTTTTCACTTTTTTAAAATGTAGCTACTAAAAACTTTCTAATTACCTATATGGATTGTATTATATTTCAGCTGTGTCAAGGCTACTCTAGACTCTGCAAGCGTGGAGTTATCCTTCATTTTCTCACTCTTGGGGTTTCATACCAAATCTATCTATCAAGTAGTCCTGATACCCAGCCTCTTGGCCCTTTTCCTTCTTCTTTTTTTCCTGAGCCACTGGTTCAGACAAGCCCTTCCCTCTGTCACAGCACCTCCTGCATCTGCCTGCTTCCAGCTACTCTCTACTCCAGGCCCAATTTGGCTGCCAGCAAAACACTCGATAACCTGAATAACTAAGAGCTAACCTTGCTTAAAACCCCCTTGAGAATAAAAAGAAAACAAATAACAAAATAAACTTTATGAATAACTGTACTGTAGAAGAACTTCAATGTGCTAGAAACCAAATAACCAGCCACTCACTTAATTTTATACACCGCCCTTAACATAAACAAATGTCTTTCGCCCACAAATAAAAATGTTCCTTGAGAGAGGAGCAGGAAGCTCTTTTTAAGCATCGGAGGAAGGAAATGGAGTCTTTGACCTTCTAAACCACAAACAGATACACAAATTCTCTCTTCAGTTTGGTTTTAGTTCAGTCTTTGAGATACAGCCTTCAAGGACCCAGGCTTCCTTTTAAGAAGGCTTATGCATACACACATTTCTGGTCCCAGAGTCTGAGCTTTGTGGCTCTGGACTTGACGAAAAAGATTCCGAAAAATTGCAGTCCCCTCCCCACCCAGTGAAAGAACCAATGGCAGGAAAGTAAGAATGAAAATGGCCATTCAATAGATCAAATCTTGGGGGTGACTAGGAATGATCAAAGGTGAGGATTAATCACTTCTTATTCTCTTCATCCATTTCTGCTTGTCCTGTGAGAGTGGCCAGTGCACGTGAAGCATGCCAACTTGAATCAGGCACATCTGGCTTGGGTGTAGACTGGAGACCCCCTCTGGGACAGAGCACCTCCTCTCTAGCTGTCAATGCTTCTCTTCTTCTGAAAGGCTGGCTAATCCTCTTGAGGTCCTGGCCTTCTACCTCAGTGAGGCTGAAAGTCACTCATGGCCTGTGCAAGAATGTGCGACCTCCTAACCTACACAGATTCTATAGCTCCCAGCTAACTTAGTGATCTATAGCCACTTCAGAAAGAAAGAGAAGCCTCTTACCTACCAGAAACTGTTCTCTGTTGGGTCCATAATTGATGACTATAGCATAACAAGCTTGTTTCCACAGGTCATAGACCCAAACTGATCTCATTTTTATTTTCAAACTTGCACCTTATTAATGTCCTTCTGAATGGTTGAACATGCTGAACTTGGAGAGCAAGTCTGTCACCATGGCAGTAGATCTTTACAACAGTAAACACCAAGTACAGTCAGTAGTACTAAGCAGAACTCTACAGAAGAATGTAAATGGATTCCCTTTGCTGCATCACACACACACACACACACACACACACACACACACACACACACACACACACACATGCTTACTGGACAGTGATTGGCTCCAGATATTCACAGATGTAAAGTGGTGAAGTTAGGAAGAAATGAGGCACAGGTCCCACTAAGAGAAGTGAGTAGTAATTTGGGAAGGATGTTTAATGCCTGCTCTCAGGTTGCTAGAAGATTTGCTGGTGTGGGAAATCAAACCCTTTCTTTTTCTTTTCTTTCTTTCTTTTTCTTCTTTCTTTCTTTTCTTTCTTTCTTTTTCTTTCTTCTTTCTTTTCTTTCTTTTTCTTTCTTTTCTTTTCTTCTTTTCTTTCTTTCTTTCTCTTTCTCTCTTTTCTCTTTTTTTCTTTTCTTTTCTTTTCTCCTCCTCCTCCTCCTCCCTCCTCCCTCCTCTCTCTCTCTCTCTCTTTTAAACCTGAGCTGGCAGAGCCAATTCCTTTCTCTCAAAGGCTGACTCTGTGAGTCACTGCCCATCTGCCCGTAGCAAGAAGAAAGGGTAGAGCATCACAAGAAGCCCTGGACAACTGCTCCAATTTGCCATGAGAATGACATGGAGTTTGCTACTGCCCACAGTAGGACAAGCTGCCCCAGGCCTGCACCACAGTCATCCCCTTGTGCCTCTTCTGACAAAGGACAATTCATCCTCTGTAAGGGGTCACTCTTAAGACTAGTTTGAATGCCTCCGGCTGATGTGAATGTATTTCTGAAGATATTAGATTTGCACTGAGTGTGTCCTTCTGACTGCAGTGCCTGGATGACTTCGACTGTAGACATAGACATAGAGACCACAGCTTCTTAAGAATAAAGAAATAATGCTGCTCATAAGCTATCCCTGTGACAATGCTATAGAGGTATTTAATAAACATTATTTCATGCATTTATGATAATGGCCTTAACAGAACAGTTTTATCCCTGCTTGACAGATGAGGAAACCATGGCTTAAAGAGAATATTAGCCAGAAGAAGCCAAGTTATGCTGTCATAATATCTCAACCTCAGTGGCTTAAGACAACAAATGTTATTTCCCTCAGCCTGCAGGCCTGGATGATTCTCCAGGGCAGTTGTTCTTGGTGTGGTAACTTAGAGACCCAAGCTGCTTTGCTACTGTCATATCTGTCATCTCAGCATTAGACTTCTAAACGTGCCCCATCAGGGGAAATAAGAGACGAGGAATCTTACATGGGCTTCTACTGCCCCAGTCCAGGAAGTGACAAATGTTACTTCTGGTCAGATGGCCCTGCTTAATGCTGGTGGCTGAGAAATGTATTCTTTCTATATGTCAGGAAAGGAGAAGACAACCAGATATTGGTTAACACTATAATGTCTTCCAGAGAGAGGTTAAGTAACTCTCGCTATCCGTGTTCCATCTGTTATTTGTGCCTGATTCTGCCTGTCTATATAATTCTTCTGTCTCTTGCACACTGGTTCCCTTGAATTTTGTGGTCCATGTGTTGAAAACAAGGACACCAATGTCGCTTAATATTAATGGTATAGATTCAACCACCTGAAGCATCTGATCTCTCTCTCCCTTCCAAATTTCCCAGGGAGAGGACAAGTTAGCCCGGTTTGGGATACTTGTCCTCTCTAAATGAATCAGCTGTGGCTGAGAGAAAGGGAGAAATGCCACATTATAAGAATAGGCCATTTCTGTTGCAAATTTATAGATAGAAAGGGGATAAAATGGGTTGACCCTGCAAACAAAGGGTTATTAGAAATTATAAGTGATAGAACAAGAATTCTGAATCAAATCCATCTGATTCTCAAGCTCTTTTACATTTACTATGCACATGGCCTCCTAGATATTTTAAAAGCCAAATAATTAGGAGAAACAGTTCTTGTATATACCAAAATATGGACACTGCAGAAAACCAACTTCAGACTTACTGTAGCATGCACAAGTTACTCTAAAACTAAGGAGAATATTAATAAGGTTATTAGATTTTTATAAGATTCAAAATGTGATGCAGCCATCCCAAAGCCCTATGATAAAGATTGTTTTCTCCTCAAGGGTCTAGCATCCACATTAGTAGCTCTCCAATACAGTAACCACCAGCTGTATAGTTAATTAACTTTAAATTCATTGAAACAATAGTTTCCAAGGTCAAACAAATTGAAGGCAATGCTAGGTTAGGGTATATCTGAAAGCTTTTGATATGCAAATGTGTCTTGTGAATTTCAAGGAGGATGTAATAATATGCCACACTTCCTACACTCATTTGACCCCGGCTCGCTTTAGTTTGGCAGGGTTTTCTCACTGGACACAAAATTCAGCCCTAAAGTACTAAGATTGGTCTTCACGGGCGACTTGCCTGAAGATAATTTCAAAGGAATACTTGTTCCAGAATATTTTAAGGTTTGAAAATATCATTGTAATAGGAATGTTCCCAGGTTGATCATGAAAGGCATAGTTTGAACATATGTTCTGTTTTAGTCATCAACAAAAGTTGCTTTCTAGATACTCGGTGTGTTTAAATGACAGAAACGTTTGGAAGTAAAGAAAACAAGAAGAAAATGGCTATGAAGCCATAGAGAAGAAAAACTAACCCTTAATCTGAATTAGGCTTGGCTTCCAGCATTTAAGTTGTCATAAGTAATGATATGATGGATAACTCCTTTTGAAATTGAGTATGATTGTTAAGGAAATAGTATAAGAGGTTTCTAGCAATCTTTAGGGATGAGGTAATTATTTTTCCTAGCCAAATCTCATCCGGCAAGGATGTAACTTTCTTTCCAAACTGCCCCGTAATGCATGTGCTTTGGTCAGGTCAGTCCACAGGTAATATAGAACTTGGCTACCCCATGGCACATCACAGTTCTTCATTTACTTTCCAATCTTTCTTGGCTACACGGCTTTTGATACAGTGAGAGGGCCTGTAATATCTGCATTTCTTGTTCTAAGTGTGAGTTGATTCTGATAACCAAGCCAGATTCTGAGGCTTTTGGCTACATTTGTCTCAAGGAATGTGGTAGGTGAAAGGTACTCTGCAGTAACTATTTCAAATACTAGTTAAATATGAAGTTCTAGAAAGATTTGGCTCAAAATCAAATAACACTCCCATAATGAACAGTATTTGAGTGAAAACAGAAGCTACCACACAGAAGTACAGCTGTCAGGAAATACCAGATTTCAGTCATGTCATATGAATCCAGCTTCATGTTGTGTTAGAGTCACAAAATTGCCTAGAAGACCACACATATTAGGGCACGCTAAATAGTTGGCAGAAGTATTTGGAACCTAGGTTTAAACACAAATTTAAAAAGCTAATAAAATGAAGAAAAAGCATTCTATAAAATTCAACAACCATTTATAGATAAAAACTCTTAGCAAAATAAGACTAAAACTTCTTAAATCTGGAGAAGGTCAAAGACAGAAATAAAAGGCCTACTGCTAACATCATACTTAATGAAGAACTGAAAACATTCTAAAATAAGAAACAGGACAAGAACATCTGCTTTCATTGCTTTTATTCAACATTGTGCTAGAGGTCCTGGCCACTGTAATAAGGCAAGAAAGAGAAACAAAGGTATGAAGATTGGAAAGAATAAAATAAAACAGTTTTTAGGTAAAAATGACATGATTGTATACATAGAAAATCTTAAGGAATCTACAAAATAACAGCTAGAAATAACAAACGAGTTTATCAAATTTGTAGAATATAGGTCAATCTGTAAAAAATCCATTTAATATTTACATACTAATGGCAAACAGTTTTAAAAATTAAATAAAAATTTATTTGCAGTAGCACCGACACATAAAATACTTAGGAATAAATATAATAAAATTATAAAATAATGCTAAGAGATATTTAAGAAGACTTAAATTAATGGAGTATACATATTCAGAAACTTGCTTTCTTGATTCAAAACTCAATGGTGTAAGACGTCAGTTCTCTACAGATAGTGCATTCCCAATCAAAATCCCAGAAAACTTTTTTTTTTCACAGAAATTAACAAACTGGTTCTAAAAGTCATATGTACATGCAAATAACCTAGAGTAGCCAAAACAACTTTCAAAAGAAGAACAAAGTTGGAAGACTTAACCTATCTAAATTCAAAATTTATTGTAAAGCTATAGTAATTAAGATACTGGTATTATGATAGATAAATGGATGAGTGGAATAAAATAGACAATCGAAAAATAAACCCACACATTTATGGTCAGTTGATTTTTTACTAATGTGCCAAGCAAATTCAGTGGAGAAAGAAGAGTTTTTTCAACAAAAGGTACTAGAATGATTGGATATTCATATGCAAAATAACAATTAACTTTGGTCTACACTTCAGACCATAGACAAAAATGTACTCAAAATAAATCATACACCCAAATGAAAACTCTAAAACTATTAAACTTTTAGAACAAAACATAGGATGAAATCTTTGCAACTTTGGTTTAGAAAAAGATTTTTTAGTTATAGCAACCAAAGCTCAACTAATAAAAGAAAAAACTGACTAATTGAACCTCTTCAAAATTAAGAACTTCTGCTCCTAAAAAAAACACTATTGAGAGATCGAAAAGACAAGCCATAGAGAGAAAAATCACACAATTGATGAAAGACTTCTATCCCGAACATAGAAAGAACTCTCAAAAGTCAACAATAAGAAAACAAACAATCCAATAACAACAAATGGACAAAGAGCTTGAACAGATATTTCATTAAAGAACACATAGAGATGGCAAACAAGCACATGAAAAAATGTTTGACATTACTAGTCATTAAGGAAATGAAAAGTAAAATTACAATGAGATACCATTTCACTAGAATAGCTAAAATTAAAATCTGACAACATCAGATGTAGGCAAGGATGTTGATCAACCAAAACTTGCTATAAAACCACTTTGAAAAACTCTCTGGCAGTGTCATTTAACTTAAACACATGCCTCCTCAATAAGTCAGCATTCCACTGATAGATAATAACTCAAGAAAAATGGAAGCATAAACTCATAAAAAGACTTGTGTAAGAGTAACATGCCAGCTTTTTTCATAGTTGCCCCAAATTGGATACAATCCAAATGCCTATCAAATGCTTATACACAAAGTGTGTATATTAATACAAGGAATACTACTCAGCAGTAAAAAGAATGAAGGACAGATACCTACAATGACAGAGATAAATCTCAAAAATATACTGAGCCTAAGAAGCAAGACAGAAGAGGGTACACACTATGTGATTCCAAGTATATGAAGTTCTAAAACAGCAATATAATCTATGATGATAGAAATCAGAATAATGGTACCTGTACGATAGGAAAATGGAAATTTATGAAGTGATGAAAATATTTGGTATCTTGATTGGGTGGGGGCATAATTTGGCCACAACTCACATAATTGTACACTGCACTTTTCACTATATACAAAATGCATCTAAAAAAATAGCCGTTGACTCTAAACACGCACTTTTGAACTCTTGCTTAAATACTTCATATGGCATTTTTGTTGTTGTTGCTGGTGGTGGGTGGTCTTTGGCTTGAAAAAGAAATTCTTAAGAATAAACTGTAAGTTATATGTAAAGTTATTCATCCTATTATGCAGAGGAGTCACTTGGGCAAACCATTCTTGTTTCATTATGGGCACATCTCATTATGCATAGAGGGAGCAAAGTGACTCGATAATTACACTGCCATCAAAGCAAATGACAGAGCCCGTCAAGAAACAAGGCTTTGGGTTCAGGCAGATTCACATTTGAACCCTGGCTCTAGCATTTCCCAGCCATTTGACTTTGGGTAAATTACTGAGCTTCTTGTTCTCTTAGCTCTTCACCTATATAGATAAAGGGTATAATTCCTACCTCGCAGAGTTATTAGGAGACCAGATAAAAAAGTGCATACAGATTGTTAGCATGGTGTGTGTTAACAATAATAGTAAAATGAAGATTTCTCTTAATATAGATATATAATACTCTAGAGGATTTTGGAATGTTACTTAGAAATTTGTCTGAGTTCCCAGAAATATTTCCTTAGATATTTTTCCTACTAAATGAATAAGTTAGTTTGTGATAAAGAATTTGGTCTCATGGATTCATATCTCTCACCCTTTCACAAGATTATTTTCCCCTCCTACTCCCATCTTTATCTTTCATTCTCACCTCTAACTTTACCACCCTAAGAGAGGAGAGGTTCTCAGATTCCCATTTCACACAACTGAGATGCAACACTTTATTTTACATATCATTGAGATCTGGATTACTTCAAGATAGCTAAGATCTTCCATGGAAAAGCATGGAACCTAAGCATGCATTCACAGAGCGGGTGAAATGTGCCCATCTCACAAGGTTTTGAATGTCGGAGTCTGTGCCAATCTGATGATACTCGACGAGCACAAATACATCCAATTTAATAGGTTCCTACAAAGGAGATAAGCTTCCAGAATGGCCTGAGTTGCATCCTGAGCTATACAGTGTCCTCCTCTGACTCTGGTCCCCAAAACAAAAATTTTTATATCACCACCTTTCCCAGCTAAGGGGTCTGTGTGAAACGGCGAAAGTGGGTTGGTTACCTTTTCAGGTCTTAGTCAAATAGATTTGGGAGTAGAGCTCAAGTAGCCTAGAACTCACAACTCTCCCACAATGCCAAGGCCAGAGTCCAGCTGCCAGAGATTTCTCTTTACCTTGGTTATAGTTTGGGCCGGGTAGGGGCATTCCCGGGACACTGTGGTGCACTAATTAGCCTGTGGCCTTATCGGACTGTCTGGAGCTCAGTGTTCTATCTTGTCTGAATGACCACAGTATGTGCTCTCTGTTCCTGTCATTGACTCCTGTGCAGACCTGGGGAGCGTTCAATATGCCCTGAAGTCAAGCAGACTTGAGTTCAAGTCCTGCCTTACTGACCACGGAACCTTGGGCCAGTTCAAATTTCTCAGTCTCTGCCTCTGTAAAGTTGGTCTAATAACAGCACTTGTCTGTTTTTCTAAGGATTTAATGAGACACCATATGTAAAATGCTTACCAAAGGGCCTAGGACTTAACGTGCATCAGCCATTACTCTTATTGGACCTACTAATTGTAAGAATTTTTTGGATCTTTCTCCAATTGTTGCCCAATTTGGATTGTCATTTCTGTGAAGGTAAAGACAGTTTGTATAGTCTTTATATGTACCCCACTGTATGTAGGGTGGTGCTGGGGGTCGGAAGCAATGTCAATAACAGCTTAGTAGGTGATTATAGGTGACTCGATAGGCTTCTTGACATGATATGACCTGCTATGACTCTCCATGTACAATTTACATAATAAACAGGTAATTGACTTAATTGCTCTTGTACTGAAATGCTCTTCCCCAAAACTTTCTCTACATGTAGATGAAATATTTGTATGTATGGCTGATTCATATTACAATTTTATTTTCTTTTAAAACATGTATATCTTTTGGTAAGCCCAGGTTAAACCTATTGGGATATTACTTGCTCTGTTTCTTTCTGAAAGAGGACAAGGGATCAAGGCATCATTTAGCAGATTACAAAGATTTTTTTTTTTATTCTCCTAACTAGTACACTTACAGTGTATTTGTTACAGTAAAAAAAAGATGGCCATCGCCCCTAAAGGGAACACAGAGAATTGGGTGACACAAAGATAAAGGCCAGCTTGTTCCCTGCAAGAAGTGTCCTCAGGCGACCCAAGCTTTTCCATGAGAACACAAGAATATCCTCACTGCTGAAAATAGCGGAAGGTGACACAATTCATGTCAGGTTGCCAAATGACTTCAGCAGGTGCCTCGAGGGAGTCCCCTGACCTTGCGGTCCTTAGTGCTCGCATGCCCTGCCCAGAGCTTCCCGGGAACCTGCCTGCTTGGGATAAGGGACAAGGCTCTTTTTAGCAGAGGTCAAGGTGGGCCAGTGTGCCTGGGCATTGGTCTCCTCATTCATACCTGTCAAAATTGGAACAAAGCCAATGACCTTGCAGCTTTCAAGACCAACTAGTGTTGCTTATCTCCCTGAGGAGAGATGCTTGGAACCATTTTTACATGCTTTTCACATCCTTTTGTAAGAGACTGGCATGAGGGAGAACCCATGAAATGAGGTCCAGAGAACCTCATTTCAATGGCAAGAGTCTTTTTTCTTCTTTGCGGCCTCTCCACACCACAGGCTCCCAGAAGGTGCAAGAGACCAGGATGGAGAATCTCGAAGATACACACGGATCGCCAAAAAATTCTGGAATCCATTTTCTTCTGTTCAATCATCGCTCGACTCTCAAAGACAAAACAGTTCTCCAAGGCTATTGTCTATTCACATTCTCCAGGATTCTGGTTGTTACTTTTCACTGGAGCCTCTAGTGTTAGGTATGAAGTTAAATTAAAAATTGAGATGTGAAAAAAATGTAGTTTTAAAACATTCTGTGTGTGTGTGTGTGTGTGTGTGTGTGTGTGTGTGTGTGTGTGTTTGATAACAATTTATTTTCAATTTTGAGCTCCCATTTGGCCTAGGGGTAAAAACTTACTCTTAGCCAAATCAGTGTGCTCTTCTCTTTCTTCAAGGCTTCATCTATTTTCCAGGAGGCATACAACTGAAATGTCAAAACTGGGAGAGCAGAAAGGGTCATCTTGGCCTGAGTGTTCTCATGGCTGGCCTCTGTGAGATTCTCTTCTGCCCTTGTTCCTTATTCGAGTCTCTGCTGAAATTCTCAGTCTCTCTCTCTGTCTCTCTGTCTCTCTGTCTCTCTGTCTCTGTCTCTCTGTCTCTCTCTGTCTCTGTCTCTCTCTGTCT